>NW_022987942.1:2578944-3178944 GCF_902827165.1 Trematomus bernacchii
AAGCTTCTTAGTGCAATAAGAAGCTACAGGGACGTTAATCTACAGTCGGTAATATTAACTTTATTTAATACAACATTTACGGTACAAGATTTAATAATACAGCCATGTAGTATATATTTTACAAATTATGAATTACAGCAAACATGTGCAATATATCCATTATTACAGCTCCAGTGGGCTGGCAGTAAGGCGATATGGGTCCGTTCTATGTGCATCCATGGGTAAAGATAAACGCATGTAGTGCTGAACACGTAACATGAACGTGCCGGGCGGCGCGGTCCCGTGGGTTAGATGCGCGTTCATAATGCAGAGGGAAATAACTCTCAGAATAACGTTATTAGCACATTTTTAACAACTTGAGGAACGAATGTTTTTAATAAGGGCTATACAAGTGTTCATACTGGGTAGTTTATTTAGGTTTAAAAAAAAATTATCCAACGATTTACAGACCACTCTTTCCCCATGTAAGTCAATGGGAAAAAGTGTTTCCGGGCCTGGCAAACCAAAAGGAAGTGTAGTACCGCCGTTTGGCCAGCACGAATATTTCATCTGAAGTACCCGTATGTGCGCTCATAGCGCATGCGCAACTTTAACCATGCCCCCCAAAATGCTCGTTCACATCAAGCACGTCAATTCGCGTACACGTAACAGCACCACACGTTCATGACAGCATGGTAATGGTTTGTTATTATGATAGATTTGATATTAACGAGGCGGCAGTTAGCAGCTAGCGGTTAGCTAGTAATTATGCTAATTTAATTTACACATCAATCGTTATGTACTTTTATATTACGCTGTAACAGGATCTAGTGATATCCAAGCAACAGAGCTTCATTTAGCATGAAAGAATTATTGCACTGTATATATATATATATATATGTATATATATATACAGTGCAATAAGCTTCTTAGTGCAATAAGAAGCTACAGTGACGTTAATCTACGTCGGTAATATTAACTTTATTTAATACAACATTTACGGTACAAGATTTAATCATACAGCCCATGTAGTATAATATTTTACAAATGATGAATTACAGCAAACATGTGCAATATATTCATTATTACAGCTCCGTGGGCTGGCAGTAAGGCGATATGGGACGGGTCCGTTCTTATTGTACATCCATGGGTAAAGATAAACGCATGTACTAGTGCTGAACACGTAACATGAACGTGCCGGGCGGCGCGGTCCCGTGGGTTAGATGCGCGTTCATAATGCAGAGGGAAATAACTCTCAGAATAACGTTATTAGCACATTTTTACAACTTGAGGAACGAATGTTTTTAATAAGGGCTATACAAGTGTTCATACTGGGTAGTTTATTTAGTTTAAAAAAAATTATCCAACGATTTACAGACCACTCTTTCCCCATGTAAGTCAATGGGAAAAAGTGTTTCCGGGCCTGGCAACCAAAAGGAAGTGTAGTACCTGCCGTTTGGCCAGCACGAATATTTTCATCAGAGTCCGGCGCACTTCCTGGGGGCTTGGGGCTTGCTCATATCCCTCTATTTCACTTCCTGTTTCAAAAGTGTTGATTTTATGTATAAAGCTTTAAAAAAAAAAAAAAGATTGATACAAAACAAAAAGGAGGGGGCTGAGCTCATGCGGGAGATTCTACCGGCAGATACTGCTGTGATGAAACGCCATATCATGGATTATCAAGGATTATTTCTGAAACGTTATGGAGCTCAAAGGCTTTCTCTCTTGCCGGTTATACCACAAGGTGAGTTCCTTTTTATTTCCTGCTTCTTCACACACATGCTCTGTGCAGTACAGGTTAGCTCTGAGTGTTAGCGATGCTAATGTGAACATGCACCGACCATATTACGTCCAAAACAGTCGGGCATTGTTTCTGATAGCAACGTTTCTGATAGGGCCGTGGGTGTAAAGCCAGCCTACATTTCCGATATTACGTCATATTGGACGCAAATCTGGATCAGCTCCGTTGTTCCCCCGTTTTTAGAGATTTGGGTACGGAGGAAAAAAGAGGGTTTTATTTTCTGACGCTGCGTGAGTTCCCTGACACACCGGGGACACATATTTATGTATAAAATACATCAAAAAGTGCATTTTGCACGATAGGTCCCCTTTAACAAAGATGAAACTAAAGCAGATGCTCTTGTTAAAAATGAAAGTAAAGCAAAACACTTTTTTTCTGGTTTTCTTAAAATGTGTGGATATTACTCTAACAGTCAGTACATCCTTTTTCCTCTGGCACTGTGTCATCAGTATGCAGCGTTGCATGTTGTACTGTCGCTGTAGATGGACCACTTCATCATCTCACTGCCACCAAACATCACATCCGTCTTCCTGCAGGATGTCTAATGTGTCTCCAACATCCAATAACAAGCAAACATTTACCTTGAGAGTGTGAGACACAACAACAGCTCCGTTTCTCAAGACATACACACCTTCACTGTGTTGCTTTACTCAGGACTCTGCGACTGCATTAAATCCCACAGCTTATTAATGACACCGTAGTACAGTGCTGAATCAATGCGCCAACATTTGGTCATTAAAACGCTTTTTGATTTGCTGTACAAGTAAACAAAAGACCACACAGTGTTTTGACAATTAGCGCTTAGCGCGGGGACCAAGCTGAATTGGTCACAGACGGTGATCAATTGACAAATGCTGCGCTCAGCCACAATGTATTATGGTACAATAGAAGGCTGACTGTGTGAATATATAACCACACTGAATGGCAGCACTCTTTTACATTAATTACTGATGGAGAGTATGGCAACTCATAAATGTGGCACCATGGTGGTTTCAGAATGTGAAATAATGTAGGACTGCTTTGTTAGCATGAAAGGAACTGGCAGAAAATGAAAACATACAAGTACACAGTTGGATTGGAAGACTAAAACAGACAAATATGTTAATTGAAATGTAATTGGCCTCTTGGCATTCTTTATGTTCGTATTAATGTCAGAATTACGTTTTTTTTTAAGTGCTTAGTTTTTTTTTTTACACATTTCTCTTTTTTGCTGGGCTTTATTACTAATTATATCATGCGTGAGCTTTTGAAAAACGTTTACTGGCAATGAACTCTTAAACACACACACACACTGAAATATATATTGTGTATTACATTAATTCTCTTTTAAGAGGTTTGTATTGGTGTGATTATTACCAACTATCCGACATTTTGGGATCGATAATCCTTTACTGGTCTATTAATATTGTAATTTTGTTCATATGAATAATGTCATTATTAATCAGAGTTCCTATTTCATTGTGTAATATTTCATTAGACTACATATACTGGCTATTGTTTTCATTTGACACAAAGGTGGTGCCACTAAAGATGATTTAATGGAAATTAAATCATACTAATAATGTAAATAACAATAATTTATAACAGTAAGTAATCCCTTATGCTATAGCAATGTAATAGTGTGTTGAGCTATTGAACCCACATATTTAAAATGCTACAATAATATTGAGCTATTTAGATTAAATTAATATGAATATCTTTATATTGATATTATTTTTTTGTTATATTTGCTTATAACCAGACTTGGTCATACCAAATCCGACACCTGCTTTGCAGCTGCTTGGTTTTCATTGATAGCCAAACAGCACAGCCACAATACATTTTAAATATTATGGTGTAATGTTTCTAAAGTTCAAATTCAATATTTGACATGAACAGCAGCCAAACATTTTCACAAATTCATATAAATTAATTAATTCTGAAATTGAAGCCCAACTTATACAGAAAAGGCCAAAATATCCTGTCCTTTATAATATATTAAAAAATTCATAGTCAAAGACTAATAATATGACATGTCCTGATAAAAAGTTGCTTAAATGTTATATACTGAAAATGATTTTCAGGGGTTTCATTTTATTTATCTAAAGACATGTTCAGCTCTGTGGCCGCCGTGCTGACAGCTGATTCATGTGAAAGCTGCTGAACAGCATGATGGAGCTGCATATTAAAATCCTGGCTGTAGTTTACATGATGCTGCGAGTCTCTCCGGCTCCATCACAGATGATCTTTACTGCTGGTCCTTTTCCCAGAGGACGGGCAAATGTTTTGTTGATGGAGATGTAGCATGATGTGTGTACCGTGCAGTGTGCATGTATATATATGGGGGCTGTGTTTGTGTTTGCAGCGTGGGATGCATTATCATAGAATAATGAAAATGAGAAGAGCACCTTGCATGTTCTAATGTGCACCCGTCAGCTGAAGGGCTGTTAGGGCTGCAGCTGCTCCATTAGTGTGATGGAGGTGAGGAGCAGCAATAAGGCATCAGTCAGCGGTGATCATGAAGGAGACTGCCTTATGATGCAGGCGCAGGAACCAGTCTGCTTTGCTCTTTATAATAGGGAGGACATGCCAGAACAGCAGGGTCTTTACCTGTGTCACAAGACTGATCTTAGCAGCAATTCACAGAAAGCACTGTGTTTAAAAAATGACTGTTTCCCCTTAACTCATGTTAGTCAACATACCAAGTCTTACCCCAACTTCCTCCTGTAATTCCAAGTAGATTTCTATCATGAACTGCATGGCACTGAAAAGGTAAAAAAAAAGTGGAGGAATTGGCACAACCTACATGTGCTGCATTGATGATATATAACTGGGAATCGGTAATAACAATCACTACCTCTATCAGGGTTGGGTAGGGAAAGCAGAACTTCATTTAATAAAGCTGGTACGAAATAAACAAGAAATTAAGGGGAGCAGGCACATTGAAACATTTCACAGGGAAACAGTACAATGTCAAATAAACCATTACATGAGGAAAATCCAGGGTCAGACAGAGATTGTAAACCAAGTACTATGACTTACTGGACAACACCGGGGAAACATAGACTGGAACATTGACAACAAACTGACAGAGAACACTGGGCTAGACAGTCCTATATTCACAGGACTAATCACAGATAAAAGACAAAGCTAGGGAAGGCATACAAAAACACAACGGTAGAAGGTGAAAAGAATCAGACAAACAGATTGTACAACACAGAGATAGGAATTTAAACTAGACAGGACAGACAGGAAAAAACTAATTTAAAAATGAAACAGGAAACACCTAAACCATGATGAATGTTCTGCACTCGTTCTTTAGGTGTGGTGAACTCGGAGGAAGGGCATTTAGGTAAATTACAAATCTTTGTTTGTCCGTTCTGGGCTGCTATACAAGCATAGAGGGGATCATTTTAAGCTAACAAAAAATCAAGATTCTTAGTTTAAGGCTATAGTAAACTAATGAAAATATAGTTGTGAATGTTAGATACATTTTCATCATCTGCTAATAAACTAATACTTTTGCTGTTGATTTGCTGCATCCAGACCACTGTTGTGCAGCAGCAAGCCCAAAGCCTGCTAGCTTCTTAACAGCAGGGACAACAGGTGGTTAAAAGCCGTCCAGAATGGTGGCCGGAAAAACGGCTAACCCTGCTGATATCTAGAGGGACATACAGGAGGCAGAGTAAACCGAAGAGACTAAGGTGGAGAGCTTGATCTAGATTTCTGGAGAAAAAATTGAGCTAACAGTGTTAGCCAGAAGTCAGATGGAATATCCAACCCAGTCTCACGGCATTTCGTGTTATAGTCACAAAATTAATTGAATCTATTGATTCGTGTTCACCATCACGATTTTTGCATTTCTTTCGTGTCACACAGAACGATTTTAAAAGCAATGTATTTCTATTGGTTGTATATTTCGTGCCTGCAACACGTCTTTTTGTCCGGTCAGGTCTTGGAAGACCAGAAGCTGTGTGGTTCATAAAAACATTTTGTTACTCAATATCTTTTCCTTTAAATTTGTTATTATTTACATTGCTTTTAAAATCGTTCTGTGTGACACGAAAAAAATGCGAAAATCGTGTAAGTGAACACGAATCAATAGATACATTTTGTGACTATAACACAAAATGACGTGAGACTGTGTTGGAATATCTGGAGTGTAGTTCAAAGTGGTTTACATAAACATGGCTGCAGCAGGATATACCTGACGACAACGTTTCCATCAACATTTCCATCCACAGGGCCAATATGTTCATGTTTCACAAATTTTCCCCTTGGATTAATAAAGTATTTTGTCTGATCGATTGATTGAATAATCCTACACACCTGTACACCTGAGGTGTCTAGAGGGTATTTTTAAATGACATGCATAACCTCACATCACAAACTCAACAGAGACCACAGAGATACAGCTGAGTGATTGGAAAGGTCGGGCACCCCTCTCTCTCAATCCCAAGCAACCAGGGCCCTTTTTGCTGCGTTCAAATCAGAATCAGAATCATTTGATTAAACTCTTCTTGATAACGTTAGGATACCAGGCACTACCCCCTCATTTGTTGTTCCTGGTATCCTGGGGTTATCAAGAAGAGTTTCATAAAATGTGGACCTGATTGTCAGGTTTTTTACTGACACTGCAAAAACAATAAAGGTAAAAGTCCTCAAGCATCAGACTGTATGAAGCTAACACTAGCAAAACCTCATCATCAGTGCCAAGATGCCCTTGAGAAGCATCAGATATATACAGGAGACATCATATATATCTCTACTGCAAACGCATGCTTTGGGATTACCATTTGGATGCCTCCCAACTCTGAGCGGGGCACTGGCGCCAGCTCACAGAACACCAGGGAGTTACAAACATCTGGCACCAGTGACCAGCCGGCCCTCCACCTGGCTGCAGCAGACCTGGAGGCTGTCTTTATTTGCCCAGACGTGGGGGACCGTTCTGTTCCTGCTGCCAGCATCTGATCACTTGTAGACCAGCCTGGCACCCAGATGACACACTACACAGGTCCTGAACCCACCATTCCTGTCCAAGGGCTTGCACCAAAGTGGTTCCTGCTGAGGCGCTTTGGTGATTCCTGTTAAACTCTGACTCCTATCTGTATTGGTGAGGAATGAAAAGCGAGTTGTGTCTATTGAACCTGTTGGATTGTCATCATCCCAAACCTTATTTGCTGATCAAATGTTCTGTATCTGCTGCGGTATTTGGATAATTGTCAATTTAATCATTTTCTTACACATTCATGACACATCCTGCTTCACAGAACAGTCAGTATGAGTCCTGGCTCTGCCGTTAATAAAGCAATGTGGCAGCTGGAGTTTCACTGAGCAGTCACTGGTGAAGGGGGAACATGTCAGTCACTTTCAGTAAAGAGGGTGCTGATGAGCAGGAAGTTCCCTGTGACAGATCAGCTGGGCCCGCCTTTGGTTTGTGGCCCCAGAACACTGCACACTAAACAACCAAATCATATACAGTGATTCAATTAATACAATATCTTACTTTATTTGAAAACATTTGATTTAAATACATCTTTTCACATTTATTTAAATTAACTTTGTGATGGTCCTTGCTCCACAATATTTAATAAAAATACTAAACGAGATTACATTGTTTCTAATTTAAGGTGAACATTACATGATGTATATTTTGATCGGTGTTTGGAATATTATCCAACTACCCAAAAATATCCCCAAATGATCGACAAAAAAATAATAATACATATAAGCTGTCATTACAATGTCAAAGTCTTAACCAAACTAACTCAAAGTTCTGGAGACAGCAGTGAACCTGCCGAACACTTCAGTGAATACAATGCTTGTGTAAATATAACACTAAATAACAATAGAACGGCCAAGTGTGCACCGATGGTCGCACTACAAGAACAGTAAAGGAAAAGGGTCAATAGAGAGCTTTTTCCAACTGTTTAACAAGGATGGAAGTAAACAGAAAATGTTTGGTCAGTGTGTGTGTGCCCTGCCCTCAGGCACAGATGGAGCTGGTTTGCAACTGAGCCGCTCAGGCACAATAATCAGTGGAAAATGCAGGTAAACATGTCCCACTTCCAGTATGCTATTTGGTCATGTGACCAGCTTTCTGATGAAATGCTTTTTCTCTTTAATAATGGAGTTGTTCTCACTATTCCGTGGTGTTCACAAGCAATACACTTTAGTAATTAACTATTCATATAGCACTACAAAACACTCGAATGCTTTACGATGCAAAACCAGAGAGCAGCTGGGTTAAGTGACAGGGCGGGAACTTTTTTCTGAAGGAGCCCTTAATGCAAGAATATACAGTAGTTTAACTACAATGAAATGAAGCCTATTTGATATATGGAGTCAGGACAGTAACATCAACCAAAATTGACAACAACAAAACAATCCTACAAGCCTTCGATACTCTTAGCAATACTTTTCAATAATTTGGTGCTCAAAATTATAGACATGATTACAAGATGTGAAGATTAAACAACAGTCATTTTATTGTAATTTATTTTTATTTATTATTTAAAGGTGGGGTAGGTAAGTTTGAGAAACCAGCTCGAGATACAGTTTTTGTTATATTCCATGGAATGCTCTTAACATCCCGATAGCAATGAATATCTTAAGTGCTTTGACAAAAAATCCATAAAAAAATGTCATCTGTGGAAGCCGTAATACTGTAAAAAGCACGACCAATCATTTTAGCTGGCCCGGGTAAAATAACTGGATGGCTTACCTGCCTGTCAGCCTTCCATCTGTGCACAAACTTATCTTGTGCCCTCATTGGTCATGTGCGTGTTCGTGTGTGTTGGAGGTAGAGATGGGTGAGTCCTGATTCATCCGGATCATTAACCCGGATCCTAGTAATGAGCTGGTCGTGACGAGTCTCCCCTCTCGATTAACCCGAGTCCTTTGAGTCCTACACCTGGTGACGTACAAATCAAAACTATAAATTGCGTCACTCGCTACTCTCCTTATAACATGTAAAATCACATTACAACGTACCCCAGTCCATCTGCCTAGCCTTTAGCAAGTAGGATAGCTGCCAGAAGTTATCGTTTGGCTCAGGGGAGTGGACACGGATCAGTGAAACTTCCTGCAGACTCGTGCGGACTCAGACTCAGAGCCGTAACCGTATAGCAGATCCAGAGATCCAGACTCGTCATGCACGAGCATAGCCGCGGGAACTGGGAAGTCATTTTACTTAGGGGGTGCGGACAAAAGTGGGGAGAGATTTCAACAACAGTAACATGACGTTTTTCAAATGTACACCATTCGCAGCCCCGCCTCCAGCACCCCTACTTCCCGCGGCTATTATGCACGAGTCAACAGCAGACTCAGAGATTCGCAAATCCTGACTCACTGTGCGAAACATAGCAGACTCGTGCGGACTCAGAGCCGTAACCGTATAGCAGCAGATCCAGAGATCCAGCAGACTCGTCGTCATGCAGGAGTCAACAGCAGACTCAGATTCGCCAAATCGCAAAATAACCCTTTTCTTTTGTGATCAACATTTTTTATTAAAGCAAAAGACACTGTGTGGCGGAGGTTAATGTAACGTTAGTTTAATATGCTCGTGAAATGCAACAACTTTTCGGTTTCACCGGTAGGATTTCTATGCTCTTGGTGATGCTGACTCATATGACTCAAAGGACTCATATGATCTGGATCTCTTCAATGACTGACTCAGAAGACTCAGAATCCGTAAAAGGATCCGGATTTGCCATCTCTAGTTGGAGGAGGGGCTCTGTAAGGAAGTGGCAGATTTTTTCCGGTTGTGTATTTTCAAATTCTAGCGCACTCGAGCTGGTCCACCTTTAATGTAACTTTTTCAATTTCAGACCAAGCAGGTATGAGTGTGTTTGACAGTGTGTCTCTGGAAGGGGTGCGGTAATTAGGGGCAGTTCATAAATCCATGTAAACATGACCATTATTCAGTTAAAATGAGACGCTGCGTGCGCACCTCCTAAACCGGAAGCTCCGGTCGGCTAACCATTATAATCCGTTTATTGCGTTTATTATTTATAATTGTAATGATGGATTATCAGTAATCATTTTAAAGTTACACAGAGACATTGGATTAGCCGTTTGTATGCCCTTGAACACAACTTTTGATCACAAAACAGCAAAGGTAAGACATAATTATCATCATGGCTACGTAAGGTGAAGTTGTTTTCTTGCTCTTTCCTGGCAGCTAGTTCAGTGAGTTTTGGTCGTACAGTGAAGAGACGTATACCAATGGAATCTGTGGAATCAGCTTTCATGTGATATGTTGTTTGTGCAGATAAAATGACGTAGAAAATATAGCCTTTGCCAGTTATGTGCTAAAGTAGCTGTTAGCCCGTTTTGCTAAGTGTTGATTTAGACCAGGGGTCGGCACCGTAACCAGTGGCACACTAGGAATAAGTGGAATAAGTGTGCAAAATATTTAAATTGTATTTTCGGATCCTGAACGAGACCGCCGCCAGAGCGCGTCTCCCCGTTACCTGCAGAAGGAAGCCATGCACGCAACGCAGCCCCGCTCTGTTTAACTCCAGGTGACTTTCTGCCGCTTTCCTCCGTGGTGCAGTGCTGATCGTTTCACCATGGAGGAAAGCATTTCACAAATTGCAGTACCCATAAGGAGCTGTACAAATGCCGCAGTTTTTGCGTGGCTGTGTCTTTAGTTGAAAGCCCAGTGGCGATCTGCTCATCTCTCATTGAAATAATATGCTACAAAGGGGCGGACTGGCCATCTGTGTGTTGAACTTTCCTGTCGGCTCCCAGACCGTAGTCGAGGAGGGCAGAAGCAACAAGCTTCAGGTTCAATAACCCACTTTAGCTTAAATGACTGGAGAGAGGCGAGCTCTTCTTGGGAGGCCGTTGCATTTATTTAGCTGTTCTTCTGTTTCACAAAATACATCACAGACCTCTGTTTTTCTGCTGCCTCGTTTCACTTCCAGAAACATACACACGCTCGCTCGCTCACTCTCGCTCTACCATACACACATACACACACACACGTCACACTTAAAGGGACAGCGATCTCATCTCACTCATGACCCTAATATCATAACATGTGTGTTCTGGAGAATCACAGAACGGACGATCGTCCTTATTATTATGCCGTTTAAACCAATTATTTAAATGTGTTTGCTAAATTCGGCATCATGTAAGTTGTGCCGACAGGTCCACACACTGCTTCCCCGCAGCGAGGCTCCCCCCGCCCTCCTGTTGATAGTTCACGAGCGTCAAGCTCCTCAACCCCCCCCCCCCCCCCCCGTTGATAATTCTCGATCGTTGGCACGCTGATAGCAATTAATTTTTTTAATGGCACTTCATATCAAAAAGGTTGCCGACCCCTGATTTAGACTCTTGGTGTTGGACTTCTGTTCTGTGTAGGTAAAATGGTTAAGTCTGTTAGCTGAGTTTCTTCCCATTAAGTGGGTATGCATCATTAATAGGTTGTTAAATGTTAAGAAGCCTTGAGACGCTGTTTCTAGCAAGATGTTGCGTCTGCCCCCGGGAGTCTCACAATAATAAGAGCGCTGTTAGGAGAGATGACGAGTGGCATTCACAGTAGGGATGGGAACGATTAATCGAATATTCGAAATTATTCAGGTATTCGAATATGAGAATATGAGTTATGAATATTTTTATTATATATATTTTGTTGTTGTTGTGTGGCTGGGGTGCCTAAGTTGATTACATATTATCAAATGGAATAATTCAATGTATACGACAGTGCCATAGCTAAATGTGTTACACTGCTCACTAGGGCTGTGCGATTATGGCAAAAATCATAATCACGATTATTTTGGTCAATAATTGATATCACGATTATTAAAAACGATTATTCATTTACTTTGAAAACATCCATATATTGAAAAAAAAAAATTTGAACAGTATGTTTTTAACAGTTGATTACCCTGAACTTTAAGTATAATTCAACTGAAAAACCAATAAAAAAAATAAAAAATTACATTTTTTTTTTTTTTTTTTTTATAAAAATAATAATCGTTTTATTTCGATTACATTGTTTTCGTAATCGTTGCAAGCCAAAATCGTAATCGAGATTAAAATACGATTAATTGCACAGCCCTACTGCTCACGTCACTGTCATAGTATATATATACACATGTGTGTGTGTGTGGCACGAGCGCATTTTGTGTGAGTGTGCGAGAGAGAGAGACAGCGCAACAGTTACGGGGGTTGTTGTTAGCATCTGGTGCTAGCTCGGAGCTAACGGAGATTAGAAGCTGTTTCAACCATAAGGAGAGGGTGAGCTCTCTCCTTTCGGACTGAGAGGCTGAGATAACGTCAGCTCAGTGAGGTAAAGGACTCGCTGAGTGATTTGATTGTAAACTTTAGTCTAAGTTATCTCAGTGGGTCTCAAACGGTTTGGTCATCTTTGTAAACAAATATTTCCATCTATTTAATATAGTTGTAAAAAACAAGTTAAGAAATCATTCCAATATAGGTCAGTAAAAAATAAAAAACACAGTTTAAAAAGGGTAGTGATTAGTAAAATATGCATAAATAAAAAGAAAATATGCAGACTAGGTAAGCTAAAGATAGGAGAGAGGAGTTTATCAAATATTTGTTATTAGTTGTGAGCATATTCTAATGTTTTTTTGATTATTGAAATATATACAGTTCTGTTTCATATGAGTGTTGAGAGCTGTATCCATAAATCTCTTAATTTCCCCTCAACATTCACCAGATTGATGCATTTAACTTCAATTTAAAGGGGACATATCATGCTATATTTGAACAATATATTGTAGGGCCATACCTATATAAAGTATATAAATATATATTTTTTTTCAAAATACCAAACAGATCCTGCATTTTAGCCATGCCTCATTTCGCTGTTTTTGCAGGGGGCTGATTCTGTGAGCTGCAGCTGACCCCGCCCTCCTGCAGGAGAGGGGGAGAAAAAGAGATCTCCGTCCTCCGTGTTTTATTCTTATATATGATTATATAGAGTCATTATTCGTTTTAAAGCTCAATAAATAACAAAGAAGACCTTTGACCGGCACTTTTCTAATTTTGTCCGGAAGATTTAAACTTTAACGGACATGTTGACCGGCGAAAAAAAATCTAACTGAAACTCTGCCGCACGGTCCCCTCGTTCCTTGGAAGAGGCGGAGAGGTGGGTGTTTGTCATCTGCTGGTGGACTAACCGGAGAGAATTACAGTGCTTGCCTCAACGGGGAGGGATTGCATTGAATTACAGCAACAGGAGCAAACGCTTGCCTCGGGGAGGGAGAAAAAAAGCCACAGCGGAGAATAAACAGAAGGGCAACCATGTGCGGGAAGTCTTCTTCGCTGCTTTTGTGGCAGACTACAGCGCCACTTACAGGCCTGGCATATGTACTACAGCGTCTCCAGCGCTTTCGAGCGGCAATGGCCGGCCGTGGCCCAACCTCTCATTCCCCTGATAGGTAGAGAATTGACCACTAAGCGGAGCACCACTTTTGTGACGTAGAAAATAATTCAAATCTGGATCAGTCTGTATCAGATCCGTTGCAGCCCCGTTTTTAGAGATTTGGGTATAGAGGAAAAGAGAGAGGGTTGTATTTTCTGACACTTGGTGAGTTCCCTGACACACCGGGGACACATATTCATGTATAAAAGACGTACAAGAGTGCATTTTGCATGATAGGTCCCCTTTAAAGAAAAAAATCTTCCCGGGGGTGCATGCCCCCGGACCCCCCTAGAGGATGTGAGGTCCGCCAACAAATAAAACAGGTTCACATCGATAGGATACTAGATAAATCTGCACACTCATCATATACACTACACATTTTTCTTGGACTTTTTAACACCATAGTCCCTAATATATGTGTAGAAAGGCAGGAAATGGAATTAAATCGAGAAAATGTTTCATTGCGGAGGACCCCCTGTTTTGTGTCCCCCCCACTTCTCAAACCAAAGTTACACCCTTGTATATATACACATATTACAGAATTGCAGAATAACTATGAAATTGCCAAGATAACATTACCGTATTTTCCGGACTACAAGTCGCACCGGAGTATAAGTCACTCTTGTCAAAAAACATGTCGTTAAGAGAAGAAAAACATAAGTCGCTTCGGTGTATGCTATAAGTCGCATTTATCCACTGAAGTCTTCATCCTCTGTGTTGCTGACTGTGAAGGTCTCACTATCACCGAGCTAGCTATCCATCCAGTTAAACACTTTCAAAGAAACTCCAGCACAGATGTCAGCTTTACTGAAGTTTAATGAATTGGTGAAACTGTAAACACAATACAGACATGGCACACTGTTATTAACTGCCCGACTGACTGAGCTGAATAAACAAAATAATCCACACAATGAGCTACGGCACATAATACTGATACGCTAATTAGCCTAGCCGCTAATTAGCCACTCGGAATTCTCACTGTATTTATACAGTCGCTGTTAAACACTTCCGCCAACTCCGGTGTCGATGAAGCAGCATGTCCTGCTCCGAGCTGTGCTCAGACTCTCCATCAGAATCAGCTCCGGATGGTGTCGGTCGTCACTGAAGCCCATGCTGTGTCGATTCATCTCACAACATCCTGGAAAGTTACGTGACTTTTTTCTTCTTCAGTGGTAAAGCAGTTTTCAGTTGTCACAATTGTATATTGTGCCATCTATTGGCCGGAGTTTGAACGGCGCAGTCAGACGAAATTCAATAAATAAATCGCTTCGGAGTATAGTCGCACGATACAGCCAGACAGGTAAAAAAACGCGATTTATAGTCCGGAAAATACGGTATCTTTGAGTAATCAAATATAATACAAACATACCTGAGGACAACAAACACACAAGGTCATTTAACATCCATGTTGCACGTCACATCACTACAAAAACAGAAGACAGGAAACTCCGTACCCCTAACCCCTAGATTCCACCGGGTCCGTCTGCGGCGCGTTACGGCTGCGCCGCGGTGCTCACGGCGATCCCGGCCACTCTAGTCAATGGGTGCTATTCCACCACACGCGGCGCGTTACGGCTCAGAAGCGTCCCAGAAGCGGCTCGGCGCAGGGCTCCTCTAAAATTAGGATCGAATCCTATTTTTGTCGCGGCGCAGCCGTAACGTAAGGTCGGGCAGGCAGGAAGTGGAACCTTCAGAGCTATATATACACACACACAAACTAATTTTGCAGACCCTATCCCTCCGTAGTCTTTCAAGTAGGAGGAGAAATGCCAGCGTTCTCCTCCGGTTTACAGGCACTGTGTAAATTATATATATAGAATAATTATGATGATGAATGCATTTTTTTACCACTAAAATACAGCAACACATCTTTGATTCATGTCGTTTATAACTGGAATATTACAGTTATTATTAACTTTGTCTGTACAAAGTAGCCTGTCCAGGAAATATGCCCAAATCAACAAAAACTGCGAGCCGGCAGGCAAGACGCTCCGCTTCTGAAATGCTTCTGAAACGCGCCTGGTAGGGTATGACGCCGGAGGAGGCCGGACCAAAACCGCAACGCGGCGCAGACGGACCCGGTGGAATCTAGGGGTAAGTCTGTTAACCAGTACCTAACCATCAGTTATTCAATCAAAGTAACTCATTAACTAACCATTAATGAATCATTCATTAATACAGTACCCCCCAGTCTGTTTACCAGTAACTAACCATCAGTTCTTCAATCGCAGTCACTGAGGAACTCCTCATTAACTAACCATTAACTATCTAGTCGTTCCTTATTCACTACTCAGTAACTAAGCACATTTTGTGTACCTTATTGTAAAGTGTTACCAATTTGTTTTATTGCACTCTGGGGTTTTGATCCTGCAATGTCCCATTCTCCAAGAAAATGTTACCCAAATGGAGACAATACAGTGATCGCAAGGATTCATGATCCAGAGGATATAAGTGTCAGATATCAGATTTAGTCCAAGGCTTGCAGCTGAATGTGTTGGATATGTGTTGTTCATAAGGTCTGGAGGAGATTTTGAAGGTCATGTTACGTTAGTGTCTTGATTATTGGTTCCTTAAGATATAGTGTAGTATATATTTAAAACAGATTAGTTCTAAATTGACAATAAAAGGTATAAATTGTGGAAGACCCAGGGTTTAGTTGCTTGCTTCTTGGGATGGCTTCTCGTGCAGAAGTTAGATGTGCTCGAATGAGAAGCTAAAGTCTGAATCTTGTAATGAGTCACTTGTTCTCTCTGGATTAGATACATTCTCATCGGAAGATAGCTTGTTAAGTATTTCGATGATTTTGATTAATAACTTATGACTCAGGATCTTTAGAATTGCAACTCCTGTTGTTCCACATAACATCTTCAGAAAACAAAGAGGAAGCTTCCTCCAAAAAGGGGCAACTAAAGATGCTAAATCCAGCCTGCCATTTTTTACATTAGAGCATATTTATTTTTATATTTGTCAAGTGGTACTAGTTTCTGTGTAACAGAAAAGTTATCTTCCTAACTCAATAGTTGTTGTTGTTGTTGTTATTTGCAGTAACAATAACTATAACAGCAATGGCCGTAAGACACATTAACAAGATTGCTGCTGTAAATTGGTATTGAGTAATGTTGGGTGACCAAATTAAATAAACTTTATTTCGATTCACGGAGCTGTAGACAGGTTAACACTTATCACAGTACGCACGGTAACCTTTGAAAACACTGTAGCTATAACTGAGTAACTCAACTTTAGTTGAAAACATCACTGTGTTGTTGGAATAATCATCACCAAAGCATTAATAATTAATAATAAACTGTTTCAGTCTCATCAAATAATGTAGCCTGCAGCATTTACCCGGGTCAGAAGTCAAGATAAATGTTTGCTGTATTGAGTGTATACTGGAGAGAGAACTCAGGTCAGGCCACAGTGGAACAAAATGCAAAGATCAAGTTAAAACTTCTTTCTTATTTCCTGGTGTTTCCACAGGGAGGTTAGAACAAAGGGTTATCTGCATAGCAAGAGAAAGGGCTTTAGCTCAAGGGTATGTCAGCAGGATGGGTGCTCGCTGCATCGTGAGCGCTCAGTTTCAGCCTCGACACTGACTTTACCTACCTGTTGTCTCCAAACAAATATGAAGAAAAAGCTATGTGGTGAGGGAAAATTCAATAATGCAGCTTTGGCTTTGGCCTCCCACTGCCCTGACCACGATAAACAGTTTAGAAAAATGGATGATTGAATTTAAATGAGCTAATATATTAAGGGAAGGATGGCCCAAAATGATAGCAGCACGTCTCTCTCTGTCTGTCTCCCACACAAAATACAATAAACACAAAATGTCCGTAGGAGGATGCAGATTAAAAAGTTGGTTCCAGTCAATCGGAGAGCAGCTATCTGCGCGTGCATGCCTCTGAATACATTTACCTGTCATTATTCCCCTGCTGGGCCCATTGAGCGCACCTGGCAATCCTTTCAATGCTCACTTTTTCTCTCCATTATATATCCGGATTCAGAGAGATGCTTTATGACACATTGGTTAGTTGTTTAAGGAGGACATACAAAAAACAGCTCGGCAGACACTTTGAGATGCTGTGGTTGTCTGCTGTTGTTCTGGAGGCACTCTGCTGCCAGCTCTCCGTTAATCATCCACTCTTATTAGGGGAGAAAGAAAAACTTGCTCAGTTTAATTGCCGTTAGTTAAAAGAAAGCAACAGACACATCTCCCTGAGGTCTTGCTTACCCTGTGTAAATGACAAAGGAGAGCATACAGAGGCTCTTCTAGAATGCTGGCAGGGAAACAACACCCCCCGCCCATTCCCCCCGATACCTGGCCTTGCCTGAAGCTGGGCCTCAGCACTATTGATTCATTTGTGAGCTGAGCATTTTTCCTAGTGTGGGCTGCTGGGAGATCTAAGCTGCTAAGACCTCTGACACAACATGTATCCCGCCCTGTTTGGGATGTTCACGTTCAGGGAGGCCAAGTTAGCTTGAGTCTTCAATTTGATGTGCTCAGAGTCAAAAAGGACGGGTCACAATGTGGGGTGATCGACTGGATTACTTCAACAATTAATCGGTGACATTTACACTCTGCTTCGCTCTCTATTGCTGATCAATGTATCACAACCTGTGACTCACTCTGCCTTCAGTTTATCAGCTCTCATCTAGTGTGTGAAACTAGTGACATCCCCTTGAGGATAACTTGTCTTTAGTGACAATTAGCATGCTAATATATTAAACTAATAGTACACATGGTAAACATGATATGTGATTAACATAATCATACAAAATATAAAACAGAAATAAAACTCCAAACAAAGTGCCGCTAAGGCACCCGTCAGCGAGTTTTACGCGTGGGTAGAAAAGTAAATAGCTACATGCCGGTGCAGCGTATTGGCCGTGCAGATACACTTTAAATCGAAATAAATTGGAGACACTTCTAACTGTCCCATCTGGTCTCCTTCCTATCCACAGCTCTGATCCCAAAAATGTTTCACTCCATCATGGACAAAACTTTCACTATGCATAGTATTCAGCATGAGGTAACTTTGCTGAACTTTGAACAGAACTGCTATGAAACTGCTGATAAAAGTTTGTACATCAATTGATAGCAGTGGAACAACAAGATTTTAACTTAATAATCTATCAAGTTACTGGTAAGTAGCCATTTTTGTTCAGCTTCAAACAGCTGCTTACTGCATAGTGTAACACAAGCTGTAAGGTAGTCATTAGCTACTTGTTTTAAGCTACTGTAGCATGCATAGCATACTGATTAGCTAGCTGTTTGTATCCTCCTATATCCTTTGTTGCGCTGTTGCAGTCAAAGATCATTATTTGTAATAGAGTATGTTTAAGCAATAGCTCACGACAGGCCGTGGTATATGGTCATTATATCACAGCTAAGGGATGTGGTTCGGCCCGACGCTGATTACAGATTTGAAAACATCGTTGCTTGCTTTAAAAGTAGCACAATTCATTATGTCAAACCTTGGAAAGTATCTAGATATCCCTGCCCTAATGCCAAAGTAACTGGCAACTGAAATATGTTTTACCGTTTGATGTCTATGTCTGGACCGTTGCGTAAAAAGGAGGGTTTCTGCCCTGTTACTTCTCCGTTGTTTTCTTGTCCCAGTTTTGCTTTTCAGCCCAACTGTATACAGTTAAATCGACCAGACTTCTTTCTGCAGATGTGAGCGTCCTTAACAACGGTCAATAAGTCCTTGCTGCACATTATCCCTTACATGTTTCAATCTTAAGCTTTTTTAGTTAGTTAGTTTCGTAACGGACGTAATGTAACAGTTGTAACGGTTGTAGCTTTTCTCAGACGCGGAGGGATACTGACTTGGGACATGTAATGCAGGGGTCTACAAACATTACATTGGTTAAAATACAGAGATCAGGCACAGACTTATTGCCCACGCTCTATACACTTTCTTAGGGATTGCGCAATCAGAGTGAGGAGCTAATATAGATCAGTGGAAAAATGGTACTTCAAATATTTATTTGATTGTATTTTCTATTCTTTTTAAACGTTTGTAACAGCTTCAGTATTTAATTGACAGGAGATGCTCTGCGTCCCCTGACCGCACTTCACTGCCTTTAACACATTAAAACATGCATGTATGGGTCTTCCTTTGGGTCTCTGGTCTTGTCATGACATGGTCTTGATTCCATTTGGACCAGCTTTTTTTCAGACTTAGACTTTAATGTGCCTGTGAAGTACTGGAGCTCCCAAACCTGTGTAATAAAGATGAAGAGAGGCTGAGGGTGTGGGGGGGTTGGGATGGTGTGGGGTTCAGGGCTGACACAGCTTGTGGGCCAGATGATTGAGCTATAATTTCCTTCTCAGCAAAGATAACAGTGGATACCTGCCAAAGGATGGAAGCGAGAGCCGATAATGGTAAGACTGCTTGAATATTTAAAGCCTCTTTATTCAGCAGAGATATAAGGTAAAGAAGGAATTAATCCAGTTGGCTGCCTTTCTTCAGATTTAGCTGTTCACTATTCAAAGAAAAACACAACACAAGGAAAGTCTATGGGGTGTCAATGAATTTTGTAAGACAAAATCATGTGTCCATGTCAATTTAATCAAACTGGCATGTTATATTGTGGCCGGTCTTTACTTCTGATCATAAAGAATAATGCAGCAAAAAAATTGTGGATAAATGGACGACGGTTATATTGGTCTTTTTGACCCTCATAGTGCTTTTACGTATTAAGTCAGCAATCACCCATTCACACACATTCTTACAGAGGCTGCCATACAAGGTGCCACATGCTCAGGAGACTTCCATTCACACATGTACACACGTATGGCCCTGCCATGGAGGCAATTTGGGGTTCACTATCTTGCCCAAGGATACATCAACATGTAAACTGCTGGGGATCGGACCACGGACACAGTAAAATGCAGACTCTGCATTTAACACATCCTAGTATTAGGACCAGTGGGCAGCTACTGTGTAGGGTTCCAATGCCTTGCTCAAGTGCCTTGCTGCACCTTTGCAGTCCCCAGGAAGAGAACTGGCCCCACTTTGAGTACCCGTCCACATCAGCACAGTACTTGGTCCGTTCTGGGACTTAAACCCAGAGCTACTCTAGAAGTTCCCAATCTAAGTCTCTGATGCCCCTTTTCCACCTATCAGAAACATTGCTGTATCAGAATCAATGCGTGACATTTTTTGGACATAATATGGTCTGTGTTTACATTAGCAAGCATCGCTAACAATCTGTACTGGAGAAAGTATGTGTAAAAAAGCAGGATATAAAAAAGGTACTCAGCTTGTGGTAAACCCGCAAGAGAAAAAGCATTTGAGCTACATACTGTTTCAGAAATAATCCTTGATGTGGTTTGGAACATGATATGGCGTTTAATCACGGCAGCATTAAGCTGAGAATCTGCTGAGTTGTCAGCCTTATCTTCTCTCTGCAGCTCACAGCTTGCATGCACACTCCAAAGGGGCGTGGCCACAGCAGCTCTGGTTACATTTGAAGCTACGGACCCAGAATCAGCAAGTAACAGGGCTGAAATAGAGGGGTATGAGGCATGGCTAGAGTGGGTGATCTGTTTGGTATTTTGAACAAAACACTTCAGAGACATGTTTCTTATAGATATAGCTCTATAATACATTTTTCAAATATAGCATAATAGGTGAGCTTTAAGCAGCAGTGGACCGCTGATTCACTGGGGACGCTTGTGATGGACGAGACGCAGGATGTGCGGAGCTCCTCAGAAACTGGTGAGTTATGCAGTACTTATTTGTTTAATGTGTGACTAAAGCTGGCCTACTACAGCTACTGAGCGTGCAAGTAAACAAACAATAGAGCTAGCATGCTAATGCTACCCAGCACGTATCTCCATGGCAACGACGCTAACGCTCCCATGCAATTTTTCCCCTAATCGATTTATGATTTGTTGTAGGACGAGTTTTGTTCATGGTGTTTATATTGTGTTTCAGAAATGTCTGGTTTAGAGCCATCAACAACAGCCTGTAGAATAACAAAATGCCATTGTTATAAAAGTACTTGGGATATTTTTCTGGTGCTATAATAGGGATGTGCAGGGGTGCACATAACTTTTTTTGTGAGTTACTCAGATGAGTACCAGGAGACAGCGTTTGGTACTCACCCCACACGAAGCGTGGTCCTCCTCAGTGTCTCCTTCACTGTCCTCTATTTACACTTCTTGCATGCTACAGTAGATGATGAAGATGCACCTCCCTGTCTCTTTTTAAGCCTCCGATTTGCTTTCTCCAAAACTTGTTTCCAAAACTGTGAAGTCCTTGCATTTCCTGAGGCCAAGTTGAAGGATCAAATACTATCAAAATGATAGTATTATTATCGAAATTATCACATGACTTGAAGTCATATCTGATTTCAGATGTGGGAAGTTACTAAGTACACTTACTCAAGTACTGTACTTAAGTACAATTTTGAGATATTTGTACTTTAATTGACTTTGATGCTACTTTGTACTTCTACTCCACTACAGTTCAGAGGTAAATGGTGTACTTTTAGTCCATTACATGTATTTAATACCTTTAGTTACTTTACAGATCTGGATGAAGGATGTGAAATATAATCAAGTGTTTAATCAGACTTTAGTTCCACCTGGAGTAAATTCACAAGCTACCCTGCAGTATACAAAGTCATTCAAACTAGCTGCACCTTTACCAGCTTTGAGAACACTTTCATGATCAATCGTTATAAAACATATCATATATATTATTCTGAAATGGACCAATCTACTTTTACTTTTGGTACTTTAACCATATTTTGATAATACTTTTCTAATTTTACTAACGTAACATTGTGAATGCAGGACTTTTACTGTAACAGAGTATTCCTACACAAGATCTGAGTACTTCTTCCACCTCTGTCTGATTTCAAACTCTTCCATTAACACCCTGAGTAAGTTTGCAACTGTGTGTTTCACTCCACTTTGTTGTAAATAAAACTGCAGCACCTTGACCACAGAGCGTGAACGTTGTGATCAGCTGACTTTGCGCAGTTCTCCAGTGTGTGCGCGGGGCACAGAATGCACAGGGGAGTCTCCCACTGCAGCCAGTTGGCGGAGTTTTGGCACAATTCTGTTGTTTATACCGACGTTAACCCTGTCTGTGCACACGGTGAACAACTCTGTCGTCCAGTGATCTAAGCCTCTGCCTCCTGTAAAGCTTCACAGGTCCGTCGGTTATGTCCTGCGCGGCTCGCCCAGCTCCAGTTCAATCAGTCATAGAAAGTTCGAAGATCTTTTGCAGGGAGCGAAACGGCAACGTAGCTGCTTAATGTCTTTGTTTTTTTTTACATGTCTAGTAGTTTACTCCATTGAGTGTTTACAAGAAACACGTGTAGACTAAATATGTGTTTTGTTTTTGATGTTTTGAGGTACGCAAAGGCGATTAGTGGCACAAGTGACGTTACGCAATTCAGATGTGTGCCGCGCATGCGTACCTGCGTACCAGTTATGTGCACCCCTGGGGATGTGGCTTCCATCTATTGCACCTACACACTGTGGTGCTCTCCAACGGTTGTGGAAAAAAGCCATTTCCACTTCTCCGCATCAGCAGGGCAGCCAGTACAACCCTGGCTGCCCTGCAGAAATCCTGGACACAGTTGAAAACAGTGCTCAGGACTTCCCCGAAAAGATGGCTAATGGTCCTGTATTCACCGCCAGGGGCCAGCTTCAAGAGGGCAATTGCAACCCGTTTTCGAAGGGGTACACACAAACGGTAATTTTTGTTTCTTCTCCCCAAAACACAGCGGACCTGGTCGCAGATGTAGTTGTAGTTCGCGCCGTTTGTATCAAAAGAAGGAACGTAAACGGTTGGGTCATGACGCAAACTATGACGCAATGTCAAGCTCCACTCGAAGCTATGAGCGGTGGAAACACAAGTGGTGCTACAGAGTAGAACCAGATAAACCCCAGAAAAGCACAAGAACTGTTCTTGAACCGGTTTGGTGGAAAATGGGCATAAGACACTCCTGCCCCCTTGACAAAAAGACTGTAGTGAAAAGAACAATCAATACCTAATACATTGTATTCCAGTTAGAAGGTAAACACCACAATTCATGGTAAAATCACTTATGCTGAAATCTAAGCAAAATGCTTGCAATAACCCACTTCTATTAAACTGATTCACATTATGTTTCACCAATTGCGTCTATTCCGCCGTTATTAGCAAAGGCATCTGTGGCTACCAAACCAAATATATATAACCAATTTATATTTTCCAAAGAACAAAAGCTCAAAACTCTGCATGTTTTTTTCCTCATCAAACACCAAATCCGCTGATTCAAAACAGATTTTGCTTCTTTAACAGCTGGTCTGACTTTTTTAAACTTTGATTATAGCAAACAGCAACTAATAAAGACACATAAACTCATAAGGTTTTCAATAAAAATTGTAAATAAAAAGACAATAATTGCAGATGTTATTTCTGTAGCCAGTATCCCTGCAGTAAATCAATGAAGCCCATCCTTGGCGAAGGATTGTGTGTGTGTGTGTGTGTGTGTGTGTGTGTGTGTGTGTGTGTGTGTGTGTGTGTGTGTGTGTGTGTGTGTGTGTGTGTGTGTGTGTGTGTGTGTGTGTGTGTGTGTGTGTGTGTGTGTGTGTGTGTGTGTGTGTGTGTGTGTGTGTGTGTGTGTGTGTGTGTGTGTGTGTGTGTGTGTGTGTGTGTGTGTGGATGGATGGATGTGTGGAGACACAGTGATGGATCATTGGAGCTATGTGCTGCTCGAACGGGAGCTGCCTGGACGCTGCAATCATGTTGCGCGCACTATCCGTGCTGAGTGTGCTGACTATTCGTACAATGTCCCACTGTCTGGCTACCTGCATAAAGTCAAGTGCTCTGCGCAGTTGTCGGCGAAATGTCGCTCCTCTGTTTTCATTGAAACAGCTCCTTATATCCGTTAGCGCAGCTAGCTAGCACCAGATGCTAACAACAACACATAAGGTGTGCCTCCCTCGCGCGAGTCGCGCCAAACATACACACCCTCCTGGTCCTCCCGATGGCCAGTCCGGGCCTGCCGGCGAGCGTGGAAGTGTGGTCTGCCACAAGCGGGCGGCAGGAGTGGGGCTGTCAGCATCAGCTTGTAGATGGTATTTTAAACTCGATGCGCTCTGAAACTACGGGGCGGCCGAGGACAAAAATTACACATGCGTTAATCGCGTTAAAATAATTAGTGGCGTTAATTTGTTTTTGCATTAACGCGTTATTAACGCGTTAACTTGACAGCCCTAATTAATACATTATTAAAGAGCTGTTTCAGTTATATTTCCCCCTTTTCTTTTTTTTCGAGCAGCATATACAATACAGTCCATATGATAAAGTAAGTCATTGTCCCTCAGAACACAATCTGCTGCCTTTTAGAACCTGCCATCTGATTAGAGCGGAGCACGACTCCTGACTTTTCCTTGTGTTTTTATTTTAATTTTGTTTTTTATATATATCTGTTGTAACTTATTGTCGTTTATTGTGATTGTAGTAATGTGTTTTTATTACATGTACAGCACTTTGGCTCGACCAAAAATCGCTTTTAAATGTGCTATATAAATAAAACCTGATTTGATTTGATTTGATTTGACTCGTGACCCATAAATACAAATGCTAGATAATTGCATGGGTATAATTTAGCACGGGTGAGACAAACAAATCAGTCTGTTTTCCATCTTCAAGGTGGTGTTCACCTCTGGCCGTGCGATTGCTAATGCAGCGACACTTCCACCATTAGATCTGTTCCCTGAAATGGCAGTAAACATCGTCTTTGAGGAGAATGCAAATGCTGGGCGTAGAGGTGGATCCATCAGTTTAATGACTGTGTTCATAGGACAGTTAGTGAATATCAAGATGATGGCTGCAGCTACAGCTGCCTCTAATTGTAGGGCTGGGAAGAATGGCTTCTTGCTAGATGGGGATTAACTTCAAACGGACCCAATTAATTCACTTTCTTTCCATCCTTCAACACTTCTGTTCTTCTTTCTCCTTTCCCACCCTCTTCCCCTTATTCGTGTTCCCTTTGTTTGCTTTGCCCCGCCTTTATCCCTTTATTTAGCATTCTGTTACAGTACATCTGTTTTTCTCTCCTGCCCTTAATTGCTCTTTCTGAGTGTTACGCAGGTATGTGTGAGGCGACATGGAATGGGATCAAAATGCAGACAATTAAACATAAAGGAACAGCTAAGAGGTTTATGTTATACATGAGCTCGATGGCAAGTCCAAACAGAAGATGACGCCTGTGTCGGCTCGCCGCTCCCTCAGCTCTCTGCCTTTAGCTATCCTGCTTTTGTTTTATGTATGTCAGAATGTCTCTGCTCTGCTCGTCTACGATCACCAAGCTCTCCTCCACCTCAGACCCTCATTGGAGTTTATACTGCTGCCCAAACCTACATCTGGCAACCATAAATCGACTCCCCCCCACCCTCTACTGTCGGATATTCCCACCTACCTGCGCGGGTTGCCCTGCATCCTGCCTCGCCGAAAGCGCTTTAGACGACGGGGAAAGCGTGGTGGTGCGCTTGTCCATCAAAAAGCATACCTGACAGCTTCTTCTGGGACTTATCCACGCATCAGATGTCATGGCCCTCCCGCTGCACGCCATTTAAGGGATCGGTGGATTCGCCCTGTCTTTCCGGAGTTGCGGCCTCTGCTGGGCCCGCTGACAGCTCCTCCTGACTGACTGACTGCTCCCGGCCCGTGCGGCGTTCAACACGCACATCTTAGTCCGCTGAGACGCACTACACCTTCGGCCAGCCCGGAGGAAGTACCCCTCAATGCAGTGCGCAATGCCTCAACGTCTCAACGTGGGCGGGAGCTCAACGTGGGCGGAGCTCAACCTTTCTCAACCTTTGAGGCACGTGACGTCCCGACTCCCGTGTTGTGTACTTACCCAGTCACAAAAGTAACATATTATATCTTATATTATTAATATATATATAATTCTGATGTCTGTGGTTATTTAAACATTCCCTGATAAACGTTATTTCAGCGTCACTAAATGAGTGTTAATCCCAGTGTGTTTAGTGTACAACATCACATGTCATTTCACCTTCAATTCACGGTTTTCACAACGTTAGCCATATGCTAATGCTAACCGGAAATGAAGACTTTTCAGAATAAAAGTGTTAAGTTAATAGTTAGTGTGAACTTCCGTTTTTTTCAGAATAAAACTGCTTTAAATTAAAACCATGTATTTAATTTAAATTACGTCATATCAACATTGATTTTAATTTCTTACAGTAGGTGAGGTTTTGGGGTTTGGGAAGGAGGAAGGAAGATTAGGATTAGGTAAAAAGGTAGGGAGTGGTTAGGGTTAGGATGGGGGGAAGGGAAGGGTTAGATTGAAGGGAGGGAAGAGAACTGCTACCGGGAAACAGGATGCAACGCGTCATCTGTGAAGCTCCGCCCGCGTTGAGCTCCCGCCCACATTGAGCTCATTGAGGCATTGCGCACTGCATTGAGGGGCTTCTCGCCCGGGGCGAAAACTTTGCATGGCTTTGCTAAATGCTAGGTCAATAGCAAACAAGACGTTCCTGCTAAATGACTTCTTCACCTCTCGTGATCTGGATTTTATGTTTCTGACGGAGACCTGGGTCCACGCTGGCGAGTATACACCGTTCTCTGAACATTCTTCAGCTCCCCCCGTACCACCGGCAGTGGTGTAATTATCGACGGTGCAGCCGGTGCAACGCACCAGGGCCCAGAGCCGGCCAGGGGCCCATGCAACAACAGAAAAAAAAATATTAAAATATGTTTTTAAAATATTTAGAAATATTTTTTTTAAATATATATTTTTTGGGGCCCCAATGGCATTGATCGGTTCACGCAGTCTTCAAAGTAACCAAGCATCCTAAATTAATTTCTAATTTGTTTGTCCAATGACCTTGCTCATGTCATGTGATACCTTGCGTGACGAGCGAACCGTTTAATCAACCTGTACTGTACTGTAGCTAGCAGCAGCAAGATCGGTAGCATTATAACAAATGTAATAGCTTGCATTTGTAATGTACAGCAAACCAAAGCACAAGAGCTCATGTTTATGGTGTTGATATCAGGCATTAGGAGTAATGTGTTACATTAAACGGGATTACATAAAAATGATTTTTTTTATAAAAAAAGACTATCAGATTACTGTTACGTTTGAGTATTTTTACTAGCAGGATAACACTGTTAGTGAAAAAAAAAAAGATCATCTAGTGCAGTAGTTCTCAAACTTTTTCTGTCAGGCCCCCCTTTTGGAGAAAAAAAAGTCGGGCCCCCACAACACAAATAACACCAGAAGCTAACAACAACGATTTCCGGTACCGGTGCGCTCTCTCTCGCAAAAGCTGGAGTGACTCATTTCCATGACATTAACCAAACTCAAAAAGAAATGTTTTAAGTTATGACTGAGTTGTTTTCAGTGCAACTTCATTTATTGAGAGTTTTAATTATAGTTATAATCAGAGATGGGGTCGTTACTAAAAAAAAGTAATATATTACATATTACATATTACTTTAAAAAAAAAAAGTAATATATTACACTACTTCGTTACTCTCTACATAAAGTAACTCGTTACTTTACTCGCAGGGCCGGCCCGCCCCTCCCTACAGGCAGATCACGCAGACTGCTAAAGTTTCAAATGTTCTCTTTAGTTCAGTTTCCATTGTCGCATAAGACTGATCCAGATAGCTCTGACTATGGCTGTCCTCTGTCTCCTGCGATCTGTATTTTGCGCAGTATATCTCTGAACGATGCGATGGTGATTCCACTGTGCAAATGGGCAACATTACCTCTACTATGAAGGATGCTACAAGCCTGTCCATCTCTGCTTTGGTTACCGGTCCTCCAAATTCTAATGTGTGCCGCGGCGGCGGCGCACTCACAACATCCTCACTCTGGGTTCGGGGGTCCGGTCCTTAGCTATTAGCTTCACCTTAGCATGTGTTCTTTGCAGGTGTTTGTTGAGGTTTGACGTGGTGTTTGCAGCAGTGTATAACAGCTTCTGGCCTGGACACAGTTTGCACCTCACCGTCACATTCCTGTCTATTCTTCGGACGAACTCAAAATAATGGGCATACCTCCACCCCTCGAAAGTTATCGCTGACTCTGCCATGTTTATGCAGCACTGCACGTGGAGATGTGGACGCGCAAGTCGCGCAGATTACGTACATATAAACCTGCGGCGGAAACCCCTCTTGTCTGTCAGTGTGATTATGACTGATTTTATAAAAGTAACGAAGTAACACGTGTCGGGGCAATGTTAGTAACTGTAGTGTGATTACTGAATTATAAAAGTAACGCGTTACACTACTCCGTTACCGACAAAAGTAATATTATTACAGTAACGCGTACACCCAACTCTGGTTATAATGATTCCAGTTTGTTCCATTGACTCATTTTCTTTGAGTTGAATTATTTTTATAATAAATTCAAAAACCTTGCTATAGTGCTCAGTGCCGTTTAGAATATTTAATTTAATTTAATTTAATTGATCATTATATGGTGCTTAAGTAAATCAATGCATTCACCGTTATAATGGATATGATCCTTCTAAGTGTAGGGACCGAGACACCGCCTCAGGACGGGAGCGATTATCCGGACCGCTGCATCGGTCAGATGAATAATCTGATCCATGGAGTGGCTGCCGCAGCGGGGCGGGTGATGTCCTTGGCCACAGTGGTGTCACAATGGGAAACACTTGTGTTTTTCAATGCACACACAAATGTGTTCCGTTTCATATACATGTAAATAAAATCCAAATACAGAAAAAAGTTTTACATATGTATTTGTTTTCCGTTTAAATCCCCTGAACCTGCAAACACAAACCGCTTTCTGTGCATGGATCGCTGTGCATTCGTGTGTGGGTTTTTTGAGACTCCCCTGACGGTCACCCGATTCGTACTTGTAATTTTTTCTATCTATAGCCAATCAGATGTCTCCTCAATTCTAAGCCAATCACATGAGCGCGCCCCCACGAGGGTAGATTTCTTGCGTTCATGACGTAGCGCTTCATGTACGCATTTTGCGCTGTCCGGAGCTGACCGGTCCATGGAGCCTGTCTGCAGGCGCTAATCTCAGGACACCTCCACTCTCAGTACATTGCCACTTTCCGAACCATTAATGAATGCTTGTGTACACAAAAACGGCAGGCAAAACCGTTTTAAATGTGTGTTTCCTGTATGGCAAATACAGCTGCTTTATTTATGTCTGTATGAAGTTGTTGTGAGTGTGGAGGGAGCAGCTACAGGTTAGCTTAGCCTAATCGATCAGTGCACTACGAAGCCAGTGCTAGACAGTGAACTGTCAACGGGGGGAGCCCCGCCGGTCATTATCGGCCGATATTCACTCTTAATAGTTTGATCGGTGCTCTCTATAAAGGCCGATCAGGAGAGCTGGATCTGATCGATATGGACATAAACGCGAGTGAAGTTTTAGCGAGCTGCATGAGAAACTGACGGGCTGTCAGGAGAGAGGGAGAGAGGAAAATAGATGATTCTTACTCCCGTGTTATTAGCCATCCGGTCATAGTCCGGTAATTACCTGCTAACGGAAACTCTGCTACACAATTCTTCTTCTTCTTCTTATTATTATTATTGAAACATGACCGGTAAGTTTCAAATTTGTCCGGTAAAATAAATTCTGTCCACCCTGCTCCGGACAGCGCAAAATGCGTATATGAAGTGTCATGAACGCAATAAATCTACCCTTGTGGGGACGCGCTCATGTGATTGGCTTAGAATTGAGGAGACATCTGATTGGCTATAGATAGAAAAAGTACGAATCGGGTCACCGTCAGGGGAGTCTCAAAAAACACACGAATGCACAGCGATCCGTGCACAGAAAGCGGTTTGTGTTTGCAGGTGTAGGGAATTTAAACGGAAAACAAATATGTGAGGATCAAAAATACATATGTAAAACTTTTTTCTGTATTTGGATTTATTTACATGTATATGAAACGGAACACATTTGTGTGTGCATTGAAAAACACAAGTGTGGATCCGGAAATACAAGTGTGAATCCTTTTGCGGATCATGAAATTCAAGTGTGAATCCTTCTGTGTGCATGTGTGTATTATGAGACTGTTCTGAGCCCATATTTTTCCTCCTGCCTTCACAAACTTTACACACGTATATAATAATATCGTCTGAAAATTGCTAGAGGACATTCATACTCTGCAATCCAAGACTTAATTAAATCCACCAAAAACCTGACATGATTGTAACGCGATTATTTTTGAAAAACATAAATCCTTGTGTGTCTGAGCCGCAGCGACACGGAGTGATTCAGAGCGGGTCCTTCTGCTGTTGGTTCTGGACTGGTGTTCTTGTGTTGGTGGATGAAGCAGACTGCTCCGTGTTTGGTGCCGCTGTCACGTCTGTTCCCTGATCTCTGCGTCACCGACCGATTTGATATTAAAGTGACAGAAAAAAAAACGTTATAGTAAAGCCGCGGCCGGAAAATCAGGAAGCAACGTTACTACGCTATAATCGGTAATCTTCCGTCACTGCATCGATACCGAATCGTCCACGTCCGCATCGCAATGCATCGTAGAAACGATTATTTTCAACACCCCTAGCTAACGCTAGCATCGGCGATCTTTTATACTTCATGCTATCTGCACAAATGGTTGAAATTAAAAAGACCAGGCAGTTCAGAGAGAATCAAAGGAAGGCAGGCAGGCAGCTTTGCATGACATTCTTCTGGACGTGTTTCATTGTGGTGATAGTGAGGGTAGTCAATCGTTTTGTTGACAAGACAGTAGTGACGGCCATCTTGGTGACGTGTGTTGTTGACCAGAGATGTAGTTCATTGAGCGTTTCACACAAACAAATGTGTTACTTCACAGTTTTACAACACATTTAATTTTTTTTGACTTGCAAAATTATCTTTTAAATTGACAAACATCATATGTGTAATTCGTGGCCCAATTCAAACGGGATCGAAAGATAATCTTTCTCTCTCCATTGACGTCAATACATAATTTTTCCGAAATAAGGTCCCATGGAGGTCCACCGGAAGGGGAGGGACTTCGGCACTCTATATACAAGTGATTGGAATATGATATATTAGACAAATCATTTCTAAGCAGCAGCCAGATGAATGTTATGGATGTTGTTTCAAAGTTCAGGTGTTTAATAGTCTTATGGCCTGTAGGATGAAGCTGTCCCTGAGTCTGGTGGTTTTAGTCCTGATGCTGCAGTACCGCCTGCCAGACGGCAGCAGACAGAACAGTTTGTAGCTGGGGTGATGGGGGTCTTTTATAATCCTGAGGGCTTTCTTTAAGGTTAACCTGGTATTTTTACTCCACTACATTTATTTCAGTTACTTTGCAGATTCTGATTAATGATGTGAAATACAAACAACCCTTAAATCAGACTTTAGTTACACCTGAGTAAAATTCAGGGAAAGGTGATTGTCAAGTGCCAACAATCAGGATAGATATTTGATAGTTGGTGCTTGAGAAGACAAAACATGTATCTGCAGATCTCTATAAAGTATATTCATTACTCGTTATTCTCTACTAATAGTTCATTAAAAACTGTATATAATGGCTATTTTGCACATCAGATATACTGGTTACAATATTGTAACCATTAAGAAAAGCCAACTGCATTAAAAACCCAGTTAACAAACACTAGGTAAAGTATTTTTCCTTCAGTAATGAAGATGTAATTCCAATGTAGACACACCTGGGGTCGCTGTTCAGTCTGTTACGCTGAGCCATGCATTGTCTGGAACGTAAAAGGGACGAAGAAGACAAAGTGAAGTGACGTACTTCCGGTTCCACATGAAAACATTCCCAGTGCAAAAACAAATCGCTAAATAAAAAGATAAAACACTATAAATAGAATGGTTTTGAATAATAGATGAGAGTAAAATCTACGTCACTTTACAGCCTCACCCACACGGGAAACCAACGCTGTCATTTGAATGGCGATCAAGCCTGAAGTCACAGAGCTCTTCTGTTACTGTCCTTTCTTACAGAAACACGTAACTCTGGATTTGTTTTAATGTTTGAGGTGCAATAAACGACACAGCAGCTTTTTGGCATGTTAAAACTATTATTTTCTGCCTCGCTCATGAGAGCTGGCGAAATTACAGCCTCGCCTACTGATTTTAATTTAACCATATATCGAGCCCGATCGTCGATTTCAAATGTGTGCTCTAAAATGATATTTATAAATGACTATTATCATTATTATAAGCAAGACAATAAATGGCAAAGATATGTAGAAAATAAACGTATTTAAGATACGTTCATAACAAACGTAACGTGGGAGAAAATACGTTTCCAGCTAAACGTAATTGAGAATGCAGTTTAGTTCTGTGGGAAAGTAATTTTTAGGAGACACGGTTGCCCCATCTAAAACACAAGTGGATCTGACTTTAATTACATTTGACTTGAGTGTTTTGTCCACTTAATGTGTAGCTTAAAATAATACTTCTGCATACAGTATGTGACACTGTAAGTGTTGCACGGCCAGATACGGCTCAAGAAGCTGACACAGATAAGGAAATATATGATACATTATGATGTGATATGAATGATAATGGGACACATCTACGTCTGCACTCACAGTACGTAATGTTACTTTGATCCGGTTACTTATGTTGTGGCAGATATTTAAAGGGGACCGATCATGCAAAATGCACTTTTGTACATCTTTTATACATGAATATGTGTCCCTGGTGTTCCAGGGAACTCACCAAGTGTCAGAAAACACAACCCTCTCTATTTTCCTCCATACCCAAATCTCTAAAAAAGGGGCTGCAACGGATCTGATCAAAACTGATCCAGATTTGAACACTTTACTGACGTCAGGAAAGTGGCGCTACGGCTATTGGGCCAACTCTCCACCTATCAGGGGAATGTGGGGTTGGGCCACGGCCGGCCATTGCCGCTCGAAAGCGCTGGAGACGCTGTAGTACATATGCCAGGCCTGTAAGTGGCGCTGTAGTCTGCCACAAAAGCAGCGAAGAAGACTTCCCGCGCATGGTTACCCTTCTGTTTGTTCTCCGCTGTGGCTTTTTTTCTCCCTCCCCGAGGCAAGCGTTTGCTCCTCCTGCTGCTTTAATTCAATGCAATCCCTCCCCGTCGAGGCAAGCACTGTAATTCTCTCCGGTTAGTCCACCAGCAGATGTCAAACACCCACCTCTCCGCCTCTTCCAAGGAACGAGGGGACCGTGCAGCAGAGTTTCAGTTAGGTTTTCTTTCGCCGGTCAAGATGTCCGTTAAAGTTTAAATCTTCCGGACAAAATTAGAAAAGTGCCGGTCAAAGGTCTTCTTTGTTATTTATTGAGCTTTAAAACAAATGAATAACGACTCTATATATACTCTATATATCTATAATAATATAATAAAACACGGAGGACGGAGATCTATTTTTCTCCCCCTCTTCTGACTTGATCAGAGCACGCTATCCTCTCCTGCAGGGGGGCGTGGTCAGCTGCAGCTCACAGAATCAGCCCCCTGCAAAAACAGTGCTGGAAAGAGCAAATGGAGCGAAATGAGGCATGGCTAAAATGCATGATCTGTTTGGTATTTTGAAAACAGAAACGTATAAATATACCTTATATAGGTATGGCCCTACAATATATCATTTAAATATAGCATGATAAGTGTCCTTTAAGTAAGCTTTCTTAACGCTAATGTTATAATAGTCAGATTGCTCTGAAGATGGGAGGTGATATTCTATTAACTTTCATGTTCACACAGTCGGTGATTTCCGTCTTTCCTGCAACTGCAGTTTAAACCGTATTTCCTTTATCCTGTAATATGACTTGATAGCTTTAAACTCCGCACACGGAGCTCTGATTGGTCAGCAGGCGGTGCTTTCACTGAGTTGATCTCTTATCATGGAGATCAGCATAAGTTACCATGGAGATCTACCCCGGTAAGAAGTGAACCAGCGTCGTAGGACCTGAAACCCAGAGTTAACCCTGAAGTTACCTTGCTAAGCGAAAATCCGGCTTCGTAGTATAGGCCACTGGTCCTTTGTTTTTTTTCTTCCGTTTTTCTGATCAGCTTTAGTTTAATAAAGCTTGTATAAACCTGCCACAATTGTTTTCTTCATTTGGATTCACCCTGCTCCACTTCCACCATAACATTCACAGAGCGTTATTCACCTTCAGTCCAATCTCCTGTGTCACTTCTGGTTGCAAACAAACAGGACATCCACAGCACAACTGTTGCCTGTTGTAGTAAATAACTTTTTTCCTGTACAAGGATTATATATAAGGAGGCATACAATTAAACTACAGGGGGATGATAGTATCTGTCTTAAAGCAGGTAGGGACGCTCTCCTGTCAGTGATGACATCATCTAGCTGGTTTATACAGATTCTTACAGGATCAGAGATGTTCTCAAGCCAAGCAGCGTTTGACATTCATATTCCTTATTGCTTTGGACAAGGAGAAATTACACTTTCAAAAATGATTTATAAAGGTCCTTTTATGCTTTTAGCTGTTTTCCCTTCCCTGTAGTATGTTTTTGTGCATGTAAATGGTCTGCAAAGGCTAAAATCCCTGTGTTCACTTCAGAGGGAGTTTCTCCTGTCTTCCTCAGGCAGTCTTTTTCAGTGGAGTTTGGTTCGCCTAGTCTGACAGGGTGGTCAAAATATGTTGTTGGCAGTCTTCTCCAGATTTTCTGCATACAAACTTATTTGATCTTCCTTTTCCAACGTTGATGAGTGTATTACTCTCATGAGAAATACGAATTGCAGTAACAAAAGTGCCCCACCTGCATGTGCTGCTATCAACACGGTGAGGATAAAACAGGAAAGATCTATGATGACAGAATTTCGAACCAATAATTCCGTAATAATTTACCTTGGGGTTCCACGTGTCCATAAGAAACTGAATACCAGTAAAGCATTTAAAGTAAAACAGAGGCTCGCTGCATCTTCACCCAGCCAGATAGATAAAAGTAAGGAGCAGTGACAGGCAGGATAACTCGCATAACTTTGATCATGCATTATGAATTCTGGATGTTTTATTCATGCGGGCGGAGAAGCACAGCTCGAGGATGTGGCCTTTTCCCCCTCTCCCTGCTGCTCGATTCTACATGAGGTAATACAGCCTTGTTTTCTCTCCACTGCTTCATCTCTACCTGCAGATCAGAACATCTCCCCCCCTCCCCCTGAGACCCCATGCTCTCCACCTATCCACCAATCCGGCCTGCGCGAAGGCTAAGAAAAAGATTCATTGCAGAGGAGGAACTGTTGGTGAGGCAGCAGACCCTCTACAACAGATCATTTATTCCACTGTGATGTGTCTTGAGTCAGCTGAGGAAAACCGCTCGGGATTCAGGTGATCAGAAAGTAAAAGGCTTGTTTTTGGGTTTGATCAATGCACTTTTTATAGTGAGAAACTCGGGCAAAACAAATAAGTTACAGCTTTAGTCAGGGCATGAATTGGACTTTAGAAGCATACAGGTATACTGGTCAATGCAGAACATTTATTTTGAGAAGGGTAGGCTTGCAATTTGTATTGTTTTTGTAGACTTTTATTGTATTCTAGATTTTTTTTTTTTTCCGTCACAGGGTTTTTAAACACCAGTATAAAAAACGAATGGTTTTATATACCTGTGTCCATTGTTTTCTGCATTTGGATTCACCCAGCTTTACTCCCCACCGCGACTTTCACAGAGATGTCTCTTGATAACAGTTAATTGGAACCTGTTTGGATGCCAAAAAAAGTACCTATAAAAGTCCACTTTTCGCAAAGGAAATTAAATCTGGTGCTATCAAATTTAAAATGAAATGGTGGAAGACAATAAATGAGATGTGACAATAAGCGTCTTTGTTTGTCTACGGTACTGAATATAGTGAATTGACTTTGACATATTTTACAGAAACAGGAAGCTTTGTTATAACATGCTGCTTTTGCATGGAATGGAAATGTAGAGCCAGGGTACTTTGTCTGTGATTTAAATAAAATAATTGAAACATATATTCTATATCCATCTTTAAATCAATCATTGCAAGCTGAAAGGTTAATTCTGTCTCAGGGTTTGTGATTGAGTCTGGTTTATGTTGTGTTTAGAGCCTGCTTTGCTCCTCCTCATATGCATATTTGTCTACACTAAACCAATAGCTGAACTGCAGTTATCTTTTTTAGTTATTACATTTCTTGACAGGCAGACAAAATAAGGCAACCTCTCAACTTGTAGCTCCAATTTTCCTTCTTGAAAAATGTGAACAAACTTAACAGATGTCATTTAGATCCGACTGATCTGATATTTCTGATTGAAATGTGTTCCCCAATAATTTACAACTACATTTACATGTTAATCTCCTTATCTAATAACTCATTTATAAATAGAACATCTAAATACAGATCTCATGTTTACATAAAGTGGACATTTTGTATAGCTGTGTACATAATTTATTGTAATATTTAACTAGAATTACTAACATTTCAAGATATTACCTGATAAGGCCTGATCAGGAAAAAAACATCAAATCATATGTTGTATTCACAAAACTGTCAATTCATTCACTCAAGTCTGAGGGTGGAAGGACTAACTCAATTTTTGTTTTTGGACTAATGAATACTATGTCACTATCAATAATTAAATTCAGATTTTGTTCTGGCTAACACCCTTAATTGACTTACTACTCATTTGTTACAGATATAACTAACATATCAACTACACACGTTACTGGTCACGGTAATGACTGTAGCCTTACATGCACTAATCTAGACTTTGTTTTCAACATGTAACAGTAGTGTCAGTATTGAGTGTCCTCCTCCTGATGTGTTTAGTTCCATTGTGCAGAATGTATCAGATCACTCATTAGGTCTACTCCCACAGCTTGTCAGAGATGTGATGGAGAGGCTCATCTAAAGCTTAATAATAACTGTAATCTAGGGCCACAACAACCATTTGGCCTTATTTGCTATTCACTGTAGTGGCACTTCCCTGCAATCTATCTTACAGAATGATTTTCCTGTCTGAGGTTTAAAGAGCTTTAAACACCACAGCTTTTTTAATGTTTTCACAATCAAATCAAACCACACCAATAAGGAGAGTTCTGGCTGTGATGAATGTTTTTGGATCGCAGGGAGAGTGTCTTCTATGAATTAGTATCATATCATATCATGTCAATTGAGGTATAATCAGTATTAGACTTTTATTTAGAGCGGACATATTATGCTCTTTTTCAGACTGATATCAGTATTCTGTGCCTCTACTGTGACATGTCTCCATGCTTTAATGTTCTCTCATACTGCCTGTGCTGCAGCACCTCTTTTCACCCTCTGTCTGAAACCAGAGCCCAGTCTGCTCTGATTGGTTAGCTGGCCGGCTCTGTTGTGATTGTTCAACCGCTTAGAGATGACCACGTACAATGGGTTGGAGAACTAGCCAATAGAAGCGTGAGTTTTACGTAGTGATGTCATTATGTTACAATAGTAAACAGTCCAATAGAGGCATTTCAGGGAGTGGGTGGTGGGGGGGGGGGGAGTGTGGGAGAACCCCCTGTTCACTGTGACCCTTGCTCTCTATTACAGTTAATTCAGTGTACAATGTAAAAACAGCATTTGCACTTCAGTGGTTTCCTGTTCAGAAATGACAACATTTCACCTTGTCCTGAACGCCGCTATTTTGGATCCCCTCCAAGGCAATGTAAAAAATAAATGACTTAGATATAACTGCAGTCAGGGCCGGTCTTTGGCATAGGCGGTCGCCTATGGTGCCAGATCTGGGGGGGGCGCTGCGCTGGTAGCTCTGGGAGGGAACAAAAACATTTTCCGACTGTTTGCGCTCATCCAAATGTTCGGCCTTGATGTAACAACATTCGTAATTAAGTAAAGGTAACACCCTTTTCACCCCGGTTACATGTTTCATTTGCCCTGTACGATGGGCGCTGTAAGTGATGAAAGTGGGGGATGTTGGCTTATCAGTCACCCGCAGCTCACAGCCAAAGTGCGAGAGAGAGAGAGAGGGTGCACCAGTTATGGGGATTTATGTTAGCATCTGGTGCTAGCTGCGCTAACGGATATAAGAAGTTGTTCCTAAAACAAGCTGGAGGTGGGAGTCCTCTCCTGTCAGACTGAGAGTCTCTGTGAGGTAAAGGACTCTCTGAGTGTTTAGATAGTTAACTTTAGTCTAAGTTATCTCAGTAGGTCTCAAACGTTTTGATCACAATTGTTGTAAACAAATATTTCCAAGGCACACCTTTATAATTATTAGGATAAATAAAAACAGGTTTGAAATCATTCCAATGAATACTATAGGACAGTAAATCAAAAATATCGTTTAAAGCTGGAGAGATACAAAAAAATGCATAAATAAATAAATGTTAACTAAGTAAAATAAGATATGAATGAACAACAAAAATAAAATATGTTACATTTATTTTGCAATTGGTTATGGGTGTTTAAAGTTGTACCCCCTAGATCAGGTCTCTAGTAATTCTGCTCAAGGTGCACCAGATTGAAGCATTTTACTTTAAAATGTTTAAACATTTCTTGCCGGGTGGGGCATACCTCCGGACCCCCCTAGAGGATGTGACGTCCACCCCCCAATTAAAACATGTTCATAGAATACTTAATACATGTGAAGCCTTCTTTATGTAACCAACATGTCAATACGTTTCTGTTTTTGTAGTGTATTTGTCTTTTGTAGAGATTTTTGATTTATTCCTTATATATTATATTGTGTATTCCTTGGATACTCTATTGATCTTTATCTTTTCTACTGTACGATTTTCAGTAGTCAGGTCTTACTTATAGACCTGACTGCAGGTCTATAAGTAAGGCCATAGCCCATATTAAATTACTGGAGTGAATGTATTAAAGCCCAATACGACGGACGGATGGAACGGATGGATTGATATTCTTTATTGATCCCAAACTGGGAAATTATTTTATAACAGCAGCAGCAAGTTATCAAACAGAAAATAATATAACATAATAAATTAATCAAAGTACTAAACTGATTTAGGAAAAAGTAGCAAACATAAGTGTTGGTAGTTTATTTTTATTTTGATGCAATGAGTGAGAAGGGTGAAGACGTCCAAATTCACCACATGCAAGGTTTTTGAAGGACAATAACTGGGTAGACAATGGTTGAGTTGAAACAATAGATGTAGAGTTCTGTGTGAGGCGGCGGTGTTGAAGAGAGTGACTGCTCTGGCAGAAATGATTTCCTGTATCAGTCATGGAGAGACGAGTGGAGAGACAGCCAGCTCTCCCTCTAACGGACTGAGTCAACTCTGTGTGTCCAGTAGCTAGTGGAGCGGCTGGTAAGGTTAATCCATAGTGGATCCAACAGTCTATTCAGTGTCCACCACGACTTGAAATGTGTCTACTTGGAAGCTATCTACAGATCCAGTCTTCTTAATCAGTTCAATAAGTCTGACTGTGTTCATTTTCTTTGTTCAGTTGCAGAAAATGTACATATTTTGTAAGATGCTGTTCAAACAAGATACAGCACCAGAACAGGTTACACAGGAGCTATTCAAATAAATCACTCCCTGACTCTGTCAATTGACACCAACCAGGATTGGGAGGGTTACTTTAAAAATGTATTCCATTCCATTGTCTTCTCAAGCACCAACTATCAAATATCTATCCTGATTGTTGGCACTTGACAATCACCTTTCCCTGAATTTTACTCAGGTGTAACTAAAGTCTGATTTAAGGGTTGTTTGTATTTCACATCATTAATCAGAATCTGCAAAGTAACTGAAATAAATGTAGTGGAGTAAAAATACCAGGTTAACCTTAAAGAAAGCCCTCAGGATTATAAAAGACCCCCATCACCCCAGCTACAAACTGTTCTGTCTGCTGCCGTCTGGCAGGCGGTACTGCAGCATCAGGACTAAAACCACCAGACTCAGGGACAGCTTCATCCTACAGGCCATAAGACTATTAAACACCTGAACTTTGAAACAACATCCATAACATTCATCTGGCTGCTGCTTAGAAATGATTTGTCTAATATATCATATTCCAATCACTTGTATATAGAGTGCCGAAGTCCCTCCCCTTCCGGTGGACCTCCATGGGACCTTATTTCGGAAAAATTATGTATTGACGTCAATGGAGAGAGAAAGATTATCTTTCGATCCCGTTTGAATTGGGCCACGAATTACACATATGATGTTTGTCAATTTAAAAGATAATTTTGCAAGTCAAAAAAAATTAAATGTGTTGTAAAACTGTGAAGTAACACATTTGTTTGTGTGAAACGCTCAATGAACTACATCTCTGGTCAACAACACACGTCACCAAGATGGCCGTCACTACTGTCTTGTCAACAAAACGATTGACTACCCTCACTATCACCACAATGAAACACGTCCAGAAGAATGTCATGCAAAGCTGCCTGCCTGCCTTCCTTTGATTCTCTCTGAACTGCCTGGTCTTTTTAATTTCAACCATTTGTGCAGATAGCATGAAGTATAAAAGATCGCCGATGCTAGCGTTAGCTAGGGGTGTTGAAAATAATCGTTTCTACGATGCATTGCGATGCGGACGTGGACGATTCGGTATCGATGCAGTGACGGAAGATTACCGATTATAGCGTAGTAACGTTGCTTCCTGATTTTCCGGCCGCGGCTTTACTATAACGTTTTTTTTTCTGTCACTTTAATATCAAATCGGTCGGTGACGCAGAGATCAGGGAACAGACGTGACAGCGGCACCAAACACGGAGCAGTCTGCTTCATCCACCAACACAAGAACACCAGTCCAGAACCAACAGCAGAAGGACCCGCTCTGAATCACTCCGTGTCGCTGCGGCTCAGACACACAAGGATTTATGTTTTTCAAAAATAATCGCGTTACAATCATGTCAGGTTTTTGGTGGATTTAATTAAGTCTTGGATTGCAGAGTATGAATGTCCTCTAGCAATTTTCAGACGATATTATTATATACGTGTGTAAAGTTTGTGAAGGCAGGAGGAAAAATATGGGCTCAGAACAGTCTCATAATACACACATGCACACAGAAGGATTCACACTTGAATTTCATGATCCGCAAAAGGATTCACACTTGTATTTCCGGATCCACACTTGTGTTTTTCAATGCACACACAAATGTGTTCCGTTTCATATACATGTAAATAAAATCCAAATACAGAAAAAAGTTTTACATATGTATTTTTGATCCTCACATATTTGTTTTCCGTTTAAATTCCCTACACCTGCAAACACAAACCGCTTTCTGTGCACGGATCGCTGTGCATTCGTGTGTTTTTTGAGACTCCCCTGACGGTGACCCGATTCGTACTTTTTCTATCTATAGCCAATCAGATGTCTCCTCAATTCTAAGCCAATCACATGAGCGCGTCCCCACAAGGGTAGATTTATTGCGTTCATGACACTTCATATACGCATTTTGCGCTGTCCGGAGCAGGGTGGACAGAATTTATTTTACCGGACAAATTTGAAACTTACCGGTCATGTTTCAATAATAATAATAAGAAGAAGAAGAAGAATTGTGTAGCAGAGTTTCCGTTAGCAGGTAATTACCGGACTATGACCGGATGGCTAATAACACGGGAGTAAGAATCATCTATTTTCCTCTCTCCCTCTCTCCTGACAGCCCGTCAGTTTCTCATGCAGCTCGCTAAAACTTCACTCGCGTTTATGTCCATATCGATCAGATCCAGCTCTCCTGATCGGCCTTTATAGAGAGCACCGATCAAACTATTAAGAGTGAATATCGGCCGATAATGACCGGCGGGGCTCCCCCCGTTGACAGTTCACTGTCTAGCACTGGCTTCGTAGTGCACTGATCGATTAGGCTAAGCTAACCTGTAGCTGCTCCCTCCACACTCACAACAACTTCATACAGACATAAATAAAGCAGCTGTATTTGCCATACAGGAAACACACATTTAAAACGGTTTTGCCTGCCGTTTTTGTGTACACAAGCATTCATTAATGGTTCGGAAAGTGGCAATGTACTGAGAGTGGAGGTGTCCTGAGATTAGCGCCTGCAGACAGGCTCCATGGACCGGTCAGCTCCGGACAGCGCAAAATGCGTACATGAAGCGCTACGTCATGAACGCAAGAAATCTACCCTCGTGGGGGCGCGCTCATGTGATTGGCTTAGAATTGAGGAGACATCTGATTGGCTATAGATAGAAAAAATTACAAGTACGAATCGGGTGACCGTCAGGGGAGTCTCAAAAAACCCACACACGAATGCACAGCGATCCATGCACAGAAAGCGGTTTGTGTTTGCAGGTTCAGGGGATTTAAACGGAAAACAAATACATATGTAAAACTTTTTTCTGTATTTGGATTTTATTTACATGTATATGAAACGGAACACATTTGTGTGTGCATTGAAAAACACAAGTGTTTCCCATTGTGACACCACTGTGGCCAAGGACATCACCCGCCCCGCTGCGGCAGCCACTCCATGGATCAGATTATTCATCTGACCGATGCAGCGGTCCGGATAATCGCTCCCGTCCTGAGGCGGTGTCTCGGTCCCTACACTTAGAAGGATCATATCCATTATAACGGTGAATGCATTGATTTACTTAAGCACCATATAATGATCAATTAAATTAAATTAAATTAAATATTCTAAACGGCACTGAGCACTATAGCAAGGTTTTTGAATTTATTATAAAAATAATTCAACTCAAAGAAAATGAGTCAATGGAACAAACTGGAATCATTATAACCAGAGTTGGGTGTACGCGTTACTGTAATAATATTACTTTTGTCGGTAACGGAGTAGTGTAACGCGTTACTTTTATAATTCAGTAATCACACTACAGTTACTAACATTGCCCCGACACGTGTTACTTCGTTACTTTTATAAAATCAGTCATAATCACACTGACAGACAAGAGGGGTTTCCGCCGCAGGTTTATATGTACGTAATCTGCGCGACTTGCGCGTCCACATCTCCACGTGCAGTGCTGCATAAACATGGCAGAGTCAGCGATAACTTTCGAGGGGTGGAGGTATGCCCATTATTTTGAGTTCGTCCGAAGAATAGACAGGAATGTGACGGTGAGGTGCAAACTGTGTCCAGGCCAGAAGCTGTTATACACTGCTGCAAACACCACGTCAAACCTCAACAAACACCTGCAAAGAACACATGCTAAGGTGAAGCTAATAGCTAAGGACTGGACCCCCGAACCCAGAGTGAGGATGTTGTGAGTGCGCCGCCGCCGCGGCACACATTAGAATTTGGAGGACCGGTAACCAAAGCAGAGATGGACAGGCTTGTAGCATCCTTCATAGTAGAGGTAATGTTGCCCATTTGCACAGTGGAATCACCATCGCATCGTTCAGAGATATACTGCGCAAAATACAGATCGCAGGAGACAGAGGACAGCCATAGTCAGAGCTATCTGGATCAGTCTTATGCGACAATGGAAACTGAACTAAAGAGAACATTTGAAACTTTAGCAGTCTGCGTGATCTGCCTGTAGGGAGGGGCGGGCCGGCCCTGCGAGTAAAGTAACGAGTAAAGTAACGAGTTACTTTATGTAGAGAGTAACGAAGTAGTGTAATATATTACTTTTTTTTTTTTAAAGTAATATGTAATATGTAATATATTACTTTTTTTTAGTAACGACCCCATCTCTGATTATAACTATAATTAAAACTCTCAATAAATGAAGTTGCACTGAAAACAACTCAGTCATAACTTAAAACATTTCTTTTTGAGTTTGGTTAATGTCATGGAAATGAGTCACTCCAGCTTTTGGGGAGGATTAAGTTATGTTAACTTACTTCCTTTATTAAGATGTACTGTTAGGTTTTACAGTGTACCCTAAGCCTAACCATATCCCTTTTATTTTAAATTGTATAATGTCGGAGTTTTTTTGCCGTCCGCGAGGAAAAGAAATGGGGCAAAGAGCCTCAGAATACTGACATCTGTATTTTTTGTCATTCTTTTTTTTTCCTTCTAATTTGTTATTATTTGGTGCAGGCACGAAACATACTAATATAAATACATTGCTTCTAAAATCGTTCTGTCAGAATACTGAAATCTGTATTTTTTTTATCCGTTTTTCCTTCTAATTTGTTATTATTTACATTGCTTTTAAAATCGTTCTGTGTGACACGAAAAAAATGGGGAAATCGTGCTGGTGAACACGAATCAAGAGATTAATTTCGTGACTATAACACGAAATGCCGTGAGACTGTGTTGGTATAGTATGTCAAATAAAGAAATTATTTTTAAGAAAATGTTACTGTAACAAAAACATTTCAATCCACGCCCATGAGTGTGTGAACTTTATGAAGTAGTAGTGGGGGTTGTTGTTTGTAATTATTTACAGTTGTGGTAGAGCGGCAGACTGAAAAGTAGAACAAACAATAGCAGAGGCGTTTTTTGATGGGGAAGTGTGTCTTTGATTTGAACACCACTTTGAGTTATTATTATTAACCAGCGAAAAAGTGGATCAATGTATAATCATCTTGTTTATGCCGCTGTTGATGCTGAGGTGGGCAGCCAACAAAGAAGGAGGAGGATGAAGAAGAGAAAGGCTTCCCCTGATCATCTGCATACATCATCTATGGACCTCCAACACAGCCACACACTTTAATAGAGTCCTAAAAGAGAAATTGGAAGAATGGGGTGCTTCATCCCTACTGCTCCAGAACAGACAACCAATCCCAGCAGAGACCACAGAGTGGAGGGCATCCATCTGCCCCAGTCCTCACAAGGCTCTTGAAAACCATGCTCAGCAGAGCAATTATCAAATTATGGTGCTCTATTGCAGCCAAGAAGAAGACGTGGTTTAAGGCCATGTCACTCCAAGCCCACAAACCTGGTAAGACAGAGGCAGTGAAGGCATCACACCTCAAACCCCATGGTTCACTCCAAAGCACAAGCATGGTGTGAAGCCACCACTAAATCTATATGAACCAACCAAACACCATGGAGATATACCAGAACTTTTCTGATGACAAGAAACATGAACACCATTGATAGAAAACCAAACAAGATCATCTTGAAAAAATGTACAGTGATTCAAAAACAGATTCATGACCATTTCATGTAATTTGCTAATTAATGACCCCACAGACGATCTGATAAATGAGGCATGGAGAAATATGACAACTGTGATAACACCTACACCAGCCCAGCCCATTTGACCGGACTGGCCTTGGATTTGGAGCATCTGGGACCTACTGTGAAGGATGATTTGAAACCCAAAAACAAAAGAAAGTTTTCTCACCAAAAAACTCCTTCAGGCTTGCAACAAAGGGGATAAGAGATGGAAAACTTCTCTTTGTGAAACAGGTCTCAGTGTGTTCCACTATTCACATAGCAAACTCTCAGAAACCATCATCTGAGGCAAAGGGAACAATGATGGTGGATTTATGGGTTAGGGTTAGGACATGAATTGGTACAAAACCCTGTTTCAGAACTTTGTCGACATTGACTGTCACTGGACACATTTTCCTTTGGAGAACGTCTCAGCTTAAGGAAGTACCAATGGAATGATCTACACCAGGAAATACAATATACCCATACACCCATTGCAACCACACCGATGCAGTACCAGGCCAAAGAGGGGACTGAAGGACGTAGAAAGTGTGTTATTTACAAGATAGAAATACATCTGTGTTTCTTTTTTCTTTTGCGTAAACCACCAGCATCAGCCATCAGCCATCAGCCAGATTACATACAACAATGGGAATTTATATCAGGAAGAAATCAACAGTCTTGCAGAGTGGTGCTGAGAGAGCAACCTACTGCTCCAAGGTCATCAAAACCAACAAACTGATTGTTAATCATAGGGAAAGAGTAGGCAAAGAAACACAGCCCTGTCTACATCAATGGACCAGTTTTAAGTTCCTGGAAATAGGCATTACAAACAACTTGACATGGTCATAACACATCTCTATCCTGCTTAAGAGAGCTCAGAAACAGCTTTATTTCTTTAGGAAACTTCAGAAAGCAAAGTTATTGTAAACTTTTACAGAGGTGCAATATGAAGCATCCTAACTCAAAATATTACAAATTGGCGTTGTTGTGCACAGCCTCTGCATCCGGCAATTAAAACCACCCATCATTGCTTACCATCCACAAAGCATCTGTGATATCCGTGAGGGAGGTACCCACGCAGAGCCCAAAAGGTACCAAAAGATCCCAAAATCCCACCCTAGCCACAGCTGGTCCACCCTTTTTCCGTCTGGCAAGAAATACAGAAGTATCAAAGGCTCAACCAAGAGAAAACAGAGTTGCTTCTTTTTAAAGAAAGAAATGTTTTCCTGTTTTTAATCCCTTTGTTTAGCGTAAAGGGACTATAATTGACATTGTGTTGTGCAATCCTGTTTTGAAGAATGATAATACATTATATTTAAACCTTAAATCTACATAATGCACAACCCCAAACCTTATTTACATTATTAATATTCTCCAGTGAGATTTACAAGAGGTCATGTTGTTAATGACCAGAAACCATGTCTCCTGGATATATGTACTTCAGTTCCACTAATCAGCTCAGAATAGTTGACACTTTAACATGTTATGACCTGTATTTAGATAATGGGAAAGCATCTGAGTAGATGAATTCATTTAAAGTCAAAATCACATTTTTAAGATGTTTGTTTTCTATATGCAGGCAGTAAACCAACATCACACCTACTCACTGAAGGAATACTGACAACAACAAATAATAGAAGGCCATGCCCCCATGTTAACAATTAAAATACCAATTAAAACTTGCACTACGTAGAGTGCAATAATGAAAAAAACAAAACAGGATGGCAACATGACTGTTCTTAAACTGAAAAAAATGGACATAGTAAATGCAACGGAATTAGTTCATGTTCTGTCTCTGAATGTGATTTCATTAAGCAGACTTCATTTATTTATTGAGAATGTTAAATCTACGTATTTAAATCGCTTTGACTGAACGTGATTTAATTGAAACATTTTAATCAATGTAATCGAATGTGGTTAGAACCGGAAATGAAGTATATATTCAAATGGTGTCCGGAGCTGTGATTGGTCCTCAGGAACTGCCGAAAAAAAGTACAGAAGAAGAGGTGTCGACAACCGCGAGAAGTATCAGTTGGTAACACAAAGCCAACCTCTGTGAGAGACTCCAAAAGTAAGTTAATTAAATGTAATGTTTCTGCTGAATAAATGTTTGTACCCCTTTCCAATATAGTGCTGTGTTCGTTCGGTATGTTACAATTACGGGGACGTGTGTATATACATGACACCATATATTGCTAATGTTAGCTATCAAGCTAGTGCTGACATTAGCAAATTGTATCACATTTATTGTTGATGACAGATGTATTAAGAATCATTTCGTTATCACCATACCCGCTAATTGGGCTAATATATACAGGCTATGGTTTCGGGCCATTGTTACTGGCAGAGGTGGAGAAAGTATTCAGTCTGCTTCACTTTTGCGGTTACTGCTGTGGCGTTTGTGTGAGCAGTGCGCCATGCCTGTGTCGGGCATGGCGCACGTGTGGCTGTGTTTGTGAGTGTGCTCGCGCGTGTATATGTGAGTCGGGTCTCGGTCAAAGTAAATACATTTATTTCGCTTATTTGCCGTGATTTCATTGTAATAAACGTATAACAATGAGGCCGAATCAACAACATACTGACACCGATTAATTTAAACCATGATTGACTACTGTGGGAAGTGTAGTTAAAAAAACTGCAGGCAAAACACTTTAAAGCAGCCATTTTCTGAATGGAGATCGGATCGGGCTAAGCTATCGTTGTTGGTGCCCTTTCCACACTTAAAATAACCTCATATAAACTTTTAAAAAACAGCGACTGTTTTCCGCATGCCAAGGACAGTCTGTGACAAGGATTATTATTAATTTTCTGAACAAATATGAGATAATGTGGGGCTCTGTGCTGCCAACGGCTGAAGTTTTGTTGTGCCGATTTAACATAAAGTCAGTGACGACGGACGGACATTCTTGCCTGCACGGCTTCACTCGTGTTGGTTGCCAGCACAATTAGCCTCCGCTTTAACTACCGCCAACTGCACGTTCAGGCAGTTACAACGCTGTAAAGTAGTTTGCTAGTTAGCCTAACCATACAGCTTTGAACCGTGACATTCGCGTCATCATGACGCTATGTTTAGCTAATGTTAGCTATCTAGCTAGCACTGGCATTGTTTAACACACACACACACACACACACACACACACACACACACACACACACACACACACACACACACACACACACACACAGAGAGAGACAAGAGCAGAGAGGACTTGTTATATTTAAGTATGTATTATATATATTCCATGTGCTTTTGTTAAAATTGTTTGTAGTCTTTTATCTCATTATTTATCTTAAATTCACTGATTCTAAATATTTTCCTTCATAGGTTCATCATCCTCTTTACCACTTACCACTGAAAGACCCACACAGAAAGATTTTATATTGGTAAGAGCTATTATATTTATGTTCAACTGTGTTGTGTTGTTGGTGGTTGTTTTCTCCCTGATGTTAAACAATGATCAAATTCCTTTTTGCTTTTATGCGTTTTCAGATCAACTCTGAATTCAAGAGAATCACGACCAAGCCACTACAATCAAAATTCCTGTCTCAGCTGGACCTCCACTCTGGCACCCTGATGAAGCTGTTCCAAAAGCGAGGAGGACAGCTTGGGGGAAGGCTGGAAACAATAATTTCGCAAATGGCTAATGTAAGTGATACAGGATTCTCACAATTATGAATAACCTATAAACATAAATGATTTTGAAAATGTTTTTTGAGAATCACGAATTTTAGAATTGTGAAAAGTGATGCTACAATATTTTACATTTTAGTTATTACATAATTTATTTGCAAGAATGGCACACAAAAAGTGCTCATCGCCAAGAAGACCATTAGTGCTTTTTCTTTTCTTTTTTTTTTTATCTTTCTCCTTTCAGTAGTGTAGTAGCTCCGCAGTGAAAGTGACCAGAGTGCCGGCTGACAGCAGCTCTAACACACACTGCTACTTTTTGGTCCTTCAGTGCCACTGTAGATTCTCTGATTGAGTAGAGCGTTGCCATTCCCTCTCTAACCACACGTTTAGCTAAAACACCCTAATTCTACACATTGTAGCTTTAACTGACCCTGTCTTGAGCCATCTATCCATCTCAATTTTAAATGTGATATATAATAATTCAACTCGTATATCCACTGACCACAATTTGAGAAAGATGTCCAGGGGATGTGGAGCTCACAACAGGGCTTGCACTTTCTTAGGAACTGTGATGTTGTATTCTCAAAGTAATATGTATCCAAATGACAGTTCACACCAGTAGTTGACTTGAATTAAAGCACAAGACCTGTAATAAGACACTAATCAAGTACATTTACTTTCAGTGTGATGATGTAGATGCTGGACGCGAGTCTTATCATCAAGGGACTATGCATCTACATGGGGGAAGATCCAAAAGACCTTGTGCGAGAATATGTGGTATGTACAGGAATCTGCCTGCTTAAATTCAATATTTCATCGTTGCTGCTTGAATTAACTTAATACATTTGGAACGTGACTTAGGGGGTAGGTAAGTTTGAGAAACCGGCTCGAGATACACTTTTTGTTATATTCCATGGAATGCTCTTAACATCCCGATAGCAATGAATATCTTAAGTGCTTTGACAAAAAATCCATAGAAAAATGTCATCTGTGGAAGCCGTAATACTGTAAAACGCACGATGGCCTACCTGCCTGTCAGCCTTCCATCTGTGCACAAACTTATCTCGTGCCCTCATTGGTCATGTGCACGTTCGTGTGTGTTGGAGGAGGGGCTCTGTAAGGAAGTGGCAGATTTTTTCCGGTTGTGTATTTTCAAATTCTAGCGCACTCGAGCCGGTTTCTCAAACTTACCTACCCCACCTTTAACTAAATCATCGATTGTTTGAATAATAACAAAACAATCAGTGTTTTAGCTCTATGTAAATCTTCACAAACTCAATAACTGTTCTGTTATCATTCTATTTGTCTCTGTCATAGCCACTGTTGCAATTACAGGTACAACTCAATAAATTAGAATATCGTGGAAAAGTTTATTAATTTCAGTAATTTTGTTTAAAATAGGTCCCCTATTATGCAACACTTTTTTTCATACATTTCAATGTTCATGTCTTTTACATGTATGTGTCCCCAATGTGTTAAGAGACTCCCAGGATCTCAGGGAAAAAAATCTATTTTCTATAGTTCTAGTGATCCAACTCAGACGGAACCTACTGAATGTTTTGTTTTTATTAGCTATAAATTGTAATCATCCAGATTAAAGCAAATACACACTTGGAATAATTAACTTTGTGTGTAATGAATCCATGTAATATGCGTTTCACTTTTTAAAGAGTTACAGAAATCAATCAACTTTTCCACAATATTCTAATTTATTAAGATGCACCTGTACCTCTACCACTTGTGTAAACATTCATTTGGTCAAGGTCATTTTTCAATTAAATCTTTCATGTCTCTTTTTCTTTCATTCAATTGCAATTTTTCCTTTTATACTTGTGGAGTAGTTGCATACATATTTACTTTGGAGCATTTGAACAAACTAGTAAGTGAACACGGCAACTAGTGCCACACAAGGACGTGTCCCACTTGTTATACTCAGTAAGGCATAGCCAGCTTAAAGAACACCAGATTGATTCATGTTCTGCTGTAATTACTTGATTATTTTATCTAAATTTAATTTGATATCTTTAATTTACTTTCATTTATAATGTTCAACTTGCCATGGCTAGATCTATACTATGCCTTCCCGTATTTATTTATTTTTTGATTGGGGCTTGGTTTGAGGTCTTATTTGCTTACATTTTGCCGTTTTTTTTTTACAGGACACAGATGAAGGCGCCATCAAGGACACGACTGTGGGGATTTACGTTCTTAAAGATGCTTCCACTGATGAACCGGAGGACATCGGGATCGTTCTAGAAGGCGTCAAAGTCTTGACAAATCTGGATAATGTAGCATTAGCTTTTGCAATGCTGTTCGGACTAATGTACGCGTTGAATTTGAGCTACCCTGCTGACCTCCGCTACACCTTTGAAGTAGTCCAAAGCATTATTATGGAACTGGACTGCGGTAAGCTCTCAAACAAAGCAACTGCTCTGAAAAACAGGCTCCTTCAGTGAAACGGTTCAGAGACTGCTGCATGCAAGGAACCCCAAACAATTGAATCTGTTATTTTTTCTCTGTTATGTTTGGTATTGAAATACCATTTTAGGATTTGTTGTTGTATGCTTCGTTACAACTTCTGTTTTTAACCTGAGACAATTTTAAAGACCATTGCTGTCTTTAGTATTTGTGTTTGAGACTCTATTATAAGAAACCTGTCAATCCTGCATGTGTCTGAAATCTTTTATCTAGCATCCCTCCCCTGCTGAGAATTTAAGGAACTGTGTAACTGTTCAGCCTGTTCACTCTTATTGTTCCTTCATATATTTCTTCGAGACTGATGTTGGTCTAGCCACCACAGGTCATTTTATGTCACAAATGTTCAGGTTAAAGCATAGTTCCATGCTTTAATTATTCAATGTTCCATGCTGCAGTATTTTTCTATATTGCCTGTGCTACATCACCTCTTTTAATTGTTTAAAAATATATATATTTTATAAATTCTATTGTTACTGTGAAAAGGGTAAAACCCCGAATTAAACCACATAATGGAGAACTAGTTTGAATGTACCTAAGTGCGTGTATAGTGGTATTCTTGTTGCTTATTTAAAGCTCAATAAAGTGTTTTGATACAGAACTGCTTGATTTTGTATTTGCCTCCATTGGAAGCTATGTGTGCAATGTATTTGAATGAGATAGACTTAACAAGTCATATTTGAAATTGCTTTAAACACGCATAATACGTTTTAATAATATTAGCATGAAAAATTCAAGTTAAATTTACTGGTCAAAATCTAGCAACCAGAACATGATGAAATAGCTTAAAACATAGACAATACATTTGAATAATAGCATGAAAAAATCATGTTAGAATTACAGGTCAAAATGTAATAAACAGAACATGATGAAATTGCTTTAACATTTCTCAATAAAATGGGATTGCAGGAGCTGAAAAATATCATGTTGAATCAACATGATTATTTCTAGTGATGTGAATAGTATATGATGGTTTGACAAGCAAAAATGTGTCCGTTTTACACATTCTCATGGTGTGGGACCAATGTACACATTCAAATCGAGTAAATCCAAAGAACTTTTTTTTTCAGTGCACTAATACAATTCCAAATACTCCAATGATACCAGAGTAACAGTCAAGGATAGAAAAAAAGGAGGAAAATGCATGGCAGGTACCCTTTAATAATTTGATTGCACTTCTTTGAATGCTGATAAGACCAAAAAGAGAAAATGTTTTGCTAATTTAGGCGCCAACTCAACATATTACCTTTAAACCAGGGGTTCCCAACCCCCGGGCCACGGACCGGTACCGGGCCGCGAAATAGCTGAGAGTTTATCGTAATATTTGCAGAATTATAAATATATACAAATATTTTATCATAATGTATTTAATTGTGTGTTTAAGTGTTTAATCTTCGCACCTATACCAGTCATATTATTTCATCCAGTTGCCTAGTTAAACTTCCACCAGAAAACAGTTGAAAATGGCTTTTATGATGTTCCGAGGGATTCGGCGGCTCAGCCTAAGGTCTCAGCCTCTCGTTCGCACGAGAAAGTTACCGGTGCGCCAAGTAGGAAGAGGAGCGCACAGGAGACAACCGTTTCATTGCAGACTGTTATGTTTATGTGGGGACATGGCAGTGCATACATTATTTGAGATATATTTCAAACTCGGACTTCGTTTTAAGGACATGTCGGCCAGGGGTGTAGAGCTATTTGTTTAAGCACCGGATTGGCAAAACAGGAGAGTCTGTAAACCAGTCTGCCTTGATCTATGAATTCATGTCCGGGACTCTCACAGTATCTGCTGCCCGCAGCTGTTTTATAGAAGGAAAACCTCCTTCACTTCATGAAATGGCTGCAGCATCAGGAGGCAGCGGGACGTGTAACTCCGCATCTGAGAAGTGCAGCACCAGCGCGTAAAGAGCTGTGCCTTTTTACGCACCGCCTTCACTGTGTTTACCTTCATCAGAACAGCTTAAGAGTGACTGCTACGTGTTAACCACACACACCTCTACACACACACACACACACACATCGAACTGCCCGATTATTCCCCCTATTACTTGTTTTATGAAGGAGAGGTCCGGTCACCAAGGCGCATGATGTGTGTGTGTATGTACTCTGCTCAGCTCAGCTCTGTGTGTGTGTTCGGTGTGCTTGTGTCTGTCCGACACCGGCATTTGTTGTCAAATTACCATGAACAGTAATTTACACTCATCTGGCTAACTCCATAGGTATATGTGGGTGTTCCCAAAATAAATTAGTTTAATCTTAATCTCGATGTAGTTCTAAATGCTGTCGGAGTGCACCGGAACGAACGACACTATCATAATATCTTCTGAAAACAAATGCCACACACACACACACCTACACCTACACCTACACACACACACACACACACACACACACACACACACACACACACACACACACACACACACACACACACACACACACACACACACACACACACACACACCACACACACACACACACACACACACACACACACACACACACACACACACACACACACACACACACACACACACATCACACCTCCTTCTTAATGCACCTTCTCCTCGTTTTCCCAGCATTCACTGGATTATCCTTAAATCATACAAACAAAACCACAACGTTGATTTATCTGGTTTGCCATTTTGGTTTAAAAACTGAATGACGTTGGTTTTTTGGTTTTCTGAAAACCAAAAAACTACACCGGTTCTTTTCTTTTTTTAAATGTTGTTAATATGTTTTGGATGCATATTGTTCTAGTATTTGTTCAGGCTGTTACATACAATTAGCCTCTGTTGCTACCTGCTGGTGAGTAAATATTAAAATCAGTTAAAATTGACAACCGGTCCGCGATTTTTTTTTAATGTATCTGCCGGTCCTTGGCACAATAAAGATTGGGAACAGGTGCTTTATACAATCAAAACAAACTAGGGATCTTCCACTCTACTGCTGCACCAGGTAGAGTGACGATGTTTCTTCCTCTCAACGCATTTTTCTCAGCTTCAATGCCGTGAAGTTAAACGAAAAGATAAAGAAGTAGGGATTTATTGACCTCGTATCGTGGATCAAACTTAAACATAAACCCCACCTGGTTCTAGCCAAGCCGATTGCCGTAAATGTGTATAGCTAGTTAGTATAAAACAATAAATGAAATTGTTTTCTTTTAGAAATTGCGAATAAGCTAGTTTTGGTATATTGTAGAAAACAGGCTTTGTGGCCATCACACGTTTATAACGTAATGCTATCAAAACTACTAAATCACGGTCATTTTGTAGTTTATTTAGTTACTTTCAAGCAACTGCCACTTTTATGACACATAAAAGCTTCTGGCATTCACAAGTGGATTATTTACTGACGTATTTTATGTCATTGAATAAATGTCAGCTTGTGTTAACCGTAGACCTTATTTCATGCTTCTAACCACAAGTGCGTTCAAAAACCATTGACTTTGAGACAAGGTAACCGGAAGTGTTAGATGGCTAAGACTTCCCAAGGTTTTAGGAATGTCTGCATACTGTACACCATTATACAGTATAGTGTGCAAAAGGATCCACCAATGACTGGCTTTATGTGTAGCAGGATGAAAAAGTAATGTGAATGTTACTAAAATGCTAGTTTTTTTACTTTATTGTTATTAGATATTGACAGTCTATAGACAGACAGGCAATGTGTGGGAAGGGATTTTAAGACGTGTGTTTAGCCAGTGTTGCACCAGGACACCCTACATGTTAATATGACATGTTAATGGTGATACATGTCTAGGGATGGGTATCGTTTGAAATGTATTGATTCCGATTCCGATTCCGGTTCTGCTTATCGATTCCGGTTCTTATCGATTCCGGTTCTTATCGATTCCCCGTTTTGATTCCAAAATTGTAAAAGAAAGAGGTCAAACGTTTAGATAACACAAATATCTTTATTCTTTTAAGCTTTAACTGACATTTTTACAAATAAAAAATATACATGCAATACAAATGTATTGCACAATAGCTGTGCTTTATTTGAACTGAGCTATGCCTGTGGCAAGCTATTAACAGGCATTACACTGTGCCTTGTCTTTTTCTTTTTTAGTGTAGTGGAGCCTCACTTTAGAGCGTTTACCGCGACCCATCTTTGGTGTTATGAAGTGACTGAGCTCGTGAACTGTCTACGGGAGGGCGGGGGGAGCCTCGCTGCGGGGAAACTGTGGACCTCTGTCGCCGCAACTTACATGATGCCGTTTAAAAAAATTAAGGGCGGTGCCGGCCGTCAGCGTACCGAGCCGGCCCGCTGACGACCGGCCGTTCTGTGATTCTCCAGAACACACAGATGGCCAGTCCGCCCTTACCCTGGCTGTATTCCACCAGGTCACCACGGCGCAGACGGACCCGCGGTGCAGACGGACCCGGTGGAATACAGGGTCTACCGCGTTTAGGAACCGTTAAGCAGAACCGAAATTGTGTATTTTGTATGGGTACCCGGTACCCGGCATTTTCTTATCGGTTCTCATCTGGAACCGAGTTTCGGTTCCCAACCCTATACATGTCACACCTCATTGTTTTTAAAGGTTGTAGTCATTCCTTTATATTCACCTCTTTCTCTCTGGATATGGATTTTCTTTGTTCTTATTTAATCTCTGGGATGTTTAGTGTTTTTCTTTAGTTAGTGAAGCCGTTTGAGCCTTTGTGATTAAGGGCCGTACAAAAATACTTGGTGGGGTGGGAGAGAAACTCCCTTTTGACAAAACACAGCCTTTGCAGACCATTTACATGCACAAAGACCTTTAGAACACACTACCCCAAAAAGCATGCCTCTTTAAAAGTTGATGGTATACATTTTTAATTGCAGTGATCTCAGAGAGAACTTGAACCAAGCTGTTCCTCCTTCCAGTCCAGTTTATATTTACAGTTACGCTGCACCATTAAACCTCAGCCCTATTGATTTCCATGGAACAAAGACAAGAGTTTTTATTTTTTCTGTTGTGTTGTTTTGTCAGCTGTATCCTGGGGAAGGATTACAGATGAAGCGCCTTGATGGCTTTGGCTTATTTTCATTCAGCCCACAGCCGGCGGCAGCCCGAGCTCGTTGCTGCAGTAACAGATTATGAAGAAGTGATTTACACATGGATTTCCCAGTTTTAGTAGCTTTGCTTGTAACTCTGCTGCTGGCTAATAGAACAAACAATGTGTGGCTGCTGCTGTTGGTTGTCCCTGTAGCACTGCACCTGCCACCCAGTGGGATATTAAATATTCCTCCGTGTTCTCTACAACACACAAACCTGCAGGAATACGGGTTCATTTAAAGTGTGTTACATGGGTGTGTGTAGTATCTGTACACAATCGCTTTATCTTCAGTGATTGCAATGATTCAAGTCTAGTACATTTGTTTATATAGCCCAATAAAACCAACCACAAATGTGCATTAAGGGGCTTTACGATATATTCAGCATTTAGCACTCTCTGTCCTCTGAGCTGTGATTCCAAAGTAAGAGACTTTAGGGGGAAATGCAATTGGAAGAAAGCTCAGCAAGGGCAACAGAGGAGAGATTCCTCCACCAGGACTGCCGAATATGTAATAAAAAAAAAGGATCCTTTGAGTTACCATTGATATCTGGACTCGATTCCATGTACATTTCTCAATATTCCTGGGATATTTATGGCTGGACCAAAGTGGCGGACTGAAATACCAACACCACGACATTGCCATCCCTAGATCAACATGCTGTGACAAAAAAAAAAAAATCTGAATCATAATGAGGACTTCTTTATCTATCCCACAGCGGGGAAATGTACATTGTGAAATTAATATATTTATTATGTAACTTAAATCAAAAGTGAACAACTGAAATAAATGTTTTTTGTTAATAAACAAAAGATGTTCAGTAAAAAATATTATAACAATAACATCAAATATGTACTTCACATCGAACATTTAAAGCTTATATATATATGGGGAAAAGGAACATCAATTGTAGTGGGCTGAGGCCAATAAATGGTGTCCAATACACCAGGTATATTATAAACAGGCAAATAACAAAATACAAGACCAGTTACAGCAAATCAGCAGCAGCTGAAACTACAAAGTGGTAAAATGTAGGTTAAAATGCCTCGCCATGCTGCAAACACACAATACATTTAAATGTTATGAACCTAATCAACACCACAAGTCTGGTGTCTTATCTCTGGAAAGCAGGACAATATATGGGTAAGCAGGACAGGCAACTGTAACGGGCCGTCTCCACGGCAGCGTTAAAAAAATCTTGGAGGTGGGCGTATCTGAGGCTTGGGGATTTTTTTGCGATCAACCAATCACATGAATCTCCCGCCCGCGACATACGAAGCCAAAAAGCCCGAAGTAAACTGGATATAAACTCCCCAAAACAGGCGAAAACATACCACTGTCTCTGCCACCTCCCTCCATGCCTGGCTCCTCCGGTTTATATCCCGGTAGGTCTGGTCATAAAGCACCGGGTGATTGATTCGCTACCGCTAATTTCTCCTCCATTTTTTGGAATATGAGGAAATGATCTGCGGTATGTCTCTCCCAGCATACACGCCGTTTGATTGGCTAGAGCTTGAACTGTCAGATTTGCGTACACGGGATTTGATTGGCTGACGCTTCCTCCTCAGCTTCAAAAGTTGAACATTGTTCAACTTTGGATCTTGAAAATCCTGAGAATCTCCGCTCGCCTGCCCACAATGCATTTCGGCGAAAGCGAAAAAAAGTGACGTCACCCCATTCAAAGTGAATGGGCAGAAGCGTTTCAAGATTTTTTAACGCTGCCGTGGAGACGGCCCGTAAGAAAACAGCAAGTGAGTGTGGAGTCTTAGGCCAACTAATACATGTCATAAATTAAACTGCCTACCTGTACCGTCAACCACGACAAAGATCACAGAAGGCCACAGGAAGGGAACAAAGGCCCATAGGTGTCTATATATCAGGCCCTAATTAGGGGAGTGGTTGTGGGCGGAGTCAGATATTGAGCTGCATTCACAAACACCGCATTACCAAAGACACATATATATTTTTTAAATGTCACCTATCATGCAAAATGCACTTTCTGATGTCTTTTATACATACATGTCCCCGATGTGTAAGGAGACTCACAAAGTGTCCGAAAATAAAACCCTCTCTCTTTTCCTCATCTCTAAAAACGGGGGGACAACAGAGCTGATCCAGATTTGCGTCCGATATGTAGGCCTGTCACGATAATAAATGTTGTTGGACGATACATTTTCCCGGAAATTATTGCGATAAACGATAATATTGTCGGCACCGTTTGTCATGTCTAAGAAACTTATTGTGAAAGTTTATTCTTTATGTTAGTTTTGTCATGTCCTTCTGTTCTGTGCTTTATGTTTATTTTGAATAGTAATTCTCCCTCTCATTTCAGGCCTCCACGCTCCCCGCCCCTATCTGTCTCCTGCGTCCGTGATTGTTTTCCCCGCCCTGATTTTACACCCTTACCCTGTGTATATATTGTGCTAGTTCCCTCCTGTCCATTGCCAGTTCGCTTCCTCATTCAGGACTATCGTACAAGCTTACTCCACGGACTTAAAACGTACCTCTAAGCTCCAGATCATAGTCTTTGTTTTTCCTCGAAAGAGTGTTATTGTTTTCCCTGTTTTGTTACTGTGTCAAAATCCAGTAAAGTCTTTATTTTGAACCACTACCTGAGTCTGAGTTGAGTCGTGCATTTGAGTTCATGCCTCAGAGTTCACTCCTTGACAGTACGAACTGGCCATTAAAATTAACTCAGACCAACTAAAGAACGCCATCCGCTCTCAGGGCCAACGTCTTGGGCAACAAGAGGACCAGATGACCGCCATACAGCACGGAGTGCAGCACCTAACCAACAGTCAGGCAGAATTACAATCATCGGTGACAACCCAGGTGAATCTGCTGGCAGCTGAGGTTCAGCGTGTGCTCACTCACCTGCAGGCTGCTTCTCCTCCGGTTCCAGCGGCGACCAGATCCGACCCCAACCCGGCTACTGAGTCGCATATTCCTTCCATGCGTCTGGCTCCACCCGAAAAGTATTCCGGGAGCTCGGAAGGCTGCCGGCCGTTCATCGTACAGTGTGAGTTACACTATCGACACCAACCGGCTGATTTTCCCACGGATGACTCCAAAGTGGCTTTCATGATCTCCCATCTCTCTGGTCGAGCAGCAGCGTGGGCTACGGCAGAGTGGTCCCGAAGGCTCTCCCATCTGCGGGTCTCTGGACGACTTCATAGACACTATGAGAAAAACCTTTGATCAAACCACTCCGGGCAGAGAAGCAGCTCGGGCTCTGATTAAGCTGCGGCAAAATCAGCGTAGTGTGGCTGACTATCAAGTTCCGGACTATTGCAGCCGACAGCGGCTGGAACTCCGCTGCATTGTTTGACGCATTCGTCAGCGGTCTCTCGGATCCCCTACAAGACCAGCTGGCGCCTCTCGATCTGCCCGCTGACTTGGACTCCGTCATATCCATGGCAATAAGAATAGACAATCGTTTGGCGGAGAGGAGAAGGAATAAATTCAAGGATGCGGTTGGTCCGCCTCTCCAGAGGAGGCGCTCGCCGCCGGATACCACTTCTTCTTGGAGGCCCCGTCACCCCTCACCACCTACGTTCCGGACATCAGCGCCCCCTGGCTCCGTGGAGGAGCCAATGCAGTTGGGCCGTGCTAAGCTGTCTATGGCAGAATGTCAGCGTCGATTAACCTGTTAAGCACCAAGCCTGTTTTTCATGTTTCAGGCTCGAAAATGACATGCCCAAAACAAATGACTACAACTTAACTTCTAAAAGGGTTATATGAATAATTTCTTTTATCAAAGCAAGGTTACATCTGTGAATTGGATGTAGAAGTGTCAGAATCAATATAAATGTTTTTTATTTTAAAGAAAATTCAGATTTTACATAGTAAAAAACTGTAAATTATAGTGTCCGTCCAAAAATAATTTTTTACAGATAGTGAAAACTACCCTTGGATGATGGGTTAGTAGACTAAAAGCTTTAGGAATCCAAAGTACAACATATAATAAGTACCCTGTATCAAGATTGATGCAAAACAAGTGACATTTTACCTTTTTAGAGAGGTTTAGCTAAAACCACCCCACCTCTGAGGTGATTTGGGGGAAAATTGTTTTTTTTCTATATCTCTGGCCCCCCTTGCTCGATTTTGATGGTTGACACCTCTTTCTGACCGTTAGAGCCAATAGAATCGAAGGGGGAGGCCCCCAAACACACACGTTGTGAAGAGAAAAGGTGGGGGCTGCGCGCATGTAAATGGGACATTCTAGCTCTGGCATCTGGAAACAAAAAAGCAGTTTTATTGCTTATGGATTATCAGAAATAATTTCAAAGAGGGCACAGATACATTGGATGAACCTATGGATTAACTGCAGCATCGTTTTTTTATCGTTTTAATGCCATTGAAGACCAGTTTTGACCAAGGTAAGCCATGTTAGCGTTTCTAGCTACTTAGCTCCACATGTTATGATGTACGCTTTCGTTTATAGCGTCGCAAATGTTTATCACTGAGTGTTGAGGTTTTTTACACAGATTCAGTGTCTCCAGGACACCAAAAACGAGTGGTTGGCTGTGCATCTAGGATAAGTAATAAGGGAGTTATTGTGAGTTTAAGTGCCGTTTTAGGTTACATTTTTTCGCTCGTGGCTAATTCAGAGGCTGAGTGCTAGCATTGTGGTTTTTTTTTTGGAAAAAAAAATTAAAAAGATCAGTTAGCTGAGTTTCTTCCTGTTACATGGATATAAAACATTCATAGTTTTATTAAATATTAAGATTCCTTAGACGTTGTTTCCTGCAAATGACGCGTTTATCCGCCCGGTACCGGGGGGGGCCGTGCGTAACAGGTTAAAGGAGGGTCTGTGCTTCTACTGCGGGCAGCGCGGACATCCACAAGCTGCTTGTCCGGTAAAAGAGGAGGCTCATCAATAAAGAGGAGGACGTTGGTGAGCCGAATGTCTTCCTCTGACTTTCCTCCTCGCACCCTGACCCGCATCCAGGTAAAAATCAGAGACAATGTTTTTACTCATGGTGCTCTTATTGATTCAGGGGCAGACGAAAGTCTAATGGATTGGGGTTTAGTAAATAGAATGAACATAAAAACGAAACCTCTACCCCAGCCTCTTGAAGCGAGTGCTCTTGATGGGCGGCTGTTGTTCAAAGTGACTCACCAAACAGAGCCTTTAGAAATAAGATGTAATGATAACCATCACGAGACAATGTCATTTCACTTATTCAACTCAGCCCAACATCCTCTCATATTGGGGTTTCCCTGGTTGAAACTTCATAACCCTCACATAGATTGGCAATCTGGGAGGGTGGAGGGGTGGGGACAGAATTGCGTTGATCACTGTTTAAAACAGGTAGCAGAGATTGACAGGAGATGTAACACTGGGAGTGTTAGACAGGATACTATCCCTAAAATATATCTTCCTGATGTACTTTCAGTCCCTTCCTGCTACTACGATCTGAGTGAAGTCTTTAGTAAGTCCAAGGCTCTGGCTCTTCCTCCTCACCGCCCCTATGACTGTGCTATTGACTTGATTGCTGGGTCTCCCATTCCTAAGGGTCGACTTTATGCAATTTCAGGACCTGAGAAAGAGGCCATGAAGGATTACATTGATGCGTCCCTCAAAACAGGGCTTATTCGCCCTTCCTCATCCCCAGCAGGTGCAGGGTTTTTTTTTTTGGCAAAAAGGATGGGTCTCTTAGGCCTTGTATTGACTACTCACCTCTCAATGACATTACGGTTAAAACCGGTACCCCCTTCCTCTCATCTCGTCCGCTTTCGAGCAGCTTCAGGATGCCAAGGTTTTCACCAAGTTAGACCTGCGTAACGCTTATCATTTGGTCAGGATCAGGGAGGGCGATGAATGGAAGACGGGGTTTAACACTCCTTCAGGCCACTATGAATACCTCGTCATGCCGTTTGGACTGTCAAACGCTCCTGCAGTTTTCCAGGCAATGATCAACGATGTGTTGAGGGAGTTTCTGAACCGGTTCGTTTTTGTCTATATTGATGACATTCTGATCTACTCCCCTGACCTTGACACCCACAAACAACATGTCCGCCAGGTTCTACAGAAACTGCTCCAAAATATGTTGTTTGTCAAAGCCGAAAAGTGCGAATTTCATGCCAAGACAGTCACTTTTTTGGGCTTCATCATTTCCCCAGTTCAGGTTAGGATGGACCCAGCGAAGGTTAGCGCAGTAGCCTGTTGGCCTACCCCTGACTCTCGTAAGAAAGTGCAACAGTTTTTAGGCTTTGCTAATTTTTACAGGCGTTTTGTGCGGAGCTTCAGTGCTATTGCAGCCCCTCTTCATGTCCTCACGTCCCCCCAGGTGCCTTTTGTGTGGTCTCCTCAGGCTGAGGAGGCTTTTTCTCGACTTAAAAAGATGTTCACCTCTGCTCCCATACTTACTCTGCCGGATCCCACTCGCCAGTTTGTGGTGGAAGTGGATGCCTCCAACAAGGGGGTGGGAGCGGTACTCTCCCAGCGCCAACAGAAGGACAATAAGCTTCACCCCTGCGCTTTCCTGTCCAGGAAGCTCTCCCCGGCGGAAAGAAATTACGATGTGGGAAACCGTGAGTTGCTGGCCGTGAAGCTAGCGTTGGAAAAGTGGAGGCATTGGTTGGAGGGAGCCGAGCATCCTTTTGTGGTCTGGACTGATCACAAAAACCTTGAGTATATAAAAAAAGCCAAAAGACTGAACTCCCGCCAGGCCAGGTGGACTTTGTTTTTTAACCGGTTTGACTTTGTTCTCTCTTACAGGCCGGGGTCTCAGAATGTCAAGCCTGACGCTCTGTCCCGTCTGTTTGACCCTGTGCCTTCAGTCAAGGAGCCGGAACCCATCATTCCATTAAACCGTGTGGTAGGAGCCCACCTAACCGGCTATTCGTTCAGGAAGCTGAGCGACCACAGGTGATCCACTGGGCTCACACGTCGCTACTCACCTGTCACCCCGGAGTCAAGAGAACCATGTTCATTGTAAAACAATGTTTCTGGTGGACATCCATGGAGAAGGAGGTGAAGGAGTATGTGGAGGCGTGCCCTGTCTGCGCTCGCAATAAGTCCTCTTCCAGGGCGCGGATGGGATTGTTACAACCACTTCCTATTCCCAACAGACCCTGGTCAGAGATTTCCATGGACTTCGTCACGGGCCTGCCCCTCTCTAGAGGTAACACCACATTTCTCACGGTAGTGGACCGTTTTTCTAAGATGACACATTTCATTGCTCTGCCCAAATTGCCCTCAGCTAAGGAAATGGCTGAGGTCATGATGCATAATGTGTTTCGTCTGCATGGTTTCCCAAAGGATATTGTCTCCGATCGGGGGCCCCAGTTTGTGTTTCGTTTCTGGCAGGAGTTCTGCAGACTCATCGCTGCCACGGTCAGTCTCTCGTCTGGATACCACCCGGAGTCAAACGGCCAGACAGAGCGCCTGAATCAGGAACTGGAAACTTGCTTGCGCTGCCTGATGTCCCAGAATCCATCCTCCTGGAGCGAGCACCTCACCTGGGTGGAGTATGCGCACAACATCCTTCCCACGTCTGCCACGGGCCTGTCCCCGTTTCATTGTGTTTATGGGTACCAGCCGCCACTGTTCTCAGCCACGGAGAAAGAGGTCACGGTTCCGTCTGCCCATGCTCTGGTCAGGCGTTGTCATCGCGTGTGGGCTGCGGCTAGAAAAATCCTCTGCAGAAATTCACAGCTGGTAAAACGAGCAGAAGACGCCGACCAGCTCCTGTATACCAGCCAGGCCAAAAAGTCTGGCTTTCTACGCGGGACCTTCCCCTCCACTTACTCTCCCGCAAGTTGGCTCCCCGGTTTGTGGGTCCTTTTCCCATCACCAAGGTCATCAACCCGGTTTCAGTGAGACTAGGGCTTCCCAGGTACATCCCACCTTCCATGTGGGGAAATTGAAACCACTGAAGGAGAGCGCCATGGTTCCCACCGCCAAACCCCCCCCGCCTCCCAGGATGATCGATGGAGGTCCGGTCTATACAGTCAAAACACTCTTGGCTACAAGGAAACGGGGTAGAGGGCGACAGCTCCTTGTTGACTGGTGTTACGGTTTTGTATTTATGTTTTCATTTTCCACCTTTTGTTTTGAAATGTTTTCCTCCTTGTGTCTTCTCTGTTCCTTCTTCCTGTGTTTGCCTTCCTGTCGTTAGTTTCCCTGGTGTGTCTGATTGTCTGATTGTGTTCACCTGTTGCCCTTGTGTTTCTGCCTCCCTTACCCCAGCTGTGTCTTGTCTTGTGATTACCCCTCTCTGTATTTAGTCTTGTCTTCCCCTGTGTGCCTTGTCGGTTCATTGTTGGTTTTTCCTGTCTCCCTCCATGTCAGTCACGGTCAGTTTTTGTGCTACCTATGTGTTTCATGCCATGTTTTTGTTCAGCTTTTAAAATAAAGCTCGCTTTTTGTTTATAGACCTTTTTACCTTTTATTGTAGTCTGCATTTGGGTCCTACCCTTTCCATGCATCCTAACAGAATGAACCGACCAGCTTTGGACCCAGCAGACTCGGATCGTTTTGCTCTACAGGCAGAATGTCTTGGGTACTCTCTGGAGTACATTTTTTATACTTGGAATGGCGCCTCTTCTAGACGTGGTAGAGAGGCTGCGTTGAAGGAGGCACGTCAGGAGGTTGCTTGCCAGCCCTGGCTTAGGAGCATGTTGCCTGAGTGGCTACAACTTTTCACAAGTAGTCCTGAGGACTTGTCCGAAGCCTCTAACCCTTTCCTGGGGTATGACCAGGCCTGGGGAGGCCCACAGATCCTCCAAAGAATCTCTAGGAGACGCAAGACCAAGATTCCAGCCCGTGCTCCAGTGGTTCCAGCTCCAGATCTGGCCCCAGCAGCCATTGTTCCAGCCCCAGTTCTGGCCCCAGCAGTCATGGTTCCGGCCCCAGCAGCCATGGTTCCGGCTCCAGTTTCGGCTCCAGTACTGGCTCCCCGGCCGACGCCAACCCCCCGTGTTTTGTCAGTGGTTCGGCCCACTCCAGCCCCTCGTGTCCTGTCGGTGGTCCGGCCGACTCCAGCACCTCGTCTCCTGTTGGCTCTCCGGCCGATGCCTACCCCATGTCCTGTACCGTTGGAGGTCCCGCCGACTACTCTTCTGCCGGGGGTCCTGCCAACCCTATGTCCTGTGCCGTTGGAGGTTCCACTGGGGACTACTCTTCTGCCGGGGGTCCTGCCAACCCTATGTCCTGTGCCGTTGGAGGTCCCACCGACTACTCTCCTGCCGGGAGTCTTGCCAACTCCATGTCCTGTCCCATTGGGGGTCCCGCCGACTACTCTTCTGCCCGGGGTCTTGCCAACCCTATGTCCTGTGCCGTTGGGGGTTCCGCTGAGGGTCCTGCGAACTCCACGTCCAGTATCGTTGGGGGTCCTGCCGACACCTGTTCAGCTGTGGGTCCTGCCAACCCCATGTCCTGTCCCGTTGGGGGTCCCGCCGACTACTGCTCCGCCGGGTTTCCTGCCAACAACAGATCCTGTCCTGTTGGGGGTCCCGCCGACACCTGCTCCACCAGATTTCCTGCCTACACCATATCCTGTCCTGTTGGGGGTCCCGCCGACACCTGTCCCGCCGGGGGTCCTGCCAGCTCCATGTTCTGTTCTGTTGGGGGTCCCGCCGACACCTGTCCCGCCGGGGGTCCTGCCAACTCTGTGTCCTGTCCTGTTGGAGGTCCCGCCGACACCTGTCCCGCCGGGGGTCCTGCCAACTCTGTGTCCTGTCCTGTTGGAGGTCCCGCCGACACCTGTTCCACCGGGGGTCCTGCCAACTCTGTGTCCTGTTCCGTTGGAGGTCCAGTCGACACCAGCCCTTGCTCCATCCGGGGTCCCATTGACACCAGTCCATGTCATGTCCAGGATCCCGTCTACGCCTGTTCCGTCGGCTCCGGTTCCTGTCTGGCCGACAACGGGTCCTGCCCGGCCTCCAGAGCTGTCCCGTCAGCGCCTTCCTGCCCGTCCTCCGGAGCTGTCCCGTCATGGCCTTCCTGCCCATCCTCCGGAGTTGTCCCGTCAGCACCTTCCTGCCCGGCCTCCGGAGCTGTCCCGTCAGCGCCTTCCTGCCCCTCCTCCGGAGCTGTCCCGTCGACGCCTTCTTGTTCGCCCTCGAGCCCGGCCCCCTGAGTGCCGCGGTCTTCGCCCTCGAGCCCGGCCTCCTGAGTTCCCCAGCCGTGGTCTTCGCCCTCGAGCCCGGCCCCCTGACTCTTCTAGCCGCTGCCTTCGCCCTCGAGCCCGGCCCCTTGAGTTCCCCAGCCGTGGTCTTCGCCCCTTTTTGGACTCTGCCTTGCCCACGGGCCATCCGCCCGGGACCCCTTCCGGGCCCGTCCTCCGGACCCCCTCCACCCACCCTTTTGGTCCTGGTTGTGCGTCCCTCCTCCGGGCCCCCTCCGCCCACCCTTCTAGAGGTTTTGGACTTTTGGGGGTTTTCTTGGGACGTCTGGAATCCGTCCCTTGAGGGGGGGGTTCTGTTACGGTTTTGTATTTATGTTTTCATTTTCCACCTTTTTGTTTTGAAATGTTTTCCTCCTTGTGTCTTCTCTGTTCCTTCTTCCTGTGTTTGCCTTCCTGTCGTTAGTTTCCCTGGTGTGTCTGATTGTCTGATTGTGTTCACCTGTTGCCCTTGTGTTTCTGCCTCCCTTACCCCAGCTGTGTCTTGTCTTGTGATTACCCCTCTCTGTATTTAGTCTTGTCTTCCCCTGTGTGCCTTGTCGGTTCATTGTTGGTTTTTCCTGTCTCCCTCCATGTCAGTCACGGTCAGTTTTTGTGCTACCTATGTGTTTCATGCCATGTTTTTGTTCAGCTTTTAAAATAAAGCTCGCTTTTTGTTTATAGACCTTTTTACCTTTTATTGTAGTCTGCATTTGGGTCCTACCCTTTCCGTGCATCCTAACACTGGAAGGGTTACGGCCCTGAGGAGCGGTCATGGATTCCTTCCCGCTTCATTATTAATAAGAGCCTCATTGAGGATTTTGACCGCCTCAACTCGGAGGAGCCTGGGCCGCCAGGAGCCGTCCCTAGAAGGGGGGGGTACTGTCATGTCTAAGAAACTTATTGTGAAAGTTTATTCTTTATGTTAGTTTTGTCATGTCCTTCTGTCCTGTGCTTTATGTTTAATTTGAATAGTAATTCTCCCTCTCATTTCAGGCCTCCACGCTCCCCGCCCCTATCTGTCTCCTGCGTCCGTGATTGTTTTCCCCGCCCTGATTGTTTCCACCGGTTCCCCTTACCCTGTGTATATATTGTGCTAGTTCCCTCCTGTCCATTGCCAGTTCGCTTCCTCATTCAGGACTATCGTACAAGCTTACTCCACGGACTTAAAACGTACCTCTAAGCTCCAGATCATAGTCTTTGTTTTTCCTCGAAAGAGTGTTATTGTTTTCCCTGTTTTGTTACTGTGTCAAAATCCAGTAAAGTCTTTATTTTGAACCACTACCTGAGTCTGAGTTGAGTCGTGCATTTGAGTTCATGCCTCAGAGTTCACTCCTTGACACCGTTGTAAGACCATTTTAGACCACTGACATAATGATAATATATAATAATAATTCAAGTACATCCTTTCAAACATAACTTTTTATTGAACATTCAACATTGCAAATGAAATGTGAAATAATATTCAAATTTATAAATTATATATAATAAATAAAACAAATACATTTAATTATAACAAATTAATTTAAATCGCACACAACCAAAACAATCAATAAAATAGACTCTCTCTCATATATATAAATAAATAAATAAATAAACAAACATGAGCACACATTGTCTCAAGCAAAAATAAACCTCCTTAAAACAACAGTCAAGTGTACAGTCCACTGTCCATACAAAGACCCAGATGCCTCAACAGGCCATCTCCAAATCTGTATTTCAAAGGTTTCGAGCAAGGAACACCAACATGTTTGCATTGTCGGGCAAATGCATCTTTGATTGCAAACTGTAGGGAAGGTGGGGGCTCTCCATCTCCAGCTGCCGTGTTTTCTCCCAGCTGGGAAAACGGAATGGGTAGGTTGTGTTTCAGGTGCAGTTTAAGGTTGGTCGTATTGCTAGCTTTTGTTGCTACCTTTTTAAAACAAATGCGACACACCGCCCGGCTCATTCAAGTCTGTAGGTTCGCCTTGTTGATTTGGCTTAAATCCAAAATATTCCCACACCGGAGATGTGGTATTAGGTTTTGCAACCACTTCCATTTAACTTCAATTTCCTCTCGAGTAAGGCACACGTTGTCTCCTGCTTGTCTCTATATTATTAATTTGGCTGCTACACTGCTGCATGCGGAGTGTCGTGACCTGGCTGTGTGAGCCCCCGCCCCTCACAGCGCGCCGGGCTGGCAGCCACAGCCGCCGGGCTAAAATGCTGGTCACATCCTTATGTAAACAAACACGCATGTAAATGGCATTTTATCGAGCTCAGAAAAGTTATCGAGCCCATTTTTATTTATCGTACGATAAGTCAATTTATTGATTATCGCGACAGGCCTACCGATATGACGTAATATCGGAAATGTGGGCTGGCTTTACACCCACGGCCCTATCAGAAACGTTGCTATCAGAAACAATGGACGACGTTTTGGAAGTAATATGGTCTTTGTTTACATTAGCAAGCATCGCTAACACTGGAGAGAGTATGTGTAAAAAAGCAGGAAATAAAAAAAGGAACTCACCTTGTGGTAAACCCGAAAGAGAAAAAGTATTTGAGTTCCATACTGTTTCAGAAATAATCCTTGATGTGGTTTGGAACATGATGGCGTTTAATCACGGGAGCATTTAGCTGAGTATCTGCTTCTCTCTTACCCCTTTCACACCAACGCGGTTCCAGGGCCGGTTCGGAGCTGGAGCTTGAAAAGCACCGGTTTTTCCTGTTCACACCGCAGCGGAGCCGCCGCTAAGCTCCGGAATCTGGTTCGTTTCAAGCACCAAAAAGTTGTCGGTCTAGAAAGCAAGCATCACATATGTCACGCTTACATCGGAGGCGGGGGCAGGGGCATCAGTTTATTTATTATTTATACCATAGTAATTAATGCTGCAAAGCTGGGTATTTTGAGCTTGGCGCATGCAGAGGCTAACAACAGCTAGCTCTAACGCCATTGAATAGGACGTATATTTACCTTCTTTCTCCTACCGAATCGCCGTTGAAGTTGATGATGATTATTGTAAAGAAGTCTTGAATGTAGCATGTAACGACTGTAAAGTTGGTAGTAAAGTCGTCCCATTTGTTCCATTTCGTTTCGACAGAGCAAAACCAAAACGAGTAGCGCTTCAATACAATCGGACATTGTTGTTGTTGTCGATGTGAGGGGTTTCCGCGCGGTTTGGCTTTATGAAGCAGGCACGCAAACGGTTACGTCATGACGCAAACGATGACGCAATGACACAGCACTAGTCGGGCTCTGAGCGGTGTGAACAGAGCGGGAGCTAAACCGAAGAACCGGTTCTGAACCAGAAAAGCTCTAGCACGGAGCTAGAACGGGAAAAGCCTTGGTGTGAAAGGGGTATCTGTGCAGCTCTGCTGCATGTGGCTCCAAAGGGGGCGTGGCCCCGTAGCTACTGACCCAGAATCAGCCCTTTCGTTACAGGGCTGAAATAGAGGGATATGAGGCATCTATCACAACTGGACCTTCTATTGACACACACACCCCCCGTGCCCCCCCCCCGCCGTTATAATGTCCGTCTTTTCACTGAATTGTCGTCTTGAAAAGGCTACTCACAACAATTCCGCAACATCATCTTCACCTGTTGCACTTGCCATTTCAACGTTAAAAACAATAAAACGGCATGAATTGCTTCATCGCATTCATCTAGAATCCTCTGTCTCGAGCCAGTGAACAAACGGGCCTTCTAGTACCCTGGAACCGAGGGAAACTGAAAGAATATGCCCATTGGCTACAAATCAATATATGATTGGTTGATCAAACTGTCAATACAAACGTACGCTCTCATTCAGTGCAACGGCCAGGGTATTCTATCAAGGATATAGAATACCTTGGTCGAAGGATATTCTACCCAGAGAAATATCTGATTGGTTGCATTTCTTTTCTAACACAAAACCACTGAAATGCGTAGTGCATGGACCGAGAAGGACAAACAAATCAACGTACCACTGTAATATTACAGATCAATGTAAGAAATTAAAATCAATGTTTAATGACGTAATTTAGTTTAACATACAGTAAGCTTAAAACTGTTTTATTCTGAAAACATCTCCGGTTAGCATTCGTCTGTGGCTAACGTTGTTGCTAAAGTTTATTTTGAAAAGCTTTACCGGAAGAAGTCTCCGGATATCAACAGTGAGCTTAACTTCCGGTTTTATGTTAACAACGATTACAGCCGTTAAAATGCATTAAATAAAAAGTCATGAAAGAGAGTATGGAGTTATACAATGAAGACACTACGTCTAAATCCTCTGTTTTACGCAATATCGGACATAGAAGATAGCGGAGGGAGGACCCCCGGCACCAGCGGGAGCCATGAGAGGAGGAGCCACGGAGGACATATAGAGATAGCGGGCGAGCGTTGTACGCTCTCTCTCCACCCTACTCACAGCTGTTGCGTCCCACTACCGACTGTTTGTTTCATTACCATGCTACTTAATTAAAGTACCCATTTGAACCTTTTGAGAGACTCCATTAGTCTCCTTATTTTAAAGTAGACCTATCATGCTATATTTAAATGATATATTGTAGGGCCATACCTATATAAGGTATATTTATACGTTTCTGTTTTCAAAATACCAAACAGATCATGATTTTAAGCCATGCCTCATTTCGCTCCATTTGCTGTTCTCCAGCACTGTTTTTGCAGGGGGCTGATTCTGTGAGCTGCAGCTGACCACGCCCCCCTGCAGGAGAGGGGAGCGCGCTCTGAACAGCTGCTGGGCTGTCAGAAGAGGGGGAGAAAAATAGATCTCCGTCTTCCGTGTTTTATTATAGCCTATTATTATATAGAGTCGTTATTCATTTGTTTTAAAGCCCAATAAATATCAAAGAAGACCTTTGACCGGCACTTTTCTAATTTTGTCCGGAAGATTTTAACTTTAACGGACATCTTGACCGGCGAAAGAAACTGAAACTCTGCCGCACGGTCCCCTCGTTCCTTGGAAGAGGCGGAGAGGTGGGTGTTTGTCATCTGCTGGTGGACTAACCGGAGAGAATTACAGTACTTGCCTCGACGGGGAGGGACTGCATTGAATTGAAGCAGCAGTAGCAAACGCTTGCCTCGGGGAGGGAGAAAAAAAGCCACAGCGGAGAATAAACAGAAGGGTAACCATGGCAACCATGCGCGGGAAGTCTTCTTCGCTGCTTTTGTGGCAGACTACAGCGCCACTTACAGGCCTGGCATATGTACTACAGCGTCTCCAGCGCTTTCGAGCGGCAATGGCCGGCCGTGGCCCAACCCCACATTCCCCTGATAGGTGGAGAGTTGGCCCAATAGCCGTTGCGCCACTTTCCTGACGTCAGTAAAGTGTTCAAATCTGGATCAGTTTTCATCAGATCCGTTGCAGCCCCTTTTTTAGAGATTTGGGTATGGAGGAAAATAGAGAGGGTTGTGTTTTCTGACACTTGGTGAGTTCCCTGGAACACCGGGGACACATATTCATGTATAAAAGACGTACAAAAGTGCATTTTGCATGATAGGTCCCCTTTAAGCTTCTCTCCTGGACAACGAACAGAAATCAACATCAACAACACAGATACGATTCTCATTTATTCATGTTATATACATTTTATTTATATAATTAAATCGTTTTATCTGAGTGTTCCAGGGTATTCTCTGAATACCTTGAAGGCCCTGACGGTTCGCCATAATAGGTGAGCTTTAACATTGATTTTGGCAGGATCCATACATACAGTATAAGGAGAAAAAATATAGAGGCAACAATAATGTACTTGATCTATCAGTTGTATTTGCTATTGCCAAATATATCTGAGCTCACTGAGGATGCCAATGGAGGCCTACCTGTATTCATCAAAGGTGGCAGAAGTTTCACATCATTAATCCAAATCTATAAAGTAACTAAAGGTATTAAATACTTGTAGTGGAGTAAAAGTACACGATTTACCTCTGAATAGTAGTAGTGTAGAAGTAGCAAAAAAGGAAATACTCAAGTAAAGTACAAGTACCTCCAAATTGTTCTTAAGTACAGTATTTGAGTAAATGTGCTTAGTTACTTTACATCACTGGTCTTCATCAGTGCACATTTTAAGGTAACATTTATTTATTTTCTTTTTTTAAATGTATTGCTAGAGTTAAATATCAAAGCTTTATATAGTAAACTAATGTCTCAGATGTTCCACCATGGAAGCTGGTTGCATGCTGGGATACTCCTCATGCCCCCAGATCTACCTTAACGAAATGGGTACATCAAGAACACCGGGTAATTGTATCTTCCATAGAAGAATAGGCAATATGGTCCCTCTTCTCTAGAGGGTATCTGCCACAGGGACTCTCCCCACAGGTGGATCTCATGGGCCGTAATCTGGTCACGCTCTATTAGCCCTCCGTTGGTCTCAATCTGTGTAATCAGGTCATGGCTTGTAAAGTCTGTGTGGTTCTCCCTTAGTGGAATTTGGGATTATGTCTGTAAAGCTCCTGTGGTGGGGATCAGAGGCAAGTAAACGCCTGTGACTTTCTCTTTTCACGGCCCCACTGAACAGCTCAGTCCTGTGTTTACCGGGCCAATAATCTCCAGTGACACACAGGCCAAGACACACAGTCTAACCGCTTAGATTTTTTCTAAATTTCCACCTAAATAGCCCAGGGAACAAATGGTTTGTGATCAGATTCAGCAGCATATTCTGCTTGGTGTGATCCCCTTTTTTTTCTGATCCCAGACTCTTTTCCTCCCCTACAGTTGTGTGAGGATCGAGCTGTGTTTCGTCTCCTTTTCCTGACAGAGTCCAAGGTGCTGCCATTGTTTGTGTTACATGATCCGCTTGGCTAGACCTTGTTAATTTTACCTAATTTAACACAGCATCACAGATCCTCAGGATGTGTACTGTTCTAGCACATACGACTCTAGCCAAATCCCTTCTTCCAAACATCCCCTTTCCCCCCCATTCAACTTGGCAATGCTCGTCTTGGATTATTCTCAGTATGTATAAATATGTTCATGTTTTCAGCCAACACCAGGAGCTATAAAGAGTTAATGTGCGTTCAAAAAAGGATCATTTGTGTTTACTCAAATCAAGTCATTCATACTAGACGTCCCGACGAGGAGGCGGGGCTTATCTCCAACAATGTTTCATTAACCATGGCTGGAATCACAGGTACGTCTGGACGCCAACATAAGCCAAACCGTTGGGTCCATACGGGATCATAACATCATCATGAAACACACAGCTCAGTGAGAGCTCTGTCTCTTGCAAGTCACAAGTCAGCTGAATCGATCTTGTTTACTAAAGTAGTAGGAACTGAAAATGAACATATTTTATAGTGATTTAATTGCAATATACGTGCAAAATACAAGAAATAACCAAATACAGACACCCGTAGGATAAAACCCTGAATCAGGGCTTTGGAAAGTGTTTCTGGAAGAATCTTTACACGTTTGCTTTCTGAATGGAGATCATTCAGGCTAGGCTAGCTCCTCTGTCCACATTTTCACTTACAGTCATAAACAATGATTTTGGTCTAGTTACTGTACACATAATGGAACTGTAGGGCTCTAGGTGTCACATCACAGAGCCAAAGTTTTATGTTCGACAATGTAAGTAAGTCAGTGAGGACAGGTGGAGATTCTCACTGTCGAATGGCTTTAGCGAGACAGCTTCCTATACATTTTTCCCTCAAGTGAAAAAATGTAAATGGTTGTTAATGAAGCGAGTGATGCCAAATGTGCATCTATCCGCGTCTTTGCTTTGACTTTGTAATCTTTGTAACTAGGGGAAAAAGTTGCTTTACTTTTGGTGTGAATGCATAATTAAATGTGTTTTATTGACGTCAGCTTTAACGATATTTGATACAATATTGTAGTTTTATTTATGTGTCACGTTTTTTTAAAGGAGGGTTATATCACGAGGGTCACAATTTTCACCAGTATGAATCTTTTCGGACATGAAAAGGCAACTGGTTATACCGACTGCCTTGCACTCCACATTCAACATCGCAGAAACTCCGTTCAAACATCAAAACGTTCAGCTCGGTCGGGAATCGACTGGTATTACTTTTATCATTCATAACTTTCATAATTCCAGAGATACATCCCATAATTCATCACATTTTTAACATTTGAACTTTAACATGGCGCAGCTCGTTAAGTTAGAGTGCGTGATGTCACAGCTAGAGGGTAGGAAATCTTGAAATTTCCCTTCATATTTTCTTTTAAAACTGCCATAATTCCCAAACCCTACATTCCTGAGACATACTTTTTCATGACAAACGTAGGAAAACATCTCGTAGCTTGAAAAATGACAAATAATTAAGCAAAAATAATTAAACAAAATGCCTCTTGAGGGCATGAAGTGACAAAAACGTTCAACATGTCTCCATTAAAGCCCATTGTAATTTTCACAAATCTGAAATCTCACAATATGCCATGGAAACGCATCCCTCGCCATAAAACACGATGTCCCTTTAACTCCTATGAAAATGTTCAAAAAGTGCTCAAAATTCACATGTGTGCTAACCAGGGATGCAAACTCATCAGGTATGAAAAAGGTGACAAGGATCCGAGCCCCCCGACCCCACGGAATATCGGCTTTAAAATGAGGAATAACAGAGGATTTTAGCAGTCAGAACAACTAAAGCAGTTAATAATAACAGAAACGCCAAAGAGTCACATCTAATAGAAATATATAAAAGCATGTATTTTAATTGTGTAGCAGTCAGTTTATAATTTTGGCAGCACTGTTGAGCATTTTGAAAATGTATTTTCATGCCTCTGTGCAAGGCTTAGTCTTTCTATCTGTATAGCCAGTGGTGTAAAGTAACTAAGTTCATAAACTCAAGTACTATACTTGGGTACAATTTTGAGATACTTGTACTTTATTTAAGTATTTCAATGTGTTGCTACTTTGTTCTTCTACTCCACTACAGTTCAGAGGTAAATGGTGTACTTCTACTCCACTACATGTATTTAATAGCTTTAGTTACTTTACAGATGTGGATGAATGATGTGAAATATAATCAAGTGTTAAATCAGACTTTAGTTCCACCTGGAGTAAATCCACAAGCTACCCTGCAGTATACAAAGTCATTCAAACTAGCTGCACCTTTACCAGCTTTGAGAACACTTTCATGATCAATCATTATAAAACATATCATATATATTATTCTGAAATGGACCAATCTGCACAACGACTACTTTTACTGTCGCTACTTTAACTATATTTTGATGAGAATACTTTTCTACTTTTACTTGAGGAACATTTTGAATGCAGGACTTCTACTTTTACTCAAGTACAAGACCTGAGTACTTCTACTTTTACTCAAGTACAAGACCTGAGTACTTCTACTTTTACTCAAGTACAAGACCTGAGTACTTCTACTTTTACTCAAGTACAAGACCTGAGTACTTCTACTTTTACTCTAGTACAAGATCTGAGTACTTCTACTTTTACTCTAGTACAATATCTGAGTGCTTCTACTTTTACTCAAGTACAAGATATATATACTTATACCACCTCCGTTTATAGCCTATGAAAAAAACAATTTGAAAACGAAGGCTAAAGCTAACGTTAGCAGATAGTGACAATGTATGCTAGCTCAACGATAATATTGCGACAGGAACACTTTTCAGTGCAGATCACGCTCTGCCGCTCCGAGACTCGAGCACACAGCTCGCGCTTCATTATAATATATATAAAAAAGAACACCATGCGTGTCATGATGGCACATAACAGCTCGCGGCCCGCAGATTACTCCGGGTCCCAGACCCCCCACCATACCCCAAAAATATTTTATTGCAGATCTACATGAATCACACAAACGACCTATTTTGGATTCAAAACGGCGAATTTCGCCGAAAGGTGACAAGTTTGCATCCCTGCTAACAGTCCAGCCGTGAAGACATCTACGAGACAGTTTTGAGATTTCTTCAAATGCCGTTGCCATGGCAACACAATGCTCGCCATGAAACACGATGTCACTGTAACTCCAAATCTGAGATCTCACCATAGGCTGTTTCCATGGAAATGCATACCTCGCCATAAAACACGATTGTCACGATCTGTCTGTGTTGTGTTTTGTCTTGTCTTTTTCTGTCTCTGGTTCCTGTTTTGTTTTGAAATGTTTTCCTCCTTGTGTCTTCTCTGTTCCTTCTTCCTGTGTTTGCCTTCCTGTCTTAGTTTCCCTGGTGTGTCTGATTGTTTGATTGTGTTCACCTGTTGCCCTTGTGTTTCTGCCTCCCTTACCCCAGCTGTGTCTCGTCTTGTGATTACCCCTCCCTGTATTTAGTCTTGTCTCTTCCTGTGTTCCCCTGTCGGTTCATTGTTGGTTTTTCCTGTCTTCCTCCATGTCAGTCTTGTTTGTTTCTCCTGTCTCCCACCTTGTTGGTCACGGTCAGTTTCTATAGAACCTATGTGTTTCATGCCATGCTATTGTTCAGCTTTAGAATAAAGCTCGTTTTTGTTTCGAGACCTTGTTACTTTACTTTGTAGTCTGCATTTGGGTCCTACCCTTTCCACGCATTCCTTACAACGATGTTGTCGTGATACCTATGCAAATGATCCAAACACCACCAGACTTCAGATGACAGTTAATGGTCCAGCCCTCAACATGTCTATATACCATTAGTGAGTTTTCCTCAAAATCTGTTGCCATGGCAGATGCAGATGGCATCCCTTGCAATAAAACACGATATTGCTATAACTCCTATGAAAATTGTCAAAAAGTGCTAAAACTTCACATGTGTGCTAACAGTCCAGCCGTGAAGACATCTACGGGACAGTTTTGAGATTTCTTCAAATGCCGTTGGCATGGCGACAGATCATTCACCATCAAGTTAGTTAAAAGGTTTGCAGTTCAAATATTCTGCTGCTTTTCCAAGCCTTTTTACTCTCTTTTCTTCTCTCATCACACATTCAAGCCCCCAGTGTTCATGTATCATTTCAATCTAAATTCTTCACTTTCTTCTTACACATTACATTTCAGCATAGCAGTTTAGCGTCAGATTTTCAGCATAAAGCATTCCCACTAGCAATTTCTTTAGGAATTGCATTCTCTAGTTATATCTAATGTTGCTGCATTGCCTTTAGTATTGAAGTCTATGCTACATTACACTGACATTCAATACACTTCAACTTGTTTTCTGTTTTCTAATTTTAAACTTTTAGGGATATAAACGTATGTTACAATGACAACCAATTCATTCAGTTATTAAAGACAAATGTTAAATAATTTTACTTTAGATATATTTTCAATAAATATGGTACAATAAATGCACACCTTTTTAGAGGAAGTACACATAACAATTTAATTGCATTTTTTATTTTTGATCTTCTCATAAATCCCAAATGTTAAGTGTTTCCTTTGGACTGTTTTGGTCCGACCTCCTCCAGCGTCATACCCAACCGGGCGCGTTTCAGAAGCGGAGCGTCTTGCGTGCCGGCTCGCAGTTTTTGTTGATTTGGGCATATTTCCTGGACAGGCTACTTTGTACAGACAAAGTTAATAATAATTGTAATAGTCCAGTTATAAACAACATGAATCAAAGATGTGTTGCTGTATTTTAGTGGTGAAAAAATGCATTCATCATAATTATTCAATATATAATTTACACAGTGCCTGTAAACCGGAGGAGAACGCTGGCATTTATTCTCCTACTTGAAAGACTACGGAGGGATAGGGTCTGCAAAATGTGTTTATTTTGGGGATTGACTGGATGCTCTGACCGGATGCTCTGACCGTTCCACTTCCTGCCCGGCGCTATGCAACGCCTCGCATCGCGTCGAAAATAGACCAGCCGCCTATTTTTAGCGGAGCCCAGCGCCGAGACGCTTCTGGGACGCTTCTAGCCGTAACGCGGCGCGTCTGGTGGAATAGCACCCATTGACTAGAGTGGCGGCGATTGCTAGGAACGCTCCGGCGCAGCCGTAACACGGCCGTTTCACGGCCGTAACGCGGTGCATGCGGACCCGGTGGAATCTAGGGGTTACACCTTTATGAGGTGTGATTAATGCCAAAGACCGGACAACTAAGCTGACTGAGCGGAGAACTAACGTGTCAACGTGCGCCTACGCCTCCATCAATTTTGATTGGGTTGACGTAGAATACAGCCGACGTCACGACGATGTCAGACGTCACGGCGACGTATCATAGGTTCGCTCAAAGTACGCGCTCACGTGGCGGCGGCGTAGCTTAGAAAGTCGTTTGGAGAGTATTACAGGTAAACTTTTTCATCGGCACAGTATTGGTATCAGAAGAGAGGGGAATAATAATTAATAATCATTAGTATGAGAATATTTGCTGGTGTGTAGTACTCGAGACCGGTCTCCAGACCACTTTTTAACGGTATTGGTCTTGTCTCGGAATCGACTGCATTTGGTTTCGTATTGTCTCTGTATCGGACCTATAGGACTCGAGATTGTATGTCAAGACCGGTCAAGACCACGGCTGTGGCTGGGGATGTGATCCGGTTCCGATTTGGAACAAATAACGGTTGTCCGGTATGTGGATTAATAAGAGTTGTGTCTATAGCAGCTCTCTCTCTCTCTCTCTCTCTCTCTCTCTGCTCGGGAACAGCTGATCGCTGCACGGCGATCAGCTGTCCCTCCCTCCCTCAAGTTTGTGGCTTGTATGTCTTGTGAACGCAACGCTGGCATAATATGATGTGGCCTGCTGACATGGCCTCTAATAAACACACAGGACTAAAATAATACGTGTTTAATTCAGCCCAGATGCGGTGACTGCAGGCCAAATCCATTCATTAATGCGGCATATATTGGAGGTGTTCAAAGTTGCATGTATGAGGCACAGTGAGAACCACGCACCTGTCAGACTATAGCGAATGGGCACATTTAAATTTCAGGAGAATAATGAAGATGTGATTGGTTGTTCCACTCTCCATTTCTCACGAGACCAGCGCGCTGCTGTTTACATTAGTGTGGACTGGACCGACTGAAACTGACGGCAAGAATATAATAGGTATAGAACAGCGACGTGCAGTCAGGGGAGGCAGAGCCTCACCTGTCATACTCCAATGTAACGGAAAAACAACTAAAGAAAAACTAAATAGTAATAATAATCAAATGTCTCCACTGATCTGTGTTGTAAGTGTGATTTATGTATGATTCCAATCGCTTTTTATAGTCAAAATCAGCAAATATGCCGAGCTCCGCTACGGGAGCGATGAGAAGTGAGGCAGGGACGTGCTCTGCCTCTCGTAAGCCCACAGTAACTTGCTGGAGCACGGGCACTAATTTAGCGCGGGCACTTATTTTGTGAGCGCGCTCAAGCCATTTACTGTGAGGTAAGGTGAGGCACAGATGAGATCTGCCTCACCTCAGATTGCGTCACCCCACAGAAACTGGCTGGAAAGCGGGCCCTAAGCGCATGCCTGTTACCATCTCACTGTAGGTCACCAATGTAATGTATGTAGATCGCTTTATTACATTTATGCTCGCCATCCATAGTCTCTAAATAACTTATTTCACGTATATATGATATTTAGGCTCGCTGGTCTCATCATACAACGGCAATGAAAAAAGCACCAGGAGAGGCAGCCATAACCTCTGCCGCACTGAAGGGGGCGCACGTGAGCCCACAGGTTCTTGTTGCTACTGTAATTCTACGCAGAGACGGTAGACGCAAACAACAAACTAGACTTTTGAAACTACAGGAAGATAAGGAGGACTTTTACAAAAAAGTAATAGAGATTGTTGTCCAGAAGGATAGCATGGACTTCATCTTCAAGTCAAGGTAAGACCACATTTGTAATGAAAATGGGATCTTACTAAGAAAGAACAATCCAATATTTAGATTTTGGGTATCCTTTTGTTGAACGGTCTGTTTAAAATGAATCGAAGCATCAGACTAAAAAAGCTTTTGAAAATAACCGAATATTTCGATTAAGGTCAAAATATAATATTTGTAAATCTGACTCAGTGAGTCAGTGCCTCACCAGCCATGAACCTCACCGCACATCACTGGTATAGAATGACGAAGCAGAAAGTAAGTTAGCGAACATTATGAGACACATTTCTTTCTATATTGTAGCCTGATGTGCACATCAACTGCCAACAAAACTGTTTCTCAGTCCAATGTTAAAGTGGACCTATCATGCTATATTTAGACGCTCCAGAAAAACGCGGGCAAAAATCCTTGATTATGCGATTAAACATGTGGGTTTATGTGATTTTATGCGGTGAAATTGCGGGAAGTTGCGAAATATGCGGAAAGTTGCGAAATATGCGGGAAGCGGAAAAAAGGTGATTCTTCTCCCACACCCTGTTACTAGGCTACTACTGAATGAAAGGGAGTCCTTTCAAAGAGTTCCTATGATAAACAAGCATACTAGAAGCAAGCTACATCACAGAAAGTGTTATTTATGTATAAGTGCTATTTTAATCACACACACACACACACACACACACACACACACACACACACACACACACACACACACACACACACACACACACACACACACACACACACACACACACACACACACACACACACACACACACACTTCACACTTCTCCGCCTCATTCTGTTTTCATTTACTCGTTCGTTATCTGACCAGCTTCAATCTTGTCGGCTACTCACCTCGTTTCTTATAGCCCTCAAAAGGGTTTTGGAGGTTGATGCCTCGGTGAACGTGAGTTGTTTGGCTTTCTTGTCCGCAGCAGCAGAAAGCATTTTCGAATGTTTGAATGAATCAAAGTGGGTCGTCACCGTCGATTTTCTCTTATGCTCCAACACACAGTTGCACGGGGTGCAGAATAGTTTCCCCCCACTTTCGTGCAAGACATCGGGGTACTGCTTTGCCCGGTCTTTAGCAGAAATGTTCGTCGGTAAATGAGATGGATTAGATTTTTTCATCTTGGTGTGTTCTCTCTCGTGTGAGTTCCACACGTTCACTCTACGGTGTTGTTTACCTTCTGTGATGCGCGAGCTGATGACGTCGCGTCATCATCACTACTTCACGTCAAGACGAGTTAACTTTTTTTCCCCTCAACTTTGTGTGGAAAAATGTGGGGATTATGCGCTCTTTTAATAAATATGCGCCCTTTTAAAAATCTGCGCCATTTTGCTGATTATGCGGTAAATTATGCGATCGCATAAGTTTTTTCTGGAGGGTCTATATATTTGAATAATATATTGTAGGGCCATACCTATATAAGGTATATTTATACGTTTTTTTTTTCAAAATACCAAACAGATCATGCATTTTAGCCATGCCTCATTTCGCTCTATTTGCTCTCCTCCAGCCCTGTCTTTGCATGAGCTGCAGCTGGCGAGGCACGAGCGTCATGTTACCATGCTGTTACCATGCCTCGGCAACCTCTCATTCCCCTGATAGGTGGAGAGTTGGCCATATAGGCGGAGCTCCTCGTTCCTGGCGTCGGAGAATTTTCAAATCAGTATCAGATCCGTTGCAGCCCCGTTTTTAGAGATTTGGGTATGGAGGAAAAGAGAGAGGGTTGTGTTTTCTGACACTTGGTGAGTTCCCTGACACACCGGGGACACATATTCATGTATAAAAGACGTACAAAAGTGCATTTTGCATGATAGGTCCCCTTTAAGTTAGTGGCAGGCCCTGTGTGACTGGAGACTGTAAGGCTACAAAAAACCCAAACATGTCCTTAATGCAGTGGTTCTCAAAGTGGGGGACGCGTCACCCCTGGGAGGAGCAGAGGCATGACAGCGAGAGACCAGGAGGAAAAATGGTTATTCAAAAAAAAGAAGAAAAAAAGATTTAAAAAAAAGAAAAATCATAATTTGAAATCTTTTTGATTCAAAAATAATATGATACAGTACAGTACTATTACGTCTGGGTCTCTGTGTTTCATTAAAGCTCGGCTCTGTGTGTGTGTGGAACGAGCCATTTTGTGTGCGTGCGCGAGCGAGAGAGAGAGCGCACCGGTACCGGAGATCGTTGTTGTTAGCTTCTGGTGCTAGCGAGCTACGCTAACGGATATAAGGAGTTTTTTCAACAACAAAGTGGAGGAGAGAGTCCTCTCCTGTCAGACTGAGAGACTCAGTGAGCTAAAGGACTCTCTCAGTGTTATCTCAGTGGGTCTCAAACGTTTTGGTCACCATTAATGTAAACAATTATTTCCGAGGCACACGTTTATATGATCATTATAGTTATAAAAAAATAAGAGAATAAATGAAAAACAGGTATGAAATACTATATGACAGTAAAAAAAGAATAAAGTTTAAAAGGGTGATTTGTAAAATATCCATAAAGAAAAAGTAAATCTGTTTACAGTTCTGTTTCATATGGGTGTTGAGAGGTATCCATAGATCTCTTAAAGGTAGGGTAGGTAAGTTTGAGAAACCGGCTCGAGATACACTTTTTGTTATATTCCATGGAATGCTCTTAACATCCCGATAGCAATGAATATCTTAAGTGCTTTGACAAAAAATCCATAAAAAAAATGTCATCTGTGGAAGCCGTAATACTGTAAAAAGCACGACCAATCATTTTAGCCGGCCCGGCTAAAATAACTGGATGGCCTACCTGCCTGTCAGCCTTCCATCTGTGCACAAACTTATCTCGTGCCCTCATTGGTCATGTGCGCGTTCGTGTGTGTTGGAGGAGGGGCTCTATAAGGAAGTGGCAGATTTTCTCCGGTTGTGTATTTTCAAATTCTAGCGATCTCGAGCCGGTTTCTCAAACTTACCTACCCTACCTTTAATGTTGCTCTCAAAGTGCACCAGATTGATGCTTTAAACTTCAATATTTAAAAATAAATCTTCCAGCCGCAGCACCGGAAATGGAGCTGCTGGGAGAAAAACTGACTATCAGAGATGTAACGTTATCTTTGATAATATTTCGTCAACGAAAGTAAAGAGAGATTTTGGCATAGTATTTATTTAGTAAACTACATTTTCGTCTCGCCACTTCGTCAACGATATTGTACAGTTATTGTTTACTGCCGTCGGTGCCGTCTCGTCATCGTCTCGTTTTAGTCATGGAAAAAAAGGTCGGTGACGAACATATTTCGTCATAGTTTTAGTCAACAAAATTAACACTAGTTCCACACACACACAGAGCCGAGCTTGAATGAAACACAGAGACCCAGACGTACTTGTGCTGTAGCATATTATTTTCGAATCAATACTTTTTCAAATTGTGAAAAAGTCATAAAAATGTTTCCTCCTGGTCTCTTGTGCCCCCCCTGTCATGCCTCTGCATCCCCCAGGGGGGGGGGCGCCCCCCACTTTGAGAAACACTGACCTACAGTGTTGTACTTAAGAGTATTCAATTAGTTTGTGTGATATCTTACATTTTTAGGTGCTGTCTTTTGTATAAAAATAACAAAAGCTAGTTTGTGTCTAAGGTTGCTTTTGAAAACGGCAGATTAATGAATATCTTCTCTTCGCAATTCTTGTGGTAAGATACATATGTGATATAATGTATGTGATGTCTAACAATGATTGTTCATTTATTAATTTTAATTTAAGCTACTTCTCATTAACTTACTAAAATGTATACAGAAAATGCTGGAATATGGAGGAGTCCAGAAATACATTAAAGTTCCACAAATTGATGAAAACTTTGATTTTCTCCGGTTTCTTCAAGAAGGTTTGTATCTATATTATAATTGTAAACGTAAGTCACTAAAAAAGGTCAATTTAGAAGTCTAAATTACATGGTATTGTCATTTATTTGTTATATCTCCCAGTTACAGACACATTTAGTCTGGAGTCTCAACTTCTAACAGAAGGCCTGCTCAATCTGACTGATACATCAGATACTGAGGTTGATGCCGACATATTTGATGAACTGATTAAATCAGGGGTCCGAAACTTCAAGGTTGGATACCGCCAATATCCAGTAACAGGTACGGTTGTTAAATAAAAGTTTGGAAGATTTGACTCAGTCTTGGTTTAATATTTCTGAATCAATATTTCTGCATGTATACAACTGATACTTTCTCATACTGTACCAATTGATTTTTAGGAAATAGTTTTAACCTCTTAAGCCCTGAGCCTGTTTTTCAGGTCTCAGGCTCGAACATGACATTCCCAGAACAAATTACCATATCTTCCCTTCTAAAAGGGTTAAATTAATCATCTTTATTCTCAAAGTAATGATAAACCTGTGCGTTGGATGTAGAAAAGTCAGAATCAATATAGATGTTTTTTATTTTAAAGAAAATTCAGATTGAACATAGTAAAAAACTGTAAATTATAGTGTCCGTCCAAAAATTATTTTTTACTTATAGTGAAAACTACCCTTGGATGATGGTAAGGTAGACTAAATGCTTTAGGAATCCAAAGTACAACATATAATAAGTACCCTGTATCAAGATTGATGCAAAACAAGTGAAATTTGACCTTTTTAGAGAGATTTAGCAAAAAAAAACACTTCTGGGGTCATTTGGGTGGATTTGACCTATCTCTGGCCCCCCTTGGTCGATTTTGATGAATGAAATCTCTTTATAACCGCTAGAGCCAATGGAATCGAGGGAAAGTTCTATACACACCAACACGTTAACAAATAAGGAGTGAGAGTGACGCGTGACCAAAACCGGAAGCTGCATACACTCTGGTGGCTACCATTAGCAGCTACATTTTTCTCTCCGATCTTTACATAAAAATTGAATTATGGATTATAAATAATTTTTTCAAAGCCACAGATACATTATTAACCTATGGATCAACAGTTGGAGCCGCGTTTTTTTTTGTTTTAATGCCATTGAACAACTCTTTTGATCAGATTGACAGCTACGGTGAGACGATTTCCCTTAAAAGCTCCATAAAGGTACGTGATGTGAAAAAATGGTTCATATCTTCAGTTAGCTGAGATTCTTCCCGTTAATCTGGTGCTACACATTATTAGTTTCATAAATGTTAAGAAGCCCTGAGACACAGTCTCGAAAAAAAACGTTGGGGGGGGGGGGGGTTCAACTGAACTGAAGCTTTGGTCAAAGACAAGATGAGAGCCACCTTTGAGTACAGACAGAAGCTGATTCATGACCAGGATGCAACATCTTCAGTCTTAGACGACTTCCATCGTTTCCTTGACATACCTGAATTGGTAAGTAAATGTAAAGATTATTAAACTGTACTTTGAATATTTGAAAACAGATTCCTTAAAAATGCTAAGTGCGTTTAAATAACCTTTTTTATGGACATTTTTCCATGATGTTTGGTGACGAAGTATCCAGGAAGTTCCTTGCAAAGTGGCCATCATATTTCAAGAACAAAGTCAGTCTTCCCTCAAATCTTCATGTTGAGGAGCTGCGGGCAGCTTTTGACCCTGAGACTGAGAACCACTTTGGTAAATAATAATAGTTGTGTTTTTAAGATAAAGAAGTTGCCTGTTTAATAAGTTCAATATGTAACAGTAGCTTCAACTACAACTCAAGTAGGAACCCTAGAAAAATGATAATAAAAAAATAAATGATTCACCTCTATGGTCTCTTGATTATTGACTGCAGCTTCAATTTATATATGTTTTCTAATACTTTCTCCTCTGTTTATTTTCAAGGCTGGGATGGTGACATTTCAGCTCTCCTGTTGCTATTGCATCTCCTGCCCCCAACGCCCAGAGGCCATACAAAAACTGCCAAGATAAGCTCAGCAAAGGTGGAAAACCATCTTGTAAGATTTCTTAAGGTATGTACCATTAGATTTTTGTACTAAACATTTTTTTTGTGTGCTGTGGTTGTATGTAAGAAGTGTTGCAGTTGCAGTTTGATATAAGACTGCAAGAATAAATCTTACTCCTTATTAAGTAAGTTATGCTAAGTCGTAACTTTTTATATATATATATATATATATATATATATATATATATATATATATGTACAGTAAATGTATATGCATTTGTCATTCAAACTACAGCAGGGAGCCAGCCTCACCACATTCCTGGAGAAAGTTGAAGCAAGACAGCCCTTCCTCCTCTGCATTGGTGAGCAAAGGAAGAAAATCCAGAGGTTGGTCATCGTTGTGGACCACAAACCCATACCATGCAACGCTCAGACATCGGTGGCTGATGCCCTTTTCAAAGCTCACTATGTCTTCAGCCTTTCTTATGATGAAGCTCTCTCCAGTTTCTACACCTTCATCCAAACAACGGTGTACAACATCGATGTTGGTAATGCAAAGGAAAGCCCACGAGTCAAAGAACTAAGAGCACGACTACTGCGTGAGCAATAACAGTCAATTCACGAAGAGCAGAGCCCAGTTTTGCACTTAGTTCAACAAGTTCAGAGGACAGTCCCAAAAAGTGCCTGATTATGTTTACATGCTTTGTTTGTAAAACGCACAACAAAAATTGTTCAGTTCTTTGTCAACATTTTAATTTCAGCACGGCTTATATCCTGCAAAAAAACTTGCGTTTAAGATGTGGATAACAAGGATGTCCTTCATCTTTTTGCACATACAATGGCTTCAGAAAGCACCTTAACAATGTACATCACCATGATGAGCAGGTCAATACTAACCAAGAAGTGATCACATAGACACAAAGACATTTTGAGATGGAATCAAGTGAGCAGCCAACAACTTCTGCATCCATGTTACAGGTTCCCCCTGTTATCACACAGAAATCGCTTGATAAAATGTGCGGATCTATTGTTTCTCACTTACAAGCTTCTGGTATTTCTGAAAGCACCGTCCAAACAATAGATTCTTGAATGGAGGAAGTTGTCCAGGAAAATGAGAGAGCATACATTGTTCCATATTGCTGTGTATTTTGAAATGTATTTTAAAATGCTTTTGTGGTGCAACAAACAAACAACAACTTTAGCCTACTTTATTTTTTAGTCATTTTTATACTTTATTAGAGCTTTATTTACACCTTATAGTGTTAATATATGAGTAACACTTTCATAGTTAATAAACTATTCTGTGAGAGAGTTAATATTTAACACCATGCAAGTGTTGAGAAAAACTAACAGTGTTCAGTGTTTCCCCTAGGATGGAGTCATAGCAGCGGTGCTAAGGCACGCGGGCCCAGTGAGCGCGGAGCGTGTGGAATGTTTTAGTGCGTGCGAAGTGCACCCGCCAATATGTTTCTGTGTGTCTGCCAGCACAAGAAAGGCTCTTGAGGCTCGACAGGTGTATTTTGCTAAATCACCTTTATTGAACATACAGTAACACAAATACTACACATCCACATAACAAACAATCAAAATAAAATGTATGCAATTTAATTATCTTTTATATTTATGGAGAGACGCAAGGAAACCACGAGAAGCAGGGAAATTAGTTGAGCAATGGGACGTCCTTTCCTCCGGAGCGTCACGTTTGTGATGACTCCGCACAGCTGATCGTTTGACAGCAGAGGCCTGTACTACGAAGCTGGATTTTCGCTTAGCCGGCTAAATTCAGGGAAATCTCGGGCTTTCCGGTCCTACGACGCTGGTTCTCTTTTTAGCAGGCTAGATTTCCATGGTAACTTATGCTGAGCGGCAAACCTGGGGGGTATACTACGAATCTAGTTCAACATATCCTGGATATGTTTTGAGTTATCCGGTTGACTAAATCCAAAAAAAAAACGCTCTCGCTAAACGGTCCTACGACGCTGGCTATCAACTCGATCGCTCAAACCAGCCGTGTCCTATCTAGTTAGGTGCGCGTTCACATGAAAGGGGTTGTATTTGGAGTGTTCGACCAATCACAAACATGGACAAGCCGTGTACTGACAGCGCAGCGCGTCATATATTTCCTGAATGAAAAGTCAACTATAATATTAGACAAATATGAAGACGTTAAACTTTAAACATCCATGATTTAAACACTTTATCCAGGATAAAAGCCACATAGCTGCAGCTGCAAGGTGAATACTGCTGGTAAAAAAAAAAGTGTTTGAATACGTTCATTAACAGTTTTATGATATCACTAGAACAATAGTTTGATTAATATTGATTAGAGTGCACAATAGAAATAAAAATAATTCAGAGAAGAAAAAGAGATATGTTATCTATCAAAACCCAGTTAGATTAACATTCATTGGATTGCACACTTTGTTTGTTTGTGTGGATATGTAGCAAATTCACATTGTAATAGCGCTTAATGACTGACTGAATGGAAATGACAATACATGAAAATGTAAAACGAAAAAAGCGATCATGAAAATGTTTCCAAAAAATGAATAAAATGATTTTTGTCCACTTTGTTGTTCAGATATATCACATATTTGTAACTAAATGATACATTAATTGAAACAAAACACGGTATGAACTGAGGAGTGAGTCCCGTGAGTTTCATGTGTTTTCTTCACTCCGCTGGGAAACTGCTCTCATGTCAAGAAGCAACAGATCAGTGCATGCGCTGCATCGTCCAATCAGTGAGCGATACACAGTAAGGGGGCGGGGCGAGTGTCTGAGGATTTCACCGGTGGATGGTCTGGTAGTTCCTCGATTATCGCTCCTCCGTTAACGCTCCTAGATCCTCGGTCCTCTGGCACAAATAAGGCCACTGGGACGCTACTCAAGATGGCGCAGACAAATCAACTTCCGGTGAGACCGAGACCGAGGAGCGAGGAAATGAAAAATAAGAGAAGTGAAACGCAGCCCTTAGCCTCATCCCAATACCCCTCCTCGACTCCTCTCTTCCCCTCCTCCGGGACTTGACCCGGAAATCGATCAAGACACGCCATTTTGAAGGACGTCCCAATAGCTGAAATGCACACGGAGGAGTCGAGGAGGGGTGAGGGAGGAGGGGTGCGGGAGGAGACGAAAGGGAGGATACACGAGAGCAGACTACGCGGAAGTGTTTTCACTACTCGCGTATAAAAGCCCCGCCCCCACCTTCACAGCTGGTCGATTTCAAGAGAGGAAAACCGACAACTGGAAGATGAGTGGAAAAGCGTCACATAAATGTATAAGTGCTCACAGCTCCGTGGGAATTATGTGCAATTCATTTCTTAAGGTTATACTAACAATTGAAGTCATGTTTAATGATCTTGAACGTCACTAAAACATAGCTATTAAGAAAGCCATTTCATAAATGGCTAGATCTTGATAAATACAAATTATTTGTTTTGTTTTGTGTTAAGATATTCAGGAGTTAAATTATTTAAAATTCATAGTCCTGAATGTGGGTTTGTGGTGAATGTGGGGATCTACAGGACACACATGTTCAGAGTAAAGGCTTTCACATTACTATAATTATAATTTTATTGAAATGTACATTTTACACCAAAACGGAACACAAAAGCAGGACCAACCATCATACATTGAATTCCTTGACTAAAAAGAGACAGATTCATCATTTAAATACATATTTAACAACAAATGGGCCGGTTCTAAGGGGTTATTCAGTTAAACCCAATGAGAGGGGATACAGCTGTGCACATGTCATCATTAACAGACGTCGTTTAAGAGTGACGTTTGAGTGAACGAGGACATCCCAATTAATACCTGAGGACTCCTCTGTCCTCGCGTCACCTCCTCGTGTCTCTCGCTCGCATCTTACGGAGGCGGAGCTAAGACGCAAGGAAGGGACGCGAGTGAGGGAAAGGAGGAGTCGAGGAGGGGTATTGAGACGAGGCTACTGTCTCTCCATGCTTCCCTGGTGGGAGGGACTAAACGCAGGAAAATGACGCAAGTGAGGGACGCAAGGATTCCATTTAACCGAAGTGAGACGCAGCCATAGACTCCTCCAACATGTGGTATTGGATATATTTTCTCTCAGAAGATATTCCCTCCTCTGATGTTTTGATGATGATGGGGATCACTCCAAAATCTCCCACTAGTGTTTCTAGTTGGATTGAAATTAAATGTGTTAATTCGTTAAAGGGTTAGGTTTATGTTTTTTGGGATTTTCCCTCTCCTCTAGTGTGTTCTATAGGTTTGTTTGCATGTAAATGGTCTGCAAAGGCTACAATCCCTGTGTTTCCTCCAGAGGGAGGATGTCACATATCAAAGTTTAGAACATACAAAATACAATCAACCAATAAAATGTGATGCATGAGGACATGTCAAATTAATAATGGATTATATATTGTAAAGATACTTAACATTATGTTTTACTATCAAGTACTTTGAGTTTACCTACAGAATGTATGAAATGTGCTATAATCTTCTTTTTTCTTGACTTGAATTTGGACTAAACAAATAGTTTTCTGAGTCACTTCTCTAATTTTAAAGAATAGTTATTCTATGTCATTTCAATTGCATTCATAATCTAGTCGTTTGTTGAGATATAAATAAGCCACACAAACATGTTTTTTATGCATGCAGGCTTGTTTTTGAAACCGTGTTATGTAATGAAGTTAAGGTGAAGAATGATTGTCCTTGCTTTGGAATATTGTTTGATATTAGAGTACAATACGTTAATAATTCCATGAACCTAACAACGGGACTGCTCCATTGTACATAATCACAATCAAGTCAAGTACCTGCACTCCATATTGATGGAAATAGTGAATTTTACTTAAAGGACACCTATCATGCTATATTTAAATGATATATTGTAGGGCCATACCTATATAATTTATATTTATACGTTTCTGTTTTCAAAATACCAAACAGATCCTGCATTTTAGCCATGCCTCATTTCGCTCCATTTGCTCTTTCCAGCACTGTTTTTGCAGGGGGCTGATTCTGTGAGCTGCAGCTGACCACGCCCCCCTGCAGGAGAGGATAGCGTGCTCTGATCAAGTCAGAAGAGGGGGAGAAAAATAGATCTCCGTCCTCCGTGTTTTATTATATTATTATATAGAGTCGTTATTCATTTGTTTTAAAGCTCAATAAATAACAAAGAAGACCTTTGACCGGCACTTTTCTAATTTTGTCCGGAAGATTTAAACTTTAACGGACATCTTGACCGGCGAAAGAAAACCTAACTGAAACTCTGCTGCACGGTCCCCTCGTTCCTTGGAAGAGGCGGAGAGGTGGGTGTTTGACATCTGCTGGTGGACTAACCGGAGAGAATTACAGTGCTTGCCTCGACGGGGAGGGATTGCATTGAATTAAAGCAGCAGGAGGAGCAAACGCTTGCCTCGGGGAGGGAGAAAAAAAGCCACAGCGGAGAACAAACAGAAGGGTAACCATGCGCGGGAAGTCTTCTTCGCTGCTTTTGTGGCAGACTACAGCGCCACTTACAGGCCTGGCATATGTACTACAGCGTCTCCAGCGCTTTCGAGCGGCAATGGCCGGCCGTGGCCCAACCCCACATTCCCCTGATAGGTGGAGAGTTGGCCCAATAGCCGTAGCGCCACTTTCCTGACGTCAGTAAAGTGTTCAAATCTGGATCAGTTTTTATCAGATCCGTTGCAGCCCCTTTTTTAGAGATTTGGGTATGGAGGAAAATAGAGAGGGTTGTGTTTTCTGACACTTGGTGAGTTCCCTGGAACACCGGGGACACATATTCATGTATAAAAGACGTACAAAAGTGCATTTTGCATGATAGGTCCCCTTTAAACAAATTAAACATATTTATTTTATAACATGCCCTTGCCTCCGTACAAGGGACAGACCTCAATGTACTCGAAATATGAAATGGTTTGAAAATGATATGAATGCAGCAAAAAGAAAATCCACAGGTGTTTGGTGAAAACTAAAGTTTGAATAGTTTTTGTGGTATGTGAACATGAAATTCAGCAGCTTCTCAATCTTCAGTTTACAGAAGGCACAGCCCTGCTCACTCACCAACAGTCTAACATCATCATAGATAGAGGTTAGTGAGCACCTTCAAATATGCACTGATGGCACTTTAATGCCCGGGTCACCGTGCTGCCAGACGCACATGAAGCTAACAGCCAAACTGTGAGGCCAAGCAGGGGGGGGCAGTCCTCTCCAGAGACCAGGACAGGCAACCAAGTACAAATGTGTGTAATGTAATCTCCAGACCTCCTCTCCTTGCCCGTCCTCCTTGCCCTGACCCCAGAGACGGGGGATTTGATCTGATTAGCTGCCATTCAAAATGTAATCATAACTTTTCACTTTTACCAAAATATAGTTAGTTTGTGTGTTTTAGCATACTCTGAATCATTCACAGCTTAGATATTGTTCATACAAATTCTAATCATTTAAATTAAAGCAGGCCTGCTTTTGAAATCCTGTTGTGTAATGTAATTAAGGTGAAGTATGTTTGTCCTTGCTTTGAAATATTGTTTGATATTACAACAGTACAATAAGTGAATCATTCCATTAACTACCAACAAGTTGTATAAGCAATTACCATCAGGTCAAGTGCCTGCACTTCATATGGATGGAAATGGTTCATTTTACTTTTGAAACGAAAACACATGTATTTTATCATATGACCCTGCCTACATGCAAGGGACTGACTTTGATGCCCCTGAAATATAAAGGTAGTAGTAATGGTACTTCAAACAATATAAAATATCTCTTTAGAGTGGTCGAAAAAGTACATCATTTTAGTATCCATGAAACTCAGCAGCTCTTTTGTCTCTTCTGATCAACATCTTTTTATGAAGTTTGCAGTGCATAACCAAGGTTTTGACATTACAACCTAAAGAAGTGCATACACAATGATAATATACTATCATTTGGCAATGGAAAGCATGGAAGGTATAAGCCTATACAAATGAAACAATAGTTTTCACTGATTATGTTGTAGGTAAAAAGAGGAGGAACGCAAGAAAAGACAAAATAATTAGAAAAAATAAAGCAATAACAACGACTAAAGTAATCCCTCTACGTTCACTGCCAGTAAACCTTATACACAGGAATATTCACGAGACATTTGATTAGATGAATATACTGTATATGTATGTTACATATGTGCTCACCAGCAGTCTAACATCATCATAGAGGTTAGTGAGCACCTTCAAATATGCACTGATGGCGCTTTAATGCCCGGGACACCGTGCTGCACACATGAAGCTAACAGCCAAACTGTGAGGTCAAGCAGGGGGGGGCACAGTCCTCTCCAGAGACCAGGACAGGAAACTAAGTACAAATGTGTGTAATGTAATCCCCCCCCCCCCCATGACCTCCTCTCCTTGGTTCTGAGCCGCTTCTGGGGTCAGGGCAAGGAGGACGGGCGCTTTAATCTGATTGGCTGCCGTTTTGCTGAGTCATTGTGGCTAGCATTGACTAGATTTCCTGACGGAGACGGAGGTCACGGATTGGTTACGCTTTGACCTTGTCAGGTGGTTCGGTGTCTGCTGAGTGAGGGGTTTTTATGAGTGAATTTCCAACCATGTAACCAGTTCACATACATGAAATAAGGCTTTTAACTGTATTAGGGGACAATGGCATATTTTGAAGATGAAAGATTATAGTACAATGGGTACATTTTGTGTGTGATAATCTATTTATGCATTGAGAAATATACTAATTGAAACAACAAATTGGGCAAGCTACTTATATCATAACTTTATTCTTTTGCTTTTAACCTTCTGACCCCTAGATTCCACCGGGTCCGTCTGCGGCGCGTTACGGGCGCGTTACGGGCGCGTTACGGGCGCGTTACGGGCGCGTTACGGCTGCGCCGCGGTGCTCACGGCGATCGCGGCCACTCTAGTCAATGGGTGCTATTCCACCACACGCGGCGCGTTACGGCTCAGAAGCGTCCCAGAAGCGTCTCGGCGCAGGGCTCCTCTAAAATTAGGATGAATCCTATTTTTGGCGCGGCGCAGCCGTAACGTAAGGTCGGGCAGGCAGGAAGTGGAACGTTCAGAGCATATATAGCATATATATATATATATATATACACACACACAAACTAATTTTGCAGACCCTATCCCTCCGTAGTCTTTCAAGTAGGAGGAGAAATGCCAGCGTTCTCCTCCGGTTTACAGGCACTGTGTAAATTATATATATAGAATAATTATGATGATGAATGCATTTGTTTACCACTAAAATACAGCAACACATCTTTGATTCTTGTCGTTTATAACTGGAATATTACAGTTATTATTAACTTTGTCTGTACAAAGTGAAAGTAGCCTGTCCAGGAAATGTGCCCAAATCAACAAAAACTGCGAGCCGGCAGGCAAGACGCTCCGCTTCTGAAATGCTTCTGAAACGCGCCTGGTAGGGTATGACGCCGGAGGAGGCCGGACCAAAACCGCGGCGCAGCCGTAACGCGGCGCAGACGGACTCGGTGGAATCTAGAGGTGAGACCTGCCTGATTGCCAGCAGCCCTGACGACTTTAGAAATCTGTTTTTGTCCTCTCATAAAGATAACCCGAAACCCCTTTAATAACCAGAGGTGGGAAGTAGTGGAGTACAAATACTTCGTTACTGTACTTAAGTACATTTTTCTGGTATCAGTACTTTACTCCACTACTTATTTTTCTGATGACTTTTTACTTTTACTTCTTACATTTTTAACACAAACAGCTGTACTTTCTACTTCTTACATTTTCCAAACAGGCTGGTTCCTTTAGTTTGAATGTGTGTTTGGTGGCGTGATCATTATTATTTAGAGTCATTGCGTGCCTATTGATTTTAACACGATCCGTGTATCCATCATTTCCGGGTCTTCTCTAAAGAAGAGGGACCAATGAAAACGTTGTCATTTTGCCGTTGTTCAGCATGGAAACATTCATTAGCTAACAATGACATTATTGTTCTATTAATATAAAGGGAGGTCAGGTACTCTTTAAAACTGCTGGTAGTTATGGGTACGTTTTACTTAAGTACATTTCAAAGCCCATACTTCTTTATTTTTACTTGAGTAAAGAAGTTTAGTCAGTACTTCTACTTTTACCAGAGTATTTTTAAACATGAGTATCTGTACTTCTACTTGAGTTAAGGATGTGTGTACTTTTGCCATCTCTGTTAATAACACAAAGATGGGTTTATGTGGACCCCTCATGTATCTAGGGGTTAGAGCTGCCGTAGACATTATCCTAGACTGAGGTCATTGTTTGTTGAAATATTATTTCTGTTAAGCTGCATTCACATTATATGAAATTTGCTGATACTCTCCTGATTGGTTTCCAGTTGAAAGGTCAGCGGTAAACGAGGTCAAAGATGAAATAATATGAAGTCTGAGCGCAGCGTGGAGGCTAGCGCTTCACGACCAAGTCGGACGGCACCGCAGCAACGCTGTCTCCGTAGAAAAACAACGGCCACTTCAGTGCAGAGCAGTTTCCTGCTGATCATGTGAATGCAGGTTGAGAACTATTATTGGTTTAGAAATGGTTGCCAGCATCAGTGTCTAAAATTAAGAGAGAAATGGAACATTAATAAGATTGCACCAGACTATTCTTTAAAGGGCCCATGTCATGGCCATTTCCACTGATCATAATTCCATTGTTGAGGTATACTAAAATAGATTTATACTGTGCAATTTTCCAAACTCACATTGGTTTCGCATACAGCATCTCTGTAAAGTATGTGTATTCACCGGTATTCACTCTCTGCCCTAAACGGCTTGTTTGAGGTCCTGCCCCCCCCTCCCTGTGAGCCCAGTGTGCTCCGATTGGTCAGCTCGGCCACTCTGTTCTGATTAGTCAACCACCAGAGAGGCTCCGCCCATGTCTAACACAGTGTTTTTTCGGCTCTGAGCGGAGCAGCAGTTTTTGTACAAACTAAGCTACGTTTGCTAGTTGTTCAGTGTAATATGCCAACCTACTATGAACAAAAGCTAGTGGTTCATGGCTAGCAATAACGTGTTTACAATTGCAATCTTATACGGTAGTCTGCTACGTGTCGGTCATTCTTTTTAGCTTGCATAAAAACAATGTTTTTCCTAGTATGTCTAGCTATAGGTAGCCTTGTTGTTTAGCTTTGTAGCATACATGCTAGGAAAGCCAACTATAATGTAATTAAGTTTCGCGACTGACCGTACGGTAAATCACCCGGAGTATACTGTCTATGAGTATTTCGTGTGTGAATGCAGACATTTTCCTGCTATGAGAAACATGTACGGCCATCTGCTGACATTGTAGTTGATATATGTAAACGCTAGCAACTTCGTTAGCCCAGTTAGCACTGTTTTGAACTGAACCTGAGATTCCAACAGTATATATGCTTGGCTGGCAGAGGGTGCGTCATAGATCTGGGCGTGGCTACTGGGTATCCAGACGTCACGATGCCCAGGAAGAACATGAGAAATCTCCAACGAGGCGTTTTGGGGAGGTTTTTTCTGTGTTAGAGTTTTACTCCCTACAGGGTGTACTTTGAGGGTTTTTGACTTACTAACAAGGGCTCCATTTAATTACACACTAGCAATAGAAGACACCTATTTATTGACCTTATTTTCAAAAGCATGTCAAGAATTGTTGAAGGGATTAATAATTCTTAAAGTTACGTGCACAGCCAGGTGTTTTCCGTCATTCTGGCTGATTAGAAGTGTGCTCTATTGGAACATGGCTGGAGAGATCAATAAAGATGTCATTTCCCTGCTAAGGTGGAGAAAAGCTGGACGGGAGATGTCAGTTAAGCACAGATCGGCGTTGGCTAGCTGACAATATGTTGGACATTGGAAGCCTATTTACTTGTAGGGCTTGATCAACCTGTATGTTTGCATATCTACTATATAGTGGTTAAACTTATAGAGGCCCTTTCATGCTTTTTGTAGTTTACCCTCTCCTGCAGTGTGTTATTGTGTTTGTGTGCATGTGAATGGTCTGCAAAGGCTCAAATCCCTATGTTCCCTCCAGAGGGAGTTTCTCTCCCACCCCCTGTAGGCTAAGGGGCAGGACCTCTCTGAGCAGTTGACCAATCACAACAGAGCCGGCCGGCTAACCAATCAGAGCAGACTGGGCTCTGGTTTCAGACAGAGGGTGATAAGAGGTGCTGCAGCACAGGCAGTATGAGAAAGATAAAGAGCTTTTTGAACATTAAAGCATGGAGACATGTCACAGTAGAGGCTAACATACAAATATGAACCTGAAATGAGCATAATAGGGCCCCTTTAATATTTCACCTGATAGGCTCAGAGTAAATGCTTTTGCTTCCGTAAACTGATCACCAGAGTGATTTTGGAGAGAGTATGTCCATCCTGGCCAAAGTAACACAGGGGTCGCCAAATCCAGAAGCCATGACACCAACTCTGCCAGATTTAGAATGCCCCCCTACCATTTCATTACACCATGAATCCAGATTAAAAGGATTTATTTTGCTTAAAGTAGAGGGAAATACCATTGTGATTTTGGTGAGATTGTGACCATCCCGGCCAAAGAAACGGAGGGGGTGCTAAATCCGGCAGCCATGACACCAGCTCTGCCAGATTAAGAAAGTCCCCTTTAATGCAGATACCATAATAAATGCCTCAAACTCATTTTAATTGGACACACCCCTCCCAAATAAGGCCCAGCATGTATTACATTATTAAATGGCCCACAAGGGCCTTTTAGTTTGCTATTTGTTAAGTGTATGTTTTCTAATTAACCTGCTGTCATGTTCACTCTGTTTTTGCCACACTTGATTCATGCGCTAATATATAATAAAGACACAGAAGAGGTGAAACTTGTGAATACTCTTTTATTTTCTTTAAATTTGTGCATCAACTTCAAAGGGTAAACTGTGTGCACTCCATTTTGTTTTCACAACAAGTTCAAAATTAGTTAAGTGTTCTTTATTAATTTTATTTTTTAAATACATATTTTCCCATTTTAAAACCATTTACACACAATTGCTCAGCACTGGATTCTAGCAGTCTATCAGTAATCGGGGGTGTAGATAACCATAAGCATCATCAGCAGTCTTCCTCCCTCTCCGTGTGTGTACACTAAGTATTTGCTCTAACCAGTATTATCATTACACTTCTTTCATGTGAAGTAAAAATATCTTTCTTTAAATATGATTCCTTTACATGATAAAAATACTTTCTGTTTTCTTCTTCTGCAAAACATGTCACTGATGCTTCCCAGAACTCTCTCACTAAAAGAACTAATTGGTGTGAATCTGCTCCATGGAGGATGTGTGCACTCTCGGTGGTGTTTGTGTGTGTGTTTGTGTGCATATATGTGTGTGTGTGTTGGCTCTGTCTAGTGTCTAGGAGAGCCTCCTGAACTCCCGGCCTGAAGGACGCCCCCCCCCCCCCTCTCTGCGTTTGATTACACTCTTCATGGTGCATTTGTTTTGATAAAAATCATTACAAAATGTTGATTCTCTTCGTACAAAAACACGTTTTCATAGAAATTGCATTTGCACAAGTAAATATGGAGCTTTACTGCCAAAGAACGAAATCAAAGCCACAGGAGTACAAAATGAAAGTGAAGACTTGACACAGAGCAAATGGTAGGAAACTGTGTGTACCCATACAGAGGTAAAGTGAGGTGTGTTCACGGCAGTAGTGAAAATCCAGTCCGTAGAGATAATAAATAAGGAGTCTCATAAATAAAACAATAAATACTTTGAATAAATAGAGTTTGTGTTTTTTTTGATTGCTATGAATTTAGACTTGGTGAGTTGTGCCCACCCCATTCCACGGTTCCTCCTTATTAACATTAAGAGTGTGTTCCTCCATAGGATCGTTTTTAAGTGACTACTGGCTGATACATCGGCAGCTCACTATATTACCTCTACTCCATCCTCTGCTTGAACTTCCCAATATAACCCCCCCTCCCCTCCCCTACATTAAAGACTCAAAGGGTTAGTACTCTGAAACACAAATAAATGATATCACTTATTGCCTGATAGATGATATACAGTATATCCGTTTTGAAGTCGATCAATATCACTGACTGACTGCGCAGTGCCTCTCTGTACATTTAGCTGCAGAGTCCGCCTTCATCTTCAGGGCTTCGGGTTTAATTCTAGAGAGCTGAACTTTTGAAAATAAACAATCCTGTACAAACTTTTCTCCTTAATCCCCCAGTAAGCATCTTTTATAAGCTCATAATCTCTGAGATGCTCTAAATGCTGCTCCACCAGCCTCTTTAGCGAAAGACTGACTGAGCAGCAGCTAAATAAGATAGGTCCAATTATTTTCCTTTTTTAGGGGACCAGCTTTGTCCCAACTTAAATTTATATCCATACCTTCTCTCTCTGACTCCTGGGTTTCAACAATCCTGGCACCTGTAAGAGTACTGAGGTAACTCACTGAAATTTCACCCAGGTTCAAGTTATTTCCACAGGAAATATTGTTAAATCTCTTATCCGTAGCTATTTATAAAGAAACATGTTGTCAATATACTCAAGCAAGCACCTCCGGAATAACCCAACTGTCCACCATTAAAACCCCCCCTTACCATTTACCCCCACCCTTTACCCCAGTGTCTCTGCAAACCTCCTCGCTGCAGGAGAGAGGGTGATAAAGTGATTGAGGATCCCATTTTAGGCCATGGTCTCTTTCCCTGGGAGTCTGCGGTCGTTGAAGGTGTGCATGTTGATGACCTCCTCTGTTTTCACCATGGCAGGGGGCTGGGGCTTGTGTTTGAGCCGGCGCTGGCACTTGAGGGAAACCCGCAGCTCGTCCACCATCGCACTGCAGAAGGACCTCTGCGTGGGAAAAAGGAGAACAGAATGGGTTTCAGGCTGCTTCCCCGGTCCAAATATTATGGGCAAGTGAACAGGCCTGTTCTCCCTGAGGGCAGCCTCGTTTTGTAGCCCCCACCCATCACCACCCACCACTGCAGCTTAGAACGGCCAAAGGGGAAAATGGTGAAATATACAGTGTATCAAGCTGGGAATGGAGGGAATGCTGGATGGGAACATGGTAAGAGGAATGATGGAGGGAGGTGCAGGTCCATAGGCTGTGTAGTGGAGTGGAAGGTGTGAAGGAATTACTCCACAATAGTGTCAGAATACATCAGTAGTGAATCTGTGGTTGTTGCTGCACATGCAAGGCTTTTGATGCATACAGTGTGTGACATATTGCAAGATATTCTTCATTCCAACATCAAATGTTGTACTTGTTGGACATTGGACAATCTGTAATGTTTAATACATGTCAGTAGTATTTTGAATGTTTATGTGTTTCATATTCTTTGGGCGGCTACTATCTGGTATACATTAGCAATAGCCAATGTGTCCCATAACATCTTTTCACAGTATCAGAACAATGTGAGGTTGTTTCTTTTATCTCAGAACTCAGCGTCAATATTGGAAAGTTCAGCAAAATTGCCTTCAATGAGTCTTTAGCCATGCTAGCTATATACATTTAGGTATGGCACCATCATCAGATCAGGTCTTTTTTTTTTGTTCATTTTCTATGGTTTCTGACCAAGTACGTGAAAAACTATTCCTATTAACCTCAACTTTACTGGTGGACAACAAACTGTTGCTCTCTGCCAACAACAATTCACATCCCACTCATGAAGATACACAATCTTCAACATTACATTACATTACATGTTACTTGTTAGATGCTTTTATCCAAAGCGACTTACATACTCAATACTGTGGACAACCCCCCCAGGAGCAATTTGGGGTGAAGTGTCTCAGGGACACAACGACATGCTGACTGCAGTGGGGTTTGAACCTGTGACCCCCTGATCCGAACACCTACGCACAACTGACCCAGAAAGAGTCACAGGTTCTTGTTCAGGCTCTTGTAAACTCGCACCTTGAGTACTGAAACTCCCTCCTGGCTGGTCTGAGCTTATCCAGAATGCTGCAGCCCTCCTGGTCTTCAACCTAAGTTCTCCCACACTACACTGCTCCTCAGATCCCTTCACTGGTGACCAGTTGCTGCATGAATCCGCATCAAGACACTGGAATTGGCCTACCATGCTGTGAATGGATCAGGTCCTTTCTACATCCAAGACATGGCTAAACCAAACACTCCAGAATGTGCACTTAGCTCTGCACTGGCCAATCACCTCACTGCGAGTGGGACCCAGGTACCACTCAACAAGAATGCGCCTGTAGGTCTACCCGTCTTACGTTGGAGACTGAAAACCCACCTGTTACCACTGCACCAAGGCCAATAAAAACAGATGTCTCATTTCTGTATGTAGAATTGAATATGGTTTAGATTCTTGCTACTTTAAAGCTTTTTCATTGTTGATTGCACTTATTGTACATTTCCATGGATAAAAGCCTCAGCTAAATAAAATGTACTGAAATACTTCGTGCTGAGTGCTAATGAGCTAATGTAACATGGACAAAGAAGATATTGAACGTGGTATACAATATACCTGCTAAACATTGTCATTGTAAGCATAATAACATTGACATTAGCAATTAGCTTATTTGTAGTAAACGTATAATGCAAATATTTGTAAGATAATTTATACTAAAGGCAAATTGCAACCCACATGAAAAAAATGCACCTATTGCAAATATAAAGTTCATAAAAAGTCCTGGTTGCAGGTAGAAAATAGCAAACAATGCAGGTTTTGTAATTGGACGTAAACTCTAGACTCAGAAATGCACATTCCTACCGCTCATTGTCAAATGTCAGTGTATTCCAATTAACTCAGGGTTCTTTTCTGCACACAGGAACACTCAGCAAGAGCCGCAGACATAATGATGATTAGAATGGAGCCTTTTTTCATCAAGGCAAAGCAGGACATTTTACCTTCTCAAACCTTCACACCTTCACTTCACTCCTACCCTATTGTTTAAAAGAAAAAACTGACCAGGGCTGGAACCCCAGTGTAGGATTGATTGGTACAACTTAGTATGTGACCTATCAGAAACTACTTTGAATATCAATGCATACACACCTGACAGACGAACAATGTTCCTCTTTTCATTGTGTGACAGTGCTGTCCTGAAATTGCATCTCTGTGTCATCATGTCTTGTAGTGTGGGCATAGATAGTTTCCAAAAGTAAAAGAAAACCCCACAGGAATACAGCAAAGTCTACCTACTGATGCTCTTTTCACTGATAAGGTCATAGTTAATGCTGTGATACTGCTGTTTGGAAGTACAGTAGGGTGCATTTAATATGACTGGAGATGATCACAACATTTAATTTCCAGAAACAATGCGTACTATTTAATATCCTTTCATCCATCCACCCGGATCTCTTTCCTACATAGACCTTCAATGCTGTCATTTTTCAAGGTCTGTTTTAAAACAAAAGCTGTAAAACTACATAATTGTAATGTGAAGCAAAATAACAATGACAATTCCACTGGATAATTAGCCTTGGATTAAAGTTGATACAACTGGCAAGTAAACCAGTTGATACATACTAATCAGAATTATGCATCAACTGTTATTCTCTAAAGTGTTGAGTAAACAGAGTAATAAATCACTTCAGAGAGAATTAGCTACATCTCCAGTGGGGATAAGACACACACTTGTAGCCCCACATTATAACCTAACTTCATAATACAGTATACATGTATGAAGACAGATTTAAATGTAAATACTGCCGAGTGCAGCTTTATCCACATTCTGTGATTATCACCCAACATCTGGACACATTTCACCATATACAGCCTGACTGGCAATGAATAAAATTAATACGTAGTCAATTCAGAGATTCATATATAATTGAATGATTAAATGTTTCCATATTCCGTTCAACCCGTTAAACAGAATCAGATTCTCAAATGGAATGTGGCAGCTGTGATGTTCAGACTGTGAGATCTCAATTCTCTCCAGGAACATGAAAATGAGACACATCTTCAAAATGTTTTCTGAGCGGGATGTGGTGATTGAATACTGAGAGAAATAACGGTCTGATGAATTGCCTCTGACAACGTGTTTTGCAAGAATATTTTCTATAGAGAGCATGACTGGATGTTTGGAGAATCAGGAGAACTCCCTGGCCAGACGGTCGGTCTCGACTGTGACACTATGACTGTGTAAATAAAGCAAAATGAAATGTGTAAATAAAGCAAAGACGTCACACAGAACTGTCTGATATCAGCAAGTCTACTTTTAAACTGGTAGTGAGTCCTATCCCATATCAAGCACTTTTGATCCCACACTCAAATGCATCAACAAACGTTCAGTGCATAGAGTGCGTGGCTGAGCAGCGTGAAAAAAAATAGCAGCACTGGGGAGATAATGAGAGAAAGACAAAGAGCGGAGCATTACATTGGGAAAAACCCTGGAGGAACATTCAGCTTGATATTGGTAAAGTGAAAAAAAATGAATATATAAAAAAAAAGGGACATGGTTTGTGTTTAAAACTATATATGCAGATTTTTGTATTAATTAATATTTACTCCTGTAGCATGAATTATGGAAGCGCAATTTGCTTATGCTGGAAGCTAAAGACACTTAGCTGTTTGTTTGTTTTAAATGTTGGTTTGTTGAAGTAGTTTTGTGTGTAAGAATACATTTAAAAATATATGTTAAGTGTAAAAAAAATTCTACCAAATGGCTTCATGATATGAATGTTTGGACGTCGACCTGGGCGGACATTAGTTTTGTTGGCATGAGTTATTATCCCATCAGGCCCTGTGTTTATTACATTACCTGGTTTTGCTTAATTTGCTTTGAAGGCTGCAATAATGATTTTAGGTTTGAAAGTAAGACATGACAGTTTTAGCAGAACATGTTAAGTACCTTATAGGTTTTTTCATCATAAACCAGGGTTAGCAGGATACATGCTCTTTGTGGGGTAGTGACTCACGTAAATATCCACTCAGGAACACGAGACGCCAGCTGAACTAAATCTATGCACAGACACAACCCCGGCAGGCATCTCCACATGTGCGTAAACACACTCTCAGTGAGCCTGGTGGGTTTTACAGGCCCATAGAACACCATCACTTATTGATGCACATTGTATTTCATCAGACTGAATATCCTAGTCGCTGCATGCTCAATTAAACTGCTGTTTCTTCACATTGTCTCCTCTTTTCTCATAAGCTACTGTGGAACACTGAGCGAAACAACATCAGCATCTGCTAATGGAACTGTCCTGCTTCTGCGAGGAGAGACACTGTGTGTGTGTGTGCTTCCAGTTAAAAGCTGTTTAATGTAGCTAACAAAGTGTTCAGTTTTATTTGAAAGCCATGATTAGTACTTGGGCCCAGTGTATACTTATCTTTATTATAGTAACATACAAATTAGAAGCTGACACAGTGGATGTGGTTGGTTGTGAGGTCTTCCAGTGTGTATAATAATCCCTCAGAGGCTAATTCAGGCACTTACCTAAAGGCCAGCCCTATCTCTGCAATTAATCTTCCTCTGACTATTGATGGTGACATTCATGGATAAAGCCAGAGTGGAAATGCAGTAGAAAATTGACACCTTTTTGCAATTGATTCAGAGGTGATAAAGCATTTTAACATCAGGAAATCTATACCACATTCATTCTAAGACAATAGTACACTTACAGTTGAAGCTATAGTGGGTATTATTACAAATACTCTTTAAATCCATACAGCAATAAATGAATAAAATGGTCTGGCAAGAAAAGAAAAGAAAAGAAAGAATAATCTGAATCCATTAAATCCTTTCATTCCACTCAAATGAAATGATTTTACAACATGCCTGTCAAATGACCTGATGCCTATCTGCGCGCACTGTGCCAGGACACTCTTACACTTCCACTAGCTACTACCTTAACATATGTGAAAACTAACAGCAGCCATGCAGCCAGCAGACATTGCTTCTGAGGGAAGATGAAGTAATGGGTTGTCAGTGTTGCCAACTTTTTCACTAGATTTAGCAACTTTGTAGCAAGTGTTTGTTGCTTTATTTGGAAGAGATTTGGCAACATTGGGCGGAGTTTTAAATCTCTAGCTTCCTCTTGCTGTCTATCAACTACCTAGCTTTAAACCTCCTGACTACTGGTGCTTTAGTTGCACCAATCAACATGCTGCTAACCAAGTGAAAAGTAGAATGGATTTTATTATGCTACGATTCACCAACGTTTTGCACATGGTAAATCTAGCTGATAGTATAAATTAAAATGTACCCACTATCAGGCCTGCCCCTCCCTACACGCAGATCACGCAGACTGCGTGGGTCCTCATTTTGCGGAGGGAGCCTCATCTGAATGGCAAATGCACCCCAATTAGGCGCACCGCAGTTTTGCTTGCTGCGAGGCTCCGGCGCTCGCAGTTCACGCGCGTGCTCCACTACATGCGGAAACGACAATTGCAGTAACAATGCAACTGGTGTGACATAAAGGCAGTATTTTACATTACGTTGACCATAATATGTTTTGTTAAGACAACCTATTTGAATAAATCAAGGCTGAAGCTGTATTCATCTATGTTTTTTAGCAACCAATGACAACTCACATGCCACAAGTTAAATGTTGTCGGCCATTTTACATCAACTTGACCTTTTGATTATGACAAGAAATATCAATCAAGACAAAAATGTAGGTCTCTGTGAACCTCACATTAGGTGAGGGTGCAGATTCAGCCTGTTGCTACTCTGAAGCTACATCCCAATCTGCTTGGGAATCACACAAATCTGAACATGTCTCTCAGACATCAATTTCCATTCCAAAATACATATTCATCTCTTTCTCAGCCTTGCTTTGATTTGATTTCTATCAACCCTTAGATACAAATAACTGTATCTTTAACTGCTAAATGTTCCACTATGTTCACCGTCTGGTCACTAGATTACGGCGTACATTAGGTTTATTTTTTGCCTGCTACTGCTTAAAAAACTGATAGATGAGATTTAAAATAAGCCATAATCAAATCGTATTGTGGATTTTCATTCTGGATTTATCAATACATGGACATTTTGTTTAATTACTCTTAGTCAGTCAAAGCCTTTTTAAGATAAACTTCATTGGAACATTAAGAGTAAAATTGGGGTGTTAAATAGGGGCCATTGTTTAATTTGTACAATAATTATCACATTTAGGTCTAACAATCATTTGTTGATGTTCAAATGCTACATTCAGCTCCTTTAAGTTGACTTTTGTAAAACCTATCAAACCTCCATCTCTGTGGTTTTTGCAGGCATCTTCTATATAGTGCTACTACTAATGTATGTTATGCCCTGCAGCTAACACAAGAAATGCCTACAAATGTTTGTCACAGTGTGACTGCTGATAATCTAAACCCCAACATGCTGGCTTTTCATAATATTGATTCCCCCCCTGTAAAATTAAATGGCATTGCAGTTTTTTTTACCAGTAAAAGCTGTGTAGCTGCAGGCTTTGGGGAACACTGGTCCACTCTGCTGGCACTCAGGGGACACACTGCCATCATGGCTGCCTGCTGCTGGCAGCCTGGATTGATGGCCGCTGCTTAGGGTCATTGGATTACAGAGTTTTTATGATGCTCAACAATCAGCCGCAGCAATATGGGATCGCTCAGAGGAAGGGGCCTGCCTGCTTTGAGGACAACGGAAGGGTCGTAAATCTAATGCTGAGAGCAGTCATCGAAAGAAAAAGGTGCATTTAGTCGATGCCATTATTTACACAGGCCTGATCTTCAACACTTAAATAATAGTTAATCAAACTGTGTATCATGAAGACATTACCGGGTACCAGTGCACAGTTGGTGTCATCTCATTCTATATGTCTTTTATAGCTGCAATAATCCAAAAGTAATCAGACAAAGGTCATTTATGGAAGTCCTGTTTAGAAGGTTAATTGTAATCTGGAAAATGTATTTTCTAAATCCAGCATATAGGAGGTCTCACCTGTGAGAGTCAACTAATGGGCTCTGGTTAGTTTGAATGGAGAAGGAACAGTTGTGAAGCTGTGATCAGATGGGATTGGGCGCGGTGCTGTAATCCTACATTTACTCTGTGTCGGCATAAATCTTTAATGATGCCACCCAGGGAAATTACATCTCCTTCGGCAGATCAGCACTTCATGACTTACACACAAATCCAACATCAAATGCCAAGTCAGGGAGTGTCTGTCCAACATGTAGAGAAGCTAAACATGTAAACCCCGACCACCAGGCCAACGGTCAGCCAATGTCTGCTGTCCATGAGCGTTGGTTGCCTTAATTACTTTGTGTCCTGCACCATTTCCAAAATCGACATTTGTTGGCTTCTTTAGCATCTTTAATAGATTTAGCACGTTTATTTGATTTAGCATGTTGAATTCACGCCAAAGCCATATCATGTTTTTTTTATTGTGGGTTAGGGTTAGGGTTGTGGTGAGAAGGTTTGATGTAGAAATAACAACAGCCTGTTGAGCCACAGCCCTAAGTTTCTGAATTTCCATTTTGAAGTACTACCTACCACCGCCTGCTGTTATGTAAGCAGAATCTACAGCGAGTTGGTCATTACTGCGAAATAAACCTCGACAGGGTGAGCAGGATCTAAACTAGTCACCTAAGATGGAATTTGTAAACGGCCTTCTGACCATTAAGGGACTAACAACTAATTGACCACAGCTTGTTATTTAACTTACCAGACGTCTTTCTGCGGATCGATATGACTGAAGAATAAAATGGTCTGCTATACCTATAAGCAGTCTGCTTACAGAAATAATAGACTGCATTAAGTCAAAGCTGACCACAATGGATCAGAACAAGTATTCAACTAAACCGTGTCGAGTTATTTCCTATCAGACAGACGCAAAACCTACTTGCTGGTTGCCGTTGGCTGTAGTCTTTGTCATGTATTTAAGTACAACCTTTTGGCCCTGATGCAGGCGACGTGAGACGACCCAAAGTACCCCCAAGGCGGCACTTTTTTTAGTGCCCGTTTGGTTTGTCTTTGATGGTGTAGCATGTCTCGCTTTGCTTTTGCTTCCTGTCATGTACCTGTGATTAACTTCTAACTTTCTACAAACCATAATCTTTCTTTAATATTAACCATACCTTAGCTTTGTTTTGCAGAGATTATAGAAAGCTTGAATTGTTGAATAATGGCATTAATAGTGAAAGAAAATGGTTTGGAAGAATTGTCCATTATTGACATACTTGTCTAGCCAAAGATACACAGAGGATCTTCTAGATGTTAGTGAATGAAGGCTGCATTACTTGGTCTCCTGCCTTTGGAAATGGATAGTCCCATTGGTCTGTTCTAACACTGATATGAGACAAAGCTATAGAGTCCAGGAGGTTACGGCTATATATGTTTCTGCCTCTGAAGCAGCTCCTCCTCTGAGAAATCTTTGAAAACTTACAAAAACTTGCCAAATAACTTAGACCAACCACCTGTAGACTTTTCCTCTGCGCACAGACATCTCTACTCGTGCATGTGTGTGTGAATCTAAATGTATGCAGGCATGTTTGTGTGTGTTTTGTGCTGGATTGATGAGATGGGTTCCTCACACACAGCTGGTGGTCCCCGCACCCCAAGAGCCAGGTTAGTCTGCAGCAGCCTCAGCAGCAGGCAGGAAGAGAGGAAAAAGCAGCAGCAGAAGGAGGAGCGGGAGGAGGAGGAGGGGGAGAAGGAAGCGGAGGAGGAGCTGAGGGAGGGGGGGGCAGGAGAAGAGAAAAAGGAGGTAGAGGAGGAGGAGAGGGAGGAAGGGGACAACCATGGTAATCATGGAAATCTGACAGACTAGCATGGAGATGACAAAGAAATGCTCCATTGAAGGTCAATGAGGCATGACATTTAGTTGAACATAATGGAGTCCAAAATGAGCTCTCTAAAATATCTTACTTTGCTTAAATTACAAAGAATAACTTTTAAAACATTTTTTAAACATCTTTTGAGAAGGAAAAGCAATCTAACACTGTCTCTTTCGCCTTGACTGTGCTCTGCCTTTGATACCATGCATTACGAGAGCAGAGGTTAATATTTCCATCTATCCAAACATGGTCAAAACGTGAAAGCCACCTTACGCACTTAATGTAAACTTAACTTTGTACATAAAAAAAAAACTGTTTGAGAAATCCTCTTTGCCATCTTACCCACAACCAGCTAAGATTGATTTGGGTTTCATACTTGGAGGTTCAAGGTGTGTTTAGGCTAGCAAGAGGAAACTAGCTAGCTCACTGAAGTAGCTTTATAGGAGCTAGCTTAGCTCCTTCAAAGCCAACGCTGTCAACATGTTGTATGTTGTTTACCCCAGAACTGCAGTCACAGTCTGGGTGGCAAGCTTGCCTGCTAACAAGATATGAGAAATATAATAGAAATGCATTCATGGAGGTTAGCGAAAAACACAGCGTTTCTCATTTTAACTGTATACTGTAATTGTTTTTTTGTCAAAACATTTTGTTTCGATGTCATGTAGGTGATAATTAACCATTCAGATTTAGAATATATGTTCAGTTATCAATTCATTTTGCAATAATTCCTTGAAAATTCAATCAACATTTTGTAAATTGTGAGGGACTGTTAGCGGGTGCTGGCCTGTGAGGTCAACATCTATTGTCCAGGTTACTAAGAAACATTTTAACTCGATCTTTGGTTTCAGTTCAAATGAACAGTTTGCTCCCAGTCAATACATTTTTTTTGTAAATGCATATAGCCTAAAATCCTGTTATATCTAATGACATGTTCTTGTAAATAAACATTACAGAGATGATAGTGTCACCTGAGCCAGGCGGAGATATGATGTCTGGAAGAATGATCACAAATTGAGTGTACTGGGAGAGACTTATGATAATTTCTCCAAAGGATACTGATGGATCTGTGGCAAGAAACTTTATTTCAAGTTTGGACACCTACTATTTCTTGTAAGGCAGTTATAGTTTGTAAAACCAAAGTCCCTAGGAAGTGTTATGGACATTCAAGCACATTTCGTAGTGGCCAAACAGTGGGATTACAACTTCCATCTGTCTAACGTCATTGGGCCCAAAAAAACGTTTTCCCATTGATTAACACTGGGAAAGTGATGTGTTTAAATCTGCGGAAAATTGTAATTTGAATAGTTTTTCACTTTTGATAGCTAGCTTTCTTTACAGTCTTTACAATACACTACGCCAAACAGTTCCAATAGTAACCTCTGTAGTAGGTGCACAGACATTTATTGGATTTATCCTCTTATCTGTTTATGGATTTGAAGGCAAACATGAATATTTCACAAACTTCTGTAAAGAAAACATGCGAGCGTGTAGCAGCGATGATGAAATGTACTTAAATATTGTACAGGGAACATGATTGAGGCAAGAAAATAAAAGTGTCATAGTCATGGTGGATGAATAAAAAATGACAAGCCTAAAGAGGTCTGAAGCTGGTAAAGTTATCAAATGTTTATTAATACTTTTATTAAAATGTTTAACAAGTGTCTTTAACAATACGCTCATCCTGTGGCATTACAATCTGTGTAGTAAATGCAGTAATCTCTCCAAAACACATACTATATTTCAATAACATGTCTATTAAACCTTTATACAACTATTAACAGTTGCTCTACTGTGTACGAGGCTGTATGGCTCATCCATTTATATTAATGACTAGCTGCTATTTTTGCTCCTTTCTTATGTTACAGAAGTAATTATAAAATGCAAATTGCAGGGTGTGCACTATCAAGCATGTGAAACACAACAAAGAGATGCTTAGCACCACATTTTTCAACTTGACACTTTCAGCATCATGGTTAGAAAACAATGTAAAAGTAGGTGGTATTCAATTATGTGGAGTCTGGAGCAATGAAACAAAAATATATGGTTGATTTTCACAACAACAAAAAAAAGATAATTTCACAGATTGGCCTGATAAAGATTAGCACTGGACTGTGAGATGCACAAACTACACATCATAGTGGATCTTATTTTTCTAAATGGATGTATGGACTAAAATCAGGCTCAGGTTAGGGTTGGACACACATCTTGTTTTCTTAATTATTGGCTTTTTAAAAATATTTTAAATCAACAAGTCTGAGTCATAATCAGCTGTTATAATTGTTTCCGTCCAGTCCAAAACTGTACAAAATCTTTGTAAATTATAGTTGTATTGTATAATTGTTTTCTGAAACATCCATACATGTATTCCTAGAATGTACTCTTTTGGAATATAGGTGTGTGTTTAATAGGGGAACATGTCTTTCATGTCCACAATACTTACTTTGTACCCAACTGTGGTAACCTATGTAAGCACCTCTAATTCAACTTCTACCATCAGTCATATGGCTGGTTAGTACTGAAAGTTTATATCCCCAGCAATCATTTCTTACCTTTTGTTATACTGTAACCCTAACCCTGACTCTGCTGAAAAGGGGTAAGCATTGCTTTTGGTTATGGATGCTCGTATTGATTGGGCACCAAATCATTTTGCCTAAAAGATTTTGGCTAATCTGCTGTCCACTTTTTGGTTCCTGTGCCATCATTTAGTGCGTACGCAGGAAACAGTAGCAATGTGGACGTGGTGTACAACAGAGTTCATGCTCTCTCTCAATCCAACAGTTAATGTCTGCTATTTGAAAACTGTAATCATGACCTTTATTCAACCTCAGGAAGAATACAACCTTAGCTATACCTTAACCATTGTTTATTTCTTTAAATATTGTGGTCTACATAGACCAGAAGCTAAATCTGGAATTAAGAATCAGAAATGAAGCTTCCTTTAACTAGCTGAATACCATCCCAAACTAATTTGTCTGGGTTTCAGTGGAGAGCTTTGGTCCTCCATGATGGGCTAAATAAGTATTTTCAGTCAGAAGCGTTTTTTTTAGCACACGAGCAGCTTCTAAACAGCTTTTGAAAAATTGGAAGTTGAACCCTACTTTATTCTAGTCTATGGATACTTTTATTGTGTACAAACTAATTAAATCACTGTGAGCAATCCAAAGCAAACATGTGACGTTGTCAATTTCTGCCCACTTCCATGTGCTCCAATCCAGGGCATGTCCACATAGCAGAGTGCATAACATGTGATGGTGGGGGCATTTGTGCGTGAAACAAGAGTGCCAGCAATGTGTTGTAGAAGGTTTAAAACAGGGGGGTGTGTTGTCAATTGAATGAAGAAACCTTGAGAATGTAAAAAGACTATCAGTTCTGCCTGCGAGGTGCCTGCTGGCTCTATTTATCCTTTCCGTCTTTATTTACCTCGCTCTGAATAGATGGATTACATTGTGTAGGAATTACCGTGTGCTGGAGCACTGCTGCTATGGAGTTCACCCTCATACTGTACATGCTCCATTATAACCTGCTCCATTATATTGTTGGATGAACAAACATGTTATTATGTTTGGGAACACTGATGCTTACATGACTGCCTGCACCAATCTTAGAAAACACCAGTGGAAGTACCACCAATCACCATGTACCACACATGGTGTACATTATATGATGCTTGAGGGGAACCGTACTGACGGATATAAAAAAAAATAAGCTTATCAGGGGCAGATTATATTTCTCTGGAGCACCATATAATGTCGCCTTGAAGTGTTTTGCTCACCTACATTTCCTGTTGTACATTTCAGAAATATGTTGGTTTGCTGATGCTATGCCTGGGATTGTCCTGCTACATTTGACCAGTCTTCTATTTGGCCATTCCTCTGAATGAATTCATACTTGAGTTGCGCAGTTGTTCATGCACTTATACAATGTGTTTCTTCAACGTGAACACAACATGGAAAATGCAAATCTTGAATACGGAAATCATGTACATACCCTTTTTCTGGGATCTGAATTCTTATTTCACCGTTAACACCAAGATAACAATTTCAATTTCATACAAAGCAATTTCTAATTGCAGTTAAAATGTAGAGTTTTACTTTTATTAACAACAGTAATCCATGTTTAAGACTTATTGCACATGTGTAAATCGTTTTTTACCATTAAGAAAACATATTTATCCAATACTTTGAATAGATTTAATCAATATACACATTTTTTTACGTATCTTATTTTGCACAACTGTGTAGAGGGAAACACTTACACAAATATAATCATCATCTAAGATGTTTTAGATGTATTTTCTTCAAGAAATGCCTTTTCACGGTCACTTTTTAATAATGGTAATAGAATGATCTCATGGACCCATAAGCAGGTAAACATTACTGTGATAAAGTAACATGAGTAAGCCTGGCGGCCATGGCCTTCACAGTATTTAAACTACTATATGTATGTTTTATTACGTGTTAGCATATCTGAGTGTTTTCACTGTACATAATGACACACCAGAGGCATCTGTTCCATCGATACAGGGTGAGTGGGCCACGCTGAACTCTGTACAATCAAAGCATCAGATGTAAGAGGAGGCTGTTTCTGGACTCTCCAGGATAAGTGGTGTGGAGCTCCACAGAATATAATTAATGTTTATTTTTTCTAGAGAGACAGAACAACATGCATACTGTCTATTTAAACTATCAGATAACTATTCTTTGGGTAATTTCCCTTTAAATATTGTATAACATTTTTTAACTAGATGTGTCTTAAGAATCAGTACACACCTCTGACAGTTTGATATTAGAATATATACAAAAAGCTTCCTAAAAATGTTTTGATTAAGTTGTATAAAATGATCTAGATATACTATAGATACTAAGTTAACATTTTGTGCAGTATTTAAACTGGTCAGCAGCATATAACATAATGTATACAACTTGTATATATAAGTCATGTGCTTATGCAGAAAGTTATAAAACTATTAATTCAGTACGCAATATATTAACTACCTTATTGTGTTTTTTTGGAATGTGCATTTTCTTAATCTAAAATAATGTAGAGTTCCTTCTGTTGTGTTTGTTTCTTATTTGTCTCCACTAAAAAAGACATGGCTTTCTCCACCTCCAAACATGATAAATGTATATTGTTGGCATGATGCCGCTCTGTCCACAGTAATGACTAACAATGATGATACAAATAAATAAACATAATAAAAGTGTCACATTTGTTTTATGTATTGGCTAGTCATAGCTTAATGCTAACAGTTAGCTTTGATTGTGCTTCTAAAGTGCTTCTACTGTTTCACCATAAGTCTTTCAGCCGAGTATAAAATAGCTGCTATTTGATCTGCTAATGCAAAAAACACTCATATAAAAACGTCTAAGTATATATATCCTTCAATTGTGACAAAAATGAGTATACATTTACAGTGTCACGTTTGAGGACATACGTTATGTACAAAATGATAAATTTCACACAACATTTGTGTGTATTATAATCCATTTGATCAGCTGCATCTAGCCTATATAAGACATGGCTTAAAATCAGTGAAGCAGTTTAAATACTCTGAAGAAACTTAAACCATGACTTTAACTGAATGTATTGTGTCAACAGATTTCACATAACTGTATTAGGTTAGTTGAAAGCAATAATATTCATTTTAAATATACAATGTTGGGTTCAACTTAATATTATTGCTTTCAACTAACCTAATGTGACATTTGTTGAGAAAATTACATTTATTTAAAGTCAACGTTTCAGTTTTTGCCGTGTATGATCGGCAGCTGAATAGGTCTGGATTAAGATATATATTATGATTATTGTCCTACAACAAGTGTCTTGAGTATGTAAAACTGAGCATTTATGAAGTACATATATTCATGGAGATATTTCACTATTTCACCCATTATGTATGTTCACTTGCCCCAATTATTTCTCTGATGGTGCAGGCGTTTCTATCAGCACATTCTCAGTGTCAGGATGGTGTTGGGAGCTCTAGTGGATGAGCTGAATGCCTCAGATATGCACAGTGAGCATCATTGATAGCAGGATGGAGATGGACAGCAGCAGTGGGGGGGGGGTGTTAGTGGATGTGTGTGTAGAGGTCATGGGTCATGCAGCAGAGCAAAGGGCCTGTGATCCAACTGTATATTACTGCCAGCATTTCAAACTTCCTTTTATTAAACTGCTCTTAGTGTTCCCATTCCCTCGGGGGTGTCAACAAATAAAAACAGTTCAATAGACTTGGGAAGTTTCAGATCATGTTAGAATACAACAGAAAAAAGTTTCTGGAGTTTTTCTTGAGGTCATTTGAGATGGTGGTTAAAGTCTAGCTTGGATCCATGGTGACAGCAGAATTCCTCACGTTTCTTATCTCGTTGTCGCCATTGGGCCTAAGTGAATAAATGCAAAGAAACCAACCCTTATCTTGCTGCATATGATATAGCAATGTAATTATAGTGTGATCTTTGCTAATTGGCAAGCAAATTATTTATTTAACTGAACATATAGCATATTTAGCATATATTTTGTTTCATTTTGTTAGCATTTGCATGTATTTGCTATGAGACAATGCATTTCATAGCATATGTGACTATAGTAAGAAATTCTGCTATCATTGTTGTAAGTAACAAAGAACAGTCAGGAGTATTTCTTACCTTCTCAAGTTGTGCGTTCTGTCTGGACTTGTAGAGGAACTCCCCCACGGCCACGAACACGGAGAGGACGAGTCCGGCAGCCAGCACGATGAAGATGCCCCCGATGTTCTGCACCCCCAGGGCGCTGGCCTCCTTGCTATCCTCCTCCGGACAGCCGTTTCCTCTCCACCACTTCTCCTTCATCATGTGCAGCTTCCCCTCCTCCTGAAGCTGCAGGATGGCTATAGTGATCTTATCTCGGTACGGAGAGCCTGAAGGACCAAAACACACGGGTTCAGCGCGAGCAACTTAACATAGAGCACACCTGTGTTGATTATTGATAGCTTTTTCATCTTATTTGTAAATAATATACAACTTTAACATTTTGTTACCTGTAATTGGCCCTTCATAGTGTTTATTTGTCTGATAGTCCACCTTTTTTTTGTTTTCACGGTCAACTTGGATATATAGATTTTTTTATTTTCTATTTTGAGATGTTTCTATTTTACATTTGTTTATTTTTTACTTTTTATTTTCAAATGATGTGCAATGCCTTGTTTTATCATGCTGCTGTACAGAAAAGGTCAGCGTTGTGTAGAGAAACAACTGTTTACTTACATAATAGTATATAGATAATATGCTGTTGTTCTTTCCTAAACTCACCATGCTTAGTGTTTGAAAGATTCAGAAACATAAGACCAAATCTCCTCTTGTTTTTCTTTGTACCCACGCTTTGTTCTTATTTTGTAATACCTATGGCTTATGGGATTCACCAATGTGTTCTTGTTTTTGCTCTTAGGTAAGAGAGATACACTGAGTGGTCAAGAGCAGTCTTGCTAGGATAAAAAAAGACATGTTGTTTTCACAGTCAATGCATGTTACGTCAAACAAATAGAACGTTTCAAATAAAGGAACATAAACAATGCAGGAATATCATATAGTCAAATTAAGGTTATATTTGTACATGTAATTAGAAAGATTGAATATAACATTTGTGGGCTAATGATATACTATTGGTTTATTGATCACAGACTATAAAAAACCTCCAATAAATGCCTTCTTTATTGAACAGTACCTCAATGTAACTAATAGCAGACTCAGATGGTTAATAACAATTAATCATTTTAACAGAATGTTGTTGCATGACCATCAATATTTATCATATTGTATTTACTCATATACAGAAATGAAGAACCTGTAAAAAGTATACATTTAGCAAATGCAGGTATTTAATATTTTTAAAGCATAATAACACAAACCAAATTTCATTAATCTCTTTTCCTTAATGACTCAGTCTACTGTGTGTTTGAATTACTATACCACATGGTTAACCTTTTAGCGTGCAGTAGCTGTACACAGATCCAGCCTGTTAGGCATTTTTTTCTTCATATTTTTTGCATCACATTTAGCAGATTGTTCTGGTCTTTGATCATGATTGGGTAGACCTTTTAAAATATTTTTAAATATTCTACAAAAACACAGCTGTGACTGCATTACATGAGTTTAACTCCGCCACACAAGGCTAAGGCTAAGTGTGGATGTCAAGGGATTGAAAGGCTAGAAAGAGAAGAAACAAGCAACTTTGGCACCGCATTGAAGCGATGAGATGATACCTGAGGCACGGGCCTTGTTTGATGTGGCATAACTTAAAAAAGACTGACAGGAACAGAAAACTACCCGGATCAACCGTGAACCTTTCCTTAAGCCCCACCTCCAAACCGTTCCTTCACTTCCGGTCTTGGCTTAGCCAAATAAATAGTGAGGGAAAGTAGATTAATCTTTTAGTGCATTTGTGAACCTAATGATTTAAAAAGCTACTCAAGCGTTCATTATGTGTTTTTTTGTATTTATTTAATGGGAATGGAGTCTTTTTGGACTCAATGACGTACAACTGTTGTGTCTGCTCACTTCCTGGGGGATTGGTTCCACTGCCTCCATCACTAAATCATTTCTCAGAGAATACTTTAGAACAGGGGTCGGCAACCCCTGGCACGCGTGCCAGCATTGGCACGCGACACCGTAACCAGTGGCACATTAGGATTAAGTGGAATAAGTGTGCAAAATATTTAAATTGTATTTTCGGATCCTGAACGAGACCGCGTCTCCCCGTTACCTGCAGAAGGAAGCCATGCACGTAGCGCAGCCCCGCTCTCTTTAACTCCAGGTGACTTTCTGCCGCTTTCCTCCGTGGTGCAGGGCTGATCGTTTCACCACGGAGGAAAGCACAAATTGCAGTACCCATAAGGAGCTTTACAAATAACACCGTTTTTGCGTGGCTGTGTCTTTAGTTGAAAGCCCAGTGGCGATCTGCTCATCTCTCATTGAAATAATATGCTACAAAGGGGCGGACTGGCCATCTGTGTGTTGAACTTTCCTGTCGGCTCCCAGACCGTAGTCGAGGAGGGCAGAAGCAACAAGCTTCAGGTTCAATAACCCACTTTAGCTGAAATGACTGGAGAGAGGCGAGCTCTTCTTGGGAGGCCGTTGCATTTATTTAGCTGTTCTTCTGTTTCACAAAATACATCACAGACCTCTGTTTTTCTGCTGCCTCGTTTCACTTCCAGAAACATACACACGCTCCCTCACTGTCGCTCTACCATCCACACACACACATGCACCCGCCACACCCCTCTCTCTCTCTCTCTTAAAGGGACAGCGTTCTCATCTCACTCTGCCTGACCCTAATATCATAACATGTGTGTTCTGGAGAATCACAGAACGGACGATCGTCCTTATTATTATGCCGTTTAAACCAATTATTTAAATGTGTTAAATTCGGCTCCCCCCGCCCTCCTGTTGATAGTTCACCAGCGTCAAGCTCCTCAACGCTCCTCAACACCCCCCCCCCTGTTGATGATTCTCGATCGTTGGCACGCTGATAACAATGAAATGAATTGTTTTAATGGCACATCATATCAAAAAGGTTGCCGACCCCTGCTTTAGAACATATACTGTATAAAGAATTCAATAAAAGCATTTGATAACATACACTGTAGCTATTGACTGTGTCTTGCTAAGCATTGTTTCTTGACTTGCTTGACATACATATGTAAAGAATGATGCATTTGAAAGCATTTGTAATGCATGTAGGTCTTACAGTGTTCCTTAATGCAGCTAACAGGAGAACAAATAACACTTATTCTTTGTAAAAAGGTTACCATTTTAATATACCCATTATGTATTTAAATAAGTACATTGACTCTAATTGGATAACTGTTTGTGTTTTTCAAACTGCTTTACAAAATATTAAATCAACACAAACTATTATAGTATTATAGTTGAGTGAGCATTCAGTAAATTCCATTCTGCATTCCAGTATATTTCATTGTTCGTGTTTAACATTATAAAATATTAACGCGAACGTTTTCGCATTACCATTTCACTGCTCCCAAGGGCCCAACAACACTAAACTAATGAAGCTACAACACATCTGTGGGCTCATATCTCCACTCAGTCTCCCTGCATAGCTGTCTGATTAGGACCCGTTGCCATGGTTAATCTGCGCTAATGTTTTCACTGCGAGCTGTTACCTTGGCTTAATAAGTTAACGTCCTCAAAGCGAGCATTGAAATATTCCCTCCTGCCTGTGAGATGTCTGCAGAACGCTCAATGACCCCCCCCCCTCCCCCTCCTTTCTCTTCTGTTTTCCCAGCAGCCTCTGCACTCAGGTGAAGCTCTGCAGAACCTTCCTCTGCTCTGCTGATCAAAGCCAGTCACATGTCAAGATCCCTGATTAAACCTGAAGGGTAAATAAAGCCTTGTTAAAAAGAAGAAAAAAAGGAAACCTCCCTGCGGTACAGCCAATACACTGTAATCACAATGTTAATGCGGCTCGAATTATTTAAAATACTAATACACCTATTATCACAAACACTTAGGATGAACTCTCCCAGGAGCACGGTGGATGAAAATATGTTTATATGACAACAGGAAACATTATCAATTGGCTAGCTCCCGGAGGTGGGAAGTAGTGAAATACTTTGTTGTTGTAAGTAGATTTTTCTGGTATCAGTACTTTACTCCACTATTTATTTTTCTGGCAGCTTCCTACTTTTATTCCTTACATTTTTAACACAAATACCTGTACTTTCGACGTCTATCATTTTCCAAAATGTTTTGGTGTGATCAATCAGTGAGTCATTGTGCGCCTTTTCCAACCTAAAAACGTGATCGGTGTATGTATGACGATGACAATGACAGTATGACAATTTTAAATATAAGTTTGCTCTGTTAATGTAAAGAGAGGTCCAGTTACCAGCTTGACTCTATAAAACAATTGGTAGTTATGGCGTCTTTTTAATTAAGTACATTTTGAAGCCCATACTTCTTTACTTTTACTTGAGTAAAGAAGTCTAGTCAGTACTTCTACTTTATTTCTAAACACGAGTATCTGTACTTCTACTGGAGTGAATGATGTGTGTACTTTTGCCATCTCTGCTAGCTCCACTGTCTCAGTGATTGGTAGTTAGTATGCAGAGCTGGTTTTCCACAGTGTTATGTAGTGGATGACCCAAAAGACCCTGAGCGGTGACAATGATCAGCCCCCCCACAAAGCTTTGAGCCGCAGCCCTGGACTGTGGCTGTGTGTGGCTGCAGTCACAAGGCCGTGTTCACACTCTTTAACATCTCCTGTCCTTCATCTCTGCCCGAGGGTTTTCTGCTATCTGACGATGTATTTCAGAGCGAGCGCCCAGCATGCTTCAAAAGCATCTATCACCATGGTGATGTTGAATGAGAATTGCACTCTGGTTTAAAGTTATTCATTGCCATCAGTAGATACCTTTCCTTTAACTCCGGAGTGGAACAACAAGCCACTGTGTGTCACATGAATCACTCGCTACGACAAAGACGCGGGAGGCCTTGAGACCGCGCTGGCTCTGCCCGATCAGAACAGATTGAAAGACCTCCACTGAGATACGACTGGCTAGAAGAAAAACAGGAGCGTGGTGTCGTACAGGCAGGACTGTGCCGTAAACGCTTTGGGAAAGTGTCATAACACGCACTGACACCATCATGAAATGGGTCTAGTACCTCCTGACCCACTGAGTTGAAAATGGAGCAATGCTGTTCCTTTGCAAATTGCTTTTATATTAGAGTTGTAAAACACACGGGCACACCGTCAGATCCTGCTGTATTTTCATACAGAGAAGCAGATGGCATTACACGGCTGGCCCTCGGCTGTGATACTTCAGGGCCCTATAAATACAGCCTCTGTGCTCTGTTCAAATAACTGATCTGTTAGTCTAGTCACTAAGTCAGAGCGGCAGTGTCACATGATCATTCCAATCCTCTGGTTTCATTTCAATAAAAACCTCAACATGCTTCTTGAATAAATCAATTCCAACCCTTTTTTCTTCTCTGATGAATGCATCATCACATCCGGACTCAACTACTGAAGCGGCATTCTTGACGCTCCATCCTCCGAGGTCCTTAATAAACTCAAGTGCATCCGTCCTGCTTCCTTGTCTCCCAATGGGTTCAGTTCAAAGTGCTTCTCTACAAATAAAGCCTCCATCATCAGAACAGCTCCCACCTCACTGTTCCATTGCTACAGCTAACTTTCTCCAACATCCTGTCCTGTCCCCACCCCCAGGGCCAAAAAGCAAACCTGGGATGACAGGATGTTGTCAATGGCTAGAACATGTGTCAACAAGATCAACAATGTTCAGCTAAACTAGAACAATTAAGCCAAAGATAAAACACATTCATCTTTAATATGATACATTCTTTAATCCTAGGTTTTTAAACTTGAGAGCTGTGCTTTGAGTATGGACTTTTTCTCCTTTGTATTTTTTTTAACAGTACTTCAATTTTTTTCTCGTTTCTAACAAACGTTACAAATCTCAAAACGTCTTTACACACTCTTTCCAACTTTTTAATCGTGTACTGTCGGTTTCTGCCGTCGTCTTCATATGTGTTTCTACTTTCCTACACACATACTATACAAACCCGACTGAAGGTAACTAACTCAAAGTGTTTACCGATGTTTGTTTACCACAATACATTTACATCTGAACTCAACACAAAACTTGAACACTATTGCATTGCAGTTGTTCCCTTTTTTGTTATTAGCGAGTGAGGGATATTCTCCTGAGACTGGAGCTTTTGTTTGGTATGCAATTTTAACGTTTCATGACTATTTGGGATTAGTAGGACCTAATAAGTATAAAACCTAAGCATCGACTTTGAACAGGAAGTCGTTTTTGAAAAAATAATGTCCTCATATCTGGACAATGGGTTTCATTTACTGTAACTGTAACACAATAAAGTCACCAGTGTATCACAAAGTACAACACTTATTTCAATGCCTGAAAAGTCAAACCTATTGGCCTGTGAGAAATGCTGCACACCAAAACTGTTAACCTCCAAAATTCAAGTCAACAAGGTAAAGAGAGTGTTGCAGCCTCACTTTGATATCACTGCCAGTAGCATCATAACCAGAGTAGTAGGTTGATGTGAATGTGAGTCTTGTGTCATGTTTCCATTGCTATATAACATATATTTACACATTTGAATAACTTTTACTTTTATTGCAGTTGCGTTCACTGTGCAAGCGTAAGAACACATTACATGTCACACACCATGCAGGATTGTCCAGAGCAGCCTTTTTTCTGCAATGCATTGGGTTTTTAAGGTTTTTCGGACTGAGACACGGGTACTGGAGTGACCTGATGTTTTTTGCCTTTTAGCGAAAGGTGTGCATTCTCTTCCTGTACATGTTCAGTGTCACGCTTGGCCAAGTATGTCTGAGACACTGTCAGGCAAAACTCGAGGAACTGCATTACGTCCTTTCTTGGTGTACCACGTTCAGTGTTGTCTTGATGATACAGTAGCCAGCTGTTGGCTAAAGTGAGGTCAGTGAACTGCATCAGCATCCGAATTGTCCAGTTTTTGGTTTGAACGCTCATTCGGTAGTAACTAATCATCCTGTCTACCAAGTCAACCCCACCCATCTTGGAATTGTACTCGTGCACAATACTTGGTCGTGTGACAGTCACATATTGTTTGTCACTCTTGGACAATCGCTGGCAGGTATCTTCTGGCTGTTCATCTTGAACAGAGGAAATAATCCAAATTGGTTAATTGTCATACCACTTCACCACACCATCTCCCCTGGTAACTGATGCTGAGGCACCTCTTCCTTGCTGTTTCATGGTTTTGTCATCTGGTAGCTTTGACAGTGCTTCAGTGATTTGGTTCTTCATTACTGTACCAGTCAGGTATACCTGCTTCTCCAGCATTTGATCCACAGCTTTTATGGTTATGAAGAACCGATCACAGTATACTTTTGTACCAGGATGCAGAGTTTTAGCCAGACGTTCGATGACCAAGTCTCCCAAACCCAGTCCCTCCGTCCCTCCGAAAGAAATAAGATATCTTGGTCGTATTGTCTCTGGAAAAGGAATCAGCGTGGATCCTGACAAAGTTGAAGCAATAAGATCCTATCCTGCACCAACTAATCAACTAATGAGATGCTAAGTATTGACATTATGGGCACCCTACCAAGAAGTCCTGAGAGACACGAATACCTGTTGGTTGTGGTGGACTACTTTACCCGGTGGGTTGAGTACTGTGGGATTCAAACCCAAACCAAGGGTCTGGATGAGGAATTTTCCTCAGTCAAGTGTGAAGGACAAATTCACAGCAAAGCTCGCCAAATGTGGAAAGGTCCCTACTGGGTAGTTAAACAACTTGGACCCCTAAATTACCAGGTCGTTTTGGAGGATACAGGCCAAGATGTGAGAACAATGCATGTCTGCAACCATAAACTCTTCTACCCTAGTGCTGAGGACTTGGACCTCATAGACAGGAAAAGAGTACTGGATATTCTACAGGAAAGCTCTAAAGAGGAGGACTTCTTAGGCTTCCTAGATTAAATGTCAGTGGGAAGATCTGAATCTCTCTGCGACCACTGAGCGTGGCCTTGTCAAGGGTGGAAGAGTGTAGCAGCAAAAGGGAAAATAAAAACAAACCTATAGAAAATATCCCTTCCCTGATTCAAAAGTAGTGGCTAACCAAGCAACCTGAGAGGAGCTGGAGGAAGGCAATCAACACAATAAGTGACACCTGTGTGCAGTTGGAGGGAAGGGAGCGTTTGATTCAACCGCAACAGAGAACAGAGTGAAGTCTGATCCAGCAAAGGAACCAAGTTGGATTCTTAAGGACTTCTTCTGAGAAACCAGGAGCTGTTTGGGGTGCGACAAGTTCAAATCATTTCAACTTTGACCTCGATTTGCTTTGATTGCCTCGATTTCCACTGACATTACTAATCGGATGACAGCTGTATGAATCGGCAAATGCAAGCAGCGGACGAAACAATAGAAACCCTTGCGTTTTGAACGCAAGGGTCTGCGCCAGCAAAGAGCAAATGGTGTTTCATGTGAATGCAGTTTAGCTGGTCGCTCCTGTTTCTATTGTTAAAATGGAGCTATGGTATCTATCTGCTGGCAGTAACTCCATATCTGCCATTCGGCCATGAGAGGAGCATATATCTTATAAACTTTTGAGGATAACTTGTTTTTCCCAAAACAACAGTACCAGTATAATGTCATTCCAAATTAGAGTCCAGAATATACTGTAGAACAGGGGTTCCCAACCTTTTTCCCTGAGAGCCCCCCCAAATGACTCCTGTTGGAAGTTGCGCCCCCCCCCCCACACACACACAAGGGGGTGGGGGGGAAACAGACAAGGCAACAGCGGTAATTACAGTTTAAAAGTCTCAAAATGCTACAACTACTGTCACAAACTGGATGAATGTGAAGTATTTTGCTAAAGGAGGGTGAAAGCTTAATTAAGGAGCACTATTGGAGTGACTTTGATGGTTATTGGACACAACACATGCTCAAAGTAAGCCGGATTTTGCCGATGTGTTTATGTGGATTCAAAAGTCATAAATAATCTACAAAATGGAGGAGACCGATCTGATCCGAGCAACTGTGACAAATAATCCAACTGAAACCGGCATGGACAATGACTATGTTTTAAAAATGCGCTTATCCAGACAAGCCCGGTTTGGACACCTTACGCGCAGAAAAAACATTTCTATTATATTATATTATTATTATTTATTATAGCAAAAATTATACATTTATGTCTTTTTATGCCTTTATTAGCTATTAACTTGAATTTTTATTAAAATTAATTGATCAATTATTTGTTATACTTTAACGTTAACGCGTTAATAACGCGTTAACGAAAAAAAAATTAACGCCACTAATTATTTTAACGCGATTAGCGCATGTGTATTTTTTGTCCTCGGCCGCCCCGTAGTTTCAGAGCGCATCGAGTTTAAAATACCATCTACAAGCTGATGCTGACAGCCCCGCTCCTGCCGCCCGCTTGTGGCAGACCACACTTCCACGCTCACCGGCAGGCCCGGACTGGCCCATCGGGAGGATCGGGAGGGTGTGTGTATGTGTGGCGTGAGCGAGGCACACCTTACGTGTTGTTGTTGTTAGCATCTGGTGCTAGCTAGCTGCGCTAACGGATATAAGGAGCTGTTTCAATGAAAACAGAGGAGCGACATTTCGCCGACAACTGCGCAGAGCACTTGACTTTATGCAGGTAGCCAGACAGTGGGACATTGTACGAAAAGTCAGTACACTCAGCACGGATAGTACGCGCAACATGATTGCAGCGTCCAGGCAGCTCCCGTTCGAGCATATATGCCTTGAGCTGCACATAGCTCCAACGATCCATCACAGTGTCTCCACATTCACACACACACACACACACACACACACACACACACACACACAACACACACACACACACACACACACACACACAACACACACACACACACACACACACACACACACACACACACACACACACACACACACACACACACACTGTATTGTAATGTTCAGAGGTTGTTGTGTTTAATATTCATGAGGATATTTGTCATTGTTCAAATGATAATAAACAAACATATAAAGCATATTTGTCCACTCATATGTTGATAAGAGTATTAAAAACTTGAAAAATATCCCTCTAAGGTACATTTAGAACAGATAAAAAATGTGCGATTAATTTGCGATTAATCGCGATTAACTATGGACAATCATGCGATTAATCGCGATTAAATATTTTAATCGACTGACAGCCCTATAATGTATACAATCATGTATTGTGTAACAATTATATGTTAAAAAAAAAAAAAAAAAAAAAGAAGTCTTAAATCATCTGAGGCCTGGCGCACCCCCTGCGATGTTCGCCCCCCAGGTTGGGAACCACTGCTGTAGAGGACGTATTTTTACAATCAGCATCCAACTTTGAAATATGGCACAATACTTAATCAGACCCTTTTTATCGAGCAAGTTTAAATAGGCACAGTTTTCAAATCAGATATTCTATGTCGTCTGAGATTTACATTTAAATCATTTTTATATCATAATTGATTTGTTTTTGAAAAAGTTATTTGACATACTGTATGTTTAAGAAAATTGGATGTATTTGTTACAACTGTAATTATGATTCACAATACATGCAAACCAGTGACCCTAAGTGAGCAAAACATTGAAATAGCTTTGGAATGTTATCATCTTTTGCTAAGTTGGCAGAGGTGTTAACTGCAGCTCATGTGACCACTTCATCCTGATGCTGACTTATTGATGGATTCCTCTCCGACAGAGCAAGAGAGAATTTGGCTTGGAATGTATTTTGTAAGGCATTATATGAAGATAAAACACACAGTTTTCATACTCAAACACAAATGTAGTTGTTTAAATGTTACATGAAGGAAAGTCGTTATTGCTCAGAATCCAATTTCACTTATTTTATCCTCGTAGTTGTGATGGGAATTTATGTAGTTATCATCATATGTGCTCACATAAGGACAAATACATGTGAAATAAGGACACTTAGCTTATGTGTGAATCAGAAATAATTGACTAATCCCAGGGGGAAATTGGTTTTCCATGTTCCATTTTAGAATATATAAAATCGAAGAAATTAATAAAATAAAATATATTATATAAACATAAAGAATTAAAGTATTATCTCCAATAAAGATAAAATAAATTAAAATCGATTGTATAAACGTGCAAGATATGTTTTATATAAATATGATACTGCACCCATTGCTTGGTAATAAACAAGGTGGACTTAAAGTGTCATCAAAGACACTATGCATGAACATCTAGTGGTATTTCCTCCTGATTTTCTCCTGGCTGATGGATGGAGAAATGTACTGTTCTCCTCGTCAGTGCTAAACAGAATATGTTCATTTGTGAGCTGCGTGTGCTTATAAAGCAGCCACTTAATCCTCCAGTGGAGGAAGAGTGGAGCGAAGTGACAGGCCGCTCTGAATCCAGAATAAGACACATAGATGTTATCTGCCAGATCAAAGCGGAGTAATAGCACACAGATCCCTGATGCATTGTCTCTCAATGAAGGAAACATTTTAGAAATTCAAATGTGCTGCGATGTCTTACACTCTGAACATGTGTATTTTTAGCCCACCTAGTGCTGCTCTTTGTAAAACATCCAAAGATTTGTTTTGCATGCTAACACCGGGAACAATCACAAAGAAAAGCAAATAAATATTTCAAACGCATATATCCTGAGGATTTTGGTAGTGTTTTATATTCTGTCTGATAAATATATTTGGCAACCAGTCTCAATCATTTTAAACTTCATAGTGCTATAAGTCCAGGCTTGGGGAGTAACTGAATACATGTATTGCCATTACGTAATCAGGATACAAAAAAAGGTAACTGTAGTCCCTTACAGTGACATGAAAAATATGTAATCAGATTCTACCCGAATCTGCTTTATGGTTTTCATTTAATTCAGTAGGTGAACCTATAATTATGTTCATACTGTACAATAGTGTGTGTGAGATTAACTGTGTGTATTAAACTAAAATGGAGCATTTTCTGTCAGCTCAGATTTCTGCTTTTTTAAATGGTGTTAATATACTTAAAGGGGACCTATCATGCAAAATGCACTTTTGTACGTCTTTTATACATGAATATGTGTCCCCGGTGTTCCAGGGAACTCACCAAGTGTCAGAAAACACAACCCTCTCTATTTTCCTCCATACCCAAATCTCTAAAAAAGGGGCTGCAACGGATCTGATAAAAACTGATCCAGATTTGAACACTTTACTGACGTCAGGAAAGTGGCGCTACGGCTATTGGGCCAACTCTCCACCTATCAGGGGAATGTGGGGTTGGGCCACAGCCGGCCATTGCCGCTCGAAAGCGCTGGAGACGCTGTAGTACATATGCCAGGCCTGTAAGTGGCGCTGTAGTCTGCCACAAAAGCAGCGAAGAAGACTTTGTGGCTTTTTTTCTCCCTCCCCGAGGCAAGCGTTTGCTCCCGCTGCTTTAATTCAATGCAATCCCCCCCCCCCCCCCCCCCCCCCCCCCGTCGAGGCAAGCACTGTAATTCTCTCCGGTTAGTCCACCAGCAGATGACAAACACCCACCTCTCCGCCTCTTCCAAGGAACGAGGGGACCGTGCGGCAGAGTTTCAGTTAGGTTTTCTTTCGCCGGTCAAGATGTCCGTTAAAGTTTAAATCTTCCGGACAAAATTAGAAAAGTGCCGGTCAAAGGTCTTCTTTGTTATTTATTGAGCTTTAAAACAAATGAATAACGACTCTATAGGCCTATAATAATATAATAACACACGGAGGACGGAGATCTATTTTTCTCCCCCTCTTGACTTGATCAGAGCATGGCTCCCCTCTCCTGCAGGGGGGCGTGGTCAGCTGCAGCTCACATAATCAGCCCTGTGCAAAAACAGTGCTGGAGAACAGCAAATAGAGCGAAATGAGGCATGGCTAAAATGCATGATCTGTTTGGTATTTTGAAAACAGAAATGTATAAATATACCTTATATAGGTATGGCCCTACAATATATCATTTAAATATAGCATGATAGGTGTCCTTTAATGAAAGGCAGGTTTTCCTATAAAAACCTTTTTTATACTAAATATTTTTTCTACACAGTCACATTGTTCAGTTGTCTTACATAATACTCTTATGTAAAAAACATCTTATCAATATTTATTTTCTCTTGTGTTTTTTGGCATTGCATTTGATATTGAGGTAATCCAAAAGTAACATAAAGTAATCAGGTAACATTACTTTTATAGCGTGAAACTTAGATTGGATTACTTTTTTAAAGTCACTCTCCCAAGCCTGGATAAGTCTTACCGATGCAATCTGAATAAGGAGTTTTGGAATTGGGGCGGTACATATCACACGTTTGATTTCTGTCCAACTTAGTACTATTACGTTAATGCTCTTGTAATAAATGTAGGTATATTATGTAGTGTCAGGCAGAATGGGCTAGTTTCCTGCTCAATTGAGAAAAGGGCAAAGTGTGCAGCTGCTGTGTGTAGTGTGGTGTAGGTGGAATAAAAATATGCTGAATAAGAGCTTCAGCCCATAAAAAGCTCTGAACCGAGCCCTGCAGGTACTGCAGAAGCTTTATTTAAAACATTTTAAAAAGAGAACACACCCTGAATCCTGAGTTTGCAATTTTTAAATTACCTTTAATAAGGGTTATCAAATATTATAAATATGAATCTATTGGATTGTATATTGGAAAATAGTAATAACTTTAAATGAACAGTAATTATGGCTTAAATCATAATAGATTATTGCAGGTGACATTAAGAATATTTATATAAATAAAATAATATCTGCATTTTTCGTTAAGACTGTGTTTTATAATTTTCAGATATGTAATACTTGTTTTGTGCTACAAATCAGCAGTTTGCATTCAAAAGAAATGATTATTTCACATGCATCAGTAATATCACTTTTCTTATGCCTCCTTTTTTCGGTCATAATTGTGAATTCTCCTCACTGGTCTGCTGTCACATGTGATTTCAGACTCTGATTGATGTGGTGTCCATCAAACCTGGGTCATACACACTTAATGGAGCTTTATCACTCATGATGTGTAGTGTCAGCAGCACATCCCAAACAGGTACTGCACTCGTGTTTTTAAAAATTGATATGCGTCTTCATTAAGTGTGAGCTCTCTGTCTAATATCCTTTCATTCTCTCTCACACACACCCCAGAGTGTGCCTGGGAGGTGGTAAAGTGATGGGGGGCTGTGGGTTAAGGTTTGACATGGGGGAAGTCGCCGCAGGTCACAGCGTTGGAGATCTCCTATTTCCCCGAAATGTTCTCCCGGCTTCCTGTTTATGAGGCGAGGCGGAGGCGGGCAGCAGCAGAGTGGCTGGAGGGACCGCAGCCTGCTGACACGCAGCACACACACTTCCCCCTAACACTGTTTGATTAATGCAGCCTAATGAAGCTAAATGAAGATTGATACTCATCAGGGAGAGAGACAAAGAGAGAGGAGGATGCTGCATAATGCATGGCCTCCTGAGCAACCCAGTCTCACGGCATTTCGTGTTATAGTCACGAAATGTATTTAATCTATGGATTCGTGTTCACCAACACGATTTTCGCATTTTTTTCGTGTCACACAGAACGATTAAATAAAAGCAATGTATTTCTATTGGTAGTATGTTTCGTGCCTGCACCACGTCTTTTTGTCCGGTCGGGTCTTGGAATACCAGAAGCTGTGTGGTTCATAAAAACATTTTCTTACTCAATATCTTACCCTAAGCCTAACCCTATCCCTTTTATTTTAAATTGTATAATGTCGGAGTTTTTTTGCCGTCAGTGAGGAAAAGAAATGGCTCAGAGCCTCAGAATACTGAAATCTGTATTTTTTGTGATCTTTTTTTCCTTCTAATTTGTTATTATTTGGTGCAGGCACGAAACATACTACCAATAGAAATACATTGCTTCTAAAATCGTTCTGTGTCAGAATACTGAAATCTGTATTTTTTTTTATCTGTTTTTCCTTCTAATTTGTTATTATTTACATTGCTTTTAAATCATGTTGGTGAACACGAATCAATAGATTAATTTTGTGACTATAACACAAAATGCCGTGAGACTGTGTTGTCCTGAGACTGCAGCAGGGCAGAGGAGCACTGTGGCTGCACACCCTGCACACTGGGCAGATTACAGATTGTGGGACAATTCGTTACCATGAACACACTGTAGTTTATTTTGACTCAGACCATGTCCTTCGATAGAGTGGTGTAGGAATGAGTCCTTAAACCCTGAAATTAGTTAGCAATTTACCACTTGCAGTTCCCTCGCCTTGAAGTTACAGATTTTGCTACTGTGGAAAACTGTGGTTAACGAAAGCTGAGCGAGATATTCATTTTTTGTTCCACAGCACAAAATACGTCAGTACATACACTACTGATGAATGTCCAAAGCTTCTACGTCTCATACTGTAATAACAGTGTTTGCTTCAAGTTTCTCGGTTTCTACTAAATGTCATCACGGCAAAAATAGCCACCTTTAGCTTAGCGGTCGCATCTTTTAGGTGAAAAGATGCGACCACGATGTAGCAATAACTACAAAAAGTGTAATTATTCTAAACGCGTGCTTGCCACAGAGATTATTTTCGTCGATATTCCACAATCCAATATCCCTTGCGATGCTAACCATCTATCATGTCGGCCTTCAAAGATACTTCATTACTGCACCAATCTTTAGGAAATACTCACTTCAGCACCAGATGTTGGTTACTCCGCTCCTGAAAATAGTCCCCAGTAGGTATGGAATCATTCACTAACATATTGCATGTTGTTAGTTTTGGTCCTTTCAAAGGATTTCTTCAAAATAAGAAGAATGGAGAATAATTTAAGCCTTATCCTTTAAAAGGTTGGAGAACCGCCTCCTGAGACAGCAGCAGGGCAGAGGAGCAGACTGTGGCTGCCCACCCTGTTCACAATGGGAAGATTAAAGATTTATGTACAGGCAGTGGCTGCATTTATGTGTGAAACAGCGCATAGACATGGTGTCACTAGGAAAGTTGGTAAGAACACGTTTTAACACCCAGTTTAGGGGCCTCTCTCCTCTACACGACATCCAGAACAGTAAACACGGCCAAAAACAAAAGCCTGAAGAGAGAAAAGAGGAGAACTAATCCAAGCTTCACACTCCAGACTGTGCACGGCAGACATTCCCCGACCTGGATCCCAGCAGACAGCCACGCTACTGTCACTGGGGCTGATGCGAGATATTGAATTTGCCGTGATGACAAGGGAATATATTGTTATCTAATCTGGTTATTTCCATAATAACATACACAAGCAGCGTTGCACATGGTCAGGTAGTGTAGGTGGTTAAGTCAGGGCCGATAGAGGGTTTTACCACTCCCACTCCCCAATAGTTGGTTTGGAACGGCACTTGATGTGGCGGCAAACACACCTGATACTGGCCCTGAAATACTTGGTATCGGATCGAATCCAGATTTTGTGGTATCTCCCACCCCTACTGCACATTATCCCCTTTTATTTTAAGCTTGTATTCAATTATATATTTACATTTCTGTTAGTCTTGGGTGGATCATTGTATGTCGTTATTTGTCATGAACAGTAAGTTCTGTTTCGCCTTGCCTCGTCCGGATCAAGCCTGGAAGAAATATATTGTCTGTAGTGTGCTTTCTGTCGTTCATTTGTGTCTACCCTGATTCACTACCTGTGGCATTTGTTTTGTGGATTCAAAAGAGGTACTTCATAAACGAGTGACTTCTCTTGTCTCACTCGGGATCGTCTTTTTATTTAACAACGCCCCTTCATGTTTAAACGCTGTCCTGAGAGTCACCATAAGCTGCCAGCAGAGGTTTCATGTAGAAAACACACCATTAGAATGAGCTATGACTAACAGCTGGGAGGTGATCTCAGTCTGTCCATTACAGAGCAGAGGGAGCTGCCATGAGGCGTTCGCTGAGTGCTGCGGCTCTATCAGCGCCCGAGTGCTAATGTAGGCCGACACCTACTCTCTGTTCAAGTCAATGAGATATATGCTAAATGGCCCGGCTACATGGGAATACAGGCTGCATATGGTAAAGGGTACTAAAAGGGTAGGATTAGCAATTTAAATACCTTGTTCTGACTGCCTGTAAACGGGCCACCAGGGAGTAATGATGCTAACACCGCTCCTTTCTTCAGTATGCCACAGGCCAGCCCCCACTTTCACTTTATTACACTCACCCTTTAAAGCTACCTTTCTGTCTTTCAGTGACATGCACACATCACATATGGATAGATATAGTATATAGGCACACACGCAAATGCATCCAGGAAATTGCACACACACGGCAGCAAACCTTCAAACGGAGCACATCAGTCAAGAAATGCAATCACCCAAAGCAAATATAGCCTACCGCCACTGTTTTCACACACAGCAAAACAGTCACTCAAATTACCTTGTGTGGCTGACCAGCGGAGCATACACAAACAGCAGCGCGACCTTGCCAACACTCACAGTCCCAGAGGACGTCTCCCTGATTCGTCACGAGGAAACAGCCACCAGATATCATCTATCCTCCGTGTAGACATTTCCGAAGGCAGATGATGGTGATGATATTTGGTTGTTGCCGATTATAAATTGTTTCTACTGTGTAAATGTGGCCATTTTCATATCAAAATGTCTGGGTATTTCATTATTTACTTTGTTTTATTCCAGAAGTGATCACAACAGTGCCAAATATGCCAGGCTGTGTTTTGGAGGAATGGGGAGTATTTCCAATTCATGGAATGTTGCAGCCATAAAAACATGGACAGTGTAGTTTGGTTATTTCTCGGACTGTAAACAAAATGTAGACTCAACAAAGACCTGATTCTCAATATGTGATACTGTCAGGCAATGTGCAATAAAATGATTTTGACACCTTAATGCAACCCAAAAGTGAAAGGTGCCAAAATAGACTGGATATTAGTTTAATATAATTGTAGTCCACAAGCTTTTAAAACACATCAATGAGTCTCATAGTAGCACCGGGTGACATGTTCCTTCCTTACCGTGATCACACACCGTGGTTTCTTTTGACTCAAACCAGTTCGGTGCAGGAATAAGTCCTAAAACCCTGAAATTAGTTAGTAATTTACCACTTCCAGTTCCCTCGCATGGAAGTAATTGTTTTTTAAAATGTGTTTTTGCTGAAGAGATTTTCACGTTTTGTTCTACAACATAAAATATGTCACTTAATACCCCACTGGTGAATGTCCAAAGTTTCTACAGTACGTCTCATAAAATTGGCGGTTACTAACAAGTGACTAAATGATACTGCCGAAAACATCATCACGCCAAACATTAGCACCCATTAGCTTAGCGGTGGTTAAGTAAAGTCATGCGACGTGTTGTAGTAATGTTAGTTTTATACTTCTATCGATTGCATTTAAGCTTGAACTATTATAAAGGTGGTGTCAATATGTGGAGATTATCCTGCTGAACAAAACGTGTAAGTATAGTAAACATGTGTTTGCCACAGAGCTTATTTTCCACAATATCCGAAATCCAATGGAAAAGTCCCATCGGCTTTTTGTCGAGGGACACCTTGCAATGCTTTGGTTGGCCTTTAGAAATGCTTCGTCACTGCACTACTCTAGGAAATACCAAATATGGATAACTCCATGCGTGTCGAGTGTGAGACCTCGTTTTTCCAAGATGGCGGCAGGCAGTTCTGGCGCAGTGGCAGCAATCTATCTCTGCATGATTGTTCTAAATCTCAAACCTCTGTGTAGCTACACCACTCATCTTGCCCCCATGGTAAAACAACATGTTGAGGATACATCATTATCTGCACCAGCAACATCGTTGAATATCAAGCACTTCGGCCATGGTCGGCATATTATCTGCAGTTCATTCATTTGGCACTCCTGGCAGACTCTCTCAAACAAATAAAAGGGTCTAAAACGAAAAGAGGAGAATATTGGGCTATTGGGTCTGCTGTGTCTCTTGCTCTCGGGAGATATCCACCCATGTCCGGGTCCCGGCGTCGTTTCCATCGACCTGACGGCTGGCGGCCCAGCCGCTGAGCTCCATACGCCATCAGTCGGATTCCGAAGAGGCTGGCTAGCTGAATAGCTAGCACCACCAGCGGGTCTCTGCGGTCTCGCGCTGACAGCTGCCGACCTAGCAGCAGGATCTCTACCCACACCATCGGAGGACTACAGGTCCGCGCCGAGGGCTGGTGGCCGAGCAGCGGAGATCCACACACCGCGACAGAGAAGTACAAACCAACAGCTAGCTCTGACTGCTCCACTGTCAACAACGACACCGAGGTAAAGCCTAGAAATCCGGTATTTAAAAAACACTGTTACACAAAAAGATTTCAAACAGTGAATCAAGCAAAAATAGTGTGGGATCCGAAGCCGAAGGGACTATTCAGTGGACATTTACATTTACGAAGCATCTGTAATAAACATGAACAGCTAGAACATCTCCTCCTTGAGTTCAATATTGATTGTTTGTGAATATCGGAATCTTGGCTAAAACAGTCGTCACCATCCACTCTTGTATCTATGTCAGGATATAATGTGTTTAGGAAGGACAGACTGAAGGGAAAAGGAGGGGGTGTGTTGCTTTATGTGAGAAATACCATTACCCTTTGCACTCCCAGCTAATGTTGAGTTTGATTGTGTTGGTGTGGAAATCACACTTTCTGAGGAAATGTCCCTCACCATGATTTGCCTATATCGACAACTCACCACTAAGGTGGATTTCTATGATAAGGTAAATTATATGATGACTGATAAACACAACTTAATACAACTAATGGATCAACCGACTAGAATAACCAAAACCTCCAAGACTATGATAGATTTATTATTTACTAACAAAGCTGACAGAATAGTTAAAACCTACAACTTCTTGACTTGTCTTTCTGACCATAATCTTGTTCTTTTTACCAGGAAATAAAACCCCTGGCTTGGTTTCTCGCTTCATCCCCAAAAATCTGCAATAACGTTTTATGGATGCAGTGAAAATGATTGATTGGGGGGACACTCTCTCCTCTGAAGATATTGGTGAAAACAGTCATCTGTTTATATCTAAAATGAATGATACAATGTCTTCCTTCTCAAGGAGAGGGTGCCTTAGGGACAGGAAGGAACATCATCTTCCCTGGCTGAATCAACAATGCAGGAATCTAATGCAATCTAGAGACCAGAGCTTGAAATCCGGACTATCCACTGACAGACAGAAATTCACTCATGCTCGTAACAAGGTAACACAAACAATAAGACAGGCCAAAGCTAACTTTTTCATCAATATAATTGAAGGTGCGAAAGGTAACGATAAAAAACGTTTGGCAAATCTTAAATAAACTATTAGGTAAACAAACCAAACAGGAAAATAATGTTCTAGAATAAAAAATCAATGATGCCCTGATAAAAGACCCTGCAGTGTTGGCCAGCTCTCTCAATGAGTATTTCATAAATAGTGCATTGGACATTACAAAGCTCTTCCCGCCATCTGAGGTCTCACCTAGCCTGATTGTGGATACACACCCCATTTTTGACCTGGAGGAAATCACAGAGGTTGAGGTAAAAAATATAATCTAAGGGTTAAGAGGTTCTAAGGCTAGGGATGCAGATGATTTCGACACCAACTTTATAAAGACAAATATCGACGGTCTAATAAAACCACTTACTATGCTAGTAAATCAATCTATAAGCACAAGGGAAGTTCCATCATCCTGGAAGGTGGCCATGGTGACACCGATCTTTAAATCTGGGGATAAGGCAATGATGTCCAATTATAGACCTATCAGCATCCTCCCCTGTGTCTCTAAAAGCTGTTCGACACCAAGCCGATTATCGGCGTCGATAGATGTCGATAGATGTCGGGCCGTCGATGAGCGTTGTGTCGCCCTACTCAGATTGGTGTGTACTGCACCGTTGTTTCTTTTCGGCCGTGCCGACACCTTCCGCCAAAGCTGTTCAGCTAGCGAATCAGTGCATGAGAAGCGAAATGGAAGTGAGGGACCCAAACAAACTATTAAGAAGGCAAATCTGAGAATTAATTTAACTCCAGCTCTTGACACAAGTTCGGGAAAGCCCCATGAGCTTCTCGCTGTAGAGTGAAAATGGAACGCACACGCTATTTGTTGTTTGTTTATATCACGCAGTCTGTTGTTCTTCTCTCGGTGTATTACGCAGTCTGTCTTCCGGTTGTTGCCTCTTTTGAATGACGAATACACACTACCGCTGCCTGCTGGTAAGGAGAGTTATTGCCACTCACGCATGCGCAGTTCGTACGTGCTTCTTGGCCGTCGGCTGAAGTCTTTGCGGTGTGTTCCAGTGCGAAACATGGCCAGGACGCAGGAGACGTGAGGCGACGTTCCGTCGGGACGTGTTCTTTGGTGTCAGTTTGGTGTGTAAGAGGCTTTAGATAGCTGAGAAATGGGTGTCAAAACTAATCACCAAACATTTAGACAAATGTTTCGCTCCACTCCACCCAATGCAGTTTGGTTTTCGTGCACACCACTCCACTGAGACAGGTAACTGTGTCTTTGTGGAAAAGGTTAAATGTATGTTGGACACGAGCCCATATGTAGGTGCTGTCTTCCTTTATCTCAGGAAGGCTTTTGACACTGTTGACCACCAAGTGCTCCTTACAAAGCTGACTCATTTCAATTTTTCGGCAGTTTCGATACATTGGTTTAAGTCTTACTTATCGAACAGAAAACAGTGTGTTTTGGTCAACGGTGCCAAATCCCCCTACCTTGTGAACCCTGTTGTGGTTCCACAAGGTTCCATTCTTGGAGCATTACTTTTTTCACTGTACATTAATGACTTGCCTAATGTATGTCCTGAGTTGAATGTGCAAATGTATGCTGATGATGCGGTCATCTTTGTACACGGGAAAAACACTGAAATAATCGCATCTTGTCTCTCTAATGCTTTGGACAAGGTTCAACACTGGCTGAACAATATGATCTTACAGTTAAATGTAAAAAAAACAGTATGCATGATGTTCAGTAAACGACCAGTCAAAATCGAAGGATCCAACGTGTTTTTAAACGGAGCAAAAATATAACTAGTCTCCCACTTCAAGTATCTTGGAGTCATACTGGACTGAAACTTGACTTTTAAAAAACATATCAAGAAAGTATCAAATACTATTAAATTCAACTTGCAACATTTTAAACAAATTAGACCCTTCTTAACTGTCAATGCTGCAAAGTCATACCTCCACTGTATGATTCTATCCCACATTGAATACTGTTTCACAAACTGGTCGTTTGCTTGTGCCACAAACCTGAAACCCATAGAAAGCTGTACAACATTACATTACATTACATTACATGTCGCTTTTATCCAAAGCGACTTACATACTCAATACTGTGGGCAATCCCCAAAGGAGCAATTTGGGGTGAAGTGTCTTGCCCAGGGACACAACGACATGCTGACTGCAGTGGGATTCGAACTTGCTTTCCTCTGATTCGAAGATCAGCGCACTGAGCCACAGCCTCCCTACAAGAGAGCTATCAAGGTTTTTGACAGAAAGCCAAATTCATACCACCACTGTACCATCCTTTCTTGAGCTTTGACTATTTTAAGTCTTTTAAGAGTATGTGCTTTATTTATAAATGTTTACATGGACTGCCCCCCCCCTCCCCTCCCTTAGGGGAATTCATCCACAAAAAACACACTGGACGCTGCACTAGGTCAGAAACCAGAGGAGACTGTGAAGTCCACCGCAGACGGACCACTTTTGGACAAAATGTCCTCTCCATTAAAGGCAGCTCTTTGTGGAATAGCCTCCCAACTGAGATACGGGATTGTCCCACTCTCAATGGCTTCAAAGGTCAACTCAAAGAATGGTTGAGAAACAAACAGACGTGTAATCACCGCTAAATGCACTTTAATACAGGGGTATCTCCTCTTGCACTTTATGCATCTCTTGTATCCTCTCTTGCACTTTATATGTCGTTGCTGCTAGATTGTATTACATTGTCATAAATACTTGTGTATGCTGCTCTTGCTCTGTTGCACCTTTTGCATATCATGTATTTTGTTTTGCCTATGTTTGTAAAATGTAAACTTCTTAAATGTTTTATGTGAGGGACTGCGGATGGAAATTAGCTCAAAGCTAAATCTGGCACTGTTACGCTTGATACATTTGAATGTTTGAAGTGTTCATTACTGTGCATTGTCCCTGCTAAATAAACGATTAAATAAAAAAAGTAAACAGAAGGAACCAAAGGCTTGGAGCTGAGAGCCAAAGACAGGTTACAGAAGTCAGGAGGTATTGAGAGATTCAAAAACGTATTGAATGTTGTTGTTTGTGGTCTTTCATGGGATTTCTTCACAATACGAATAATGAAAAGTAACTTAAGCCTTATCCTTTGAAAAAGTTGGAAAACATTGAAAGAGATACATAGTGCTGACTCATATTATAAAAAAACAACTACAGAAACTTTTGCTGGACCCAACCAGATAAAAGCACAATGTAAAATGTCTGGTCTTCACAACAATCAAACATCTGTGTTGAGACGTTTTTGCTGCAGGTGTTACAGCATATATCAGCAATTCTATAAATCATCAATATTATGTATTGGCATAAGGATCACGAGTTTAACTGAGGCTTCATCCTTTATTTCCTGTACTATGTTCCCAATGTATTTGAAGTAGGTATTGAATAAACTAGAAGCATCATTTATGATAGTCTTTCCAAGTAGCTTTTCAAGCTTATGGTTTATTAGACTGACATTTAATGAGACAGCATATTGCTCAAAAGCCCTGTTTGCAGGGGCATAAACACCATAATAACTATTTTACAATCCCCTCTCTGTGAATGAATGTGATTACGAGCGGCCTTTTGCGTGAGGTCATCATGTGAAGTTGTCTGCCAGTTATAATTCTGCAGGTACTTAATGATAGTTTTTCTTTTCACTGGATTTATTACCGGATTATGACAATTTACTGCTAAGCCCCGCAATCAAATGTTGCACCTCTGAACACGCACAGTGTAATGTGCCACCTTCCTATTCATGCCTGTATTTATGTAACACTGTTCTGTCAGCCAGATTTTCTCTGCTTATACTCCTCCTCACGGGTTACCCTCTGGGATGTTTTGCAGCATAAAATATACTACAATAGAGTTCTCACAACTTTTGGTTAACATGAAAATGTTAAACATTTTATATAAATATGACCGTTTTTCTTAATAGACAAACTCGGGTACTACAACATTACTGCATCATTATACATTGATACTACTTGATTAAATAATAGTATCCAGGGTTATGGTTGAATAAGAAACACATCAAGTGAAACCATAACCCATCAACTTTAGTCGTGGTTTTTGAAGCTCAATTCAACTGCAGACAGGCTGTGGCCTCCACTTTCACTGCAATGTCACACATGTAATATAGGCTTCCTTGACTTCATCGAAAACAATTTTTTACATTTGAGAATCTTTTGGTAGAACAGGCTCTTTGATAATACAGCTCTATTTTCAGCATCAGCATTAGCTAGACAGTCTTTAAGTCTGACAAGCAGGCCACATGAAGTCAAAAATGTGAAATGGAAAATAATGTTCACACATCCAATTGATACATTTTCTCGGTTTAGATTAGATCAGATCTATTTCCCTATTTAATAAGATCCATCTGTCCGTCCAACCATACATACAAAGATCTACAGTATATCCCCTTTGATCGGAACCACATTTCATAAATCCTTGCATTTCAAATCTTGAAATTAAATAAATTGCTGTATAGTCAGTTCATGATGATATGTGTCGACTGTTATGTTACATGCAATGCATTAATGCTTTTAAGCTTGAAAATAGTTATTTATATCTAATCAACCTTTGTTTTTACTGATATACTGAAACTTAGACATGTGTAACCCTCATAGTAACAGCAGCATAGCCCTGGGAGCCGTGTGAGGATCAGGTTTTTTGCGTACTGGCACCTTGGTAGTGCTAAACAAGCACGTGTGCAGGTAGTCCACACTCGTATTATGTTATTCATCCATTCAGGACTTGAACTTTCCGGTTTCCAAGCCAAGTCCCTAAAGACTGAGATACTGATGCACTTTCATTTTTTTAAACAAGAGAATCATTATGCAAAAACACATGAAAACATATGGCATATGCAAACTCATGAGATTGTACACACTCAGAGCAACATAATGCATTCACATAGCAGCCAGTGGGTCAACTTGGCTACTACGGATATATAAAGGACCCAAAGGAATCATAATTCAAAAAGGACATCCTGCTGTTGCCTGCAACATCTCATTACAACGCATAACTGATGATAGGTTAATGCATATGTAGGGTCTGTTACAGGCATTAGCTTTAGCTTCAGGAAAACATGTCATAACTGCAGCATACGTACCCATTGGGGTGCCCACCCCGTAGGCTTTGGAGTCAATGAGGCCTCCGATCTGCGTGAGGTTGCAGTTGCGCTGGGTAGCAAACTCTATGGTGGTGGACTCCATGAGGAACGCGTAGTCCGAGGTGAGCACACGGTGGATGCCCTCCTCGATGTCCTTCACCATCACCGAGTGCCTCCGACTGCTCATGAACTCCCACATCTTATCATACGTGGAGATCTTGGTTTTCTGTGCGGAGACAATGGCATTGTGAGTAAATAAATAAACCCTAAGATCATCGTCACATTTGAATTCATTGTAAAAGATATACTGAGTTTCCATAAATGTAAAGTTCTATGCTGGAGGTTAATGAAGAATTATTTTTGCCTCTGCAGTTATTATGTTCAGAGCGAATTTAGAAGCAGGCGAAGCACTCATTTACATACTGCCAATGTATGCAGCTCTATCAAAACCATTTGCATTTCAATTATTTTTCCAAATTTCATTAGGAAAACACGTCATATGCTCCAGAAAAAAAGAACTTTTTTGCAGCTACAGCAGAGCTCTATGCCTTCTGTCTGCCTCAGTCATTACAATGTGTGAGGGGAATATAGAAATAGGTTGTGTGTTTTCTGTATGACCGTTCATCTCTCTGTCTGTGCTGCTGCTATCACCTATAGTTAGGATCAGCAGCGGTGTTGTCAGCAATCGTGTGCTTCACTTTCTACACCTGTAATCACGGAGAAAAATCCAAGAGCGCATTACTCTCCAGGGGAGCAGATTTGAAGGCATTTTTGAAGCCATTTGAAACCTAATTAAGTCACATCTTCAAGGTCCTGCCCGCCATTATTGTGTGTAATGACTTTTTGTGGCTGGTCGATATTTTAGATCAACTGGGTGATTTGCGGAGTGCCTATCAGAATCTTTTGGAGTCACCCTTGACAAATCAGGCGATTGAGCATGCAAGCTTTAGACTGCTGATAAGGCGCGAGCAGTGGCTGTGAATACACGGAGAGCCAGATTACCACCTACACTCCAGGCACCGAGCCGAGGAGGGCTCCGAGAGCTGATTACACTCACAAGAGATCTTTGAAAACGCAACGAGTACACACGATGTCAGACCAAAATAGTAAACAAGTCCAAGAAAATCCATCCATAGCATTTCAGAATGTGCTACATCCTTTTTAATTGATCAGAATATTCTAGCTATAACAAAAAAAGTACTCAGTGTTTGTATGTCCTGTCCTCTTCTTACACAATTTCTAATTTCTGCTGGTTTACCTTGTCATCAAATTGAAGTGGCTGAAGGTAAGCATGCTTTCAACCTGTAGATTTTACACATGCATTTAAGTTTTTCCTGTAACGCAGTCACTGTTCTCAAGAGCTGTAAGGCCCCCAGCTGTATGTTCGGCAGCAGTGAGTCATGTGGGGTGATGGGGAGAAAAGAACAAGCCAAAACCCCCATCAGCCTCAGTTAGATCAACATGGTGGTGAGTAATACTCTCTATTACAGTTTGGGTGAACTGTTGCATTGTGTTTTAACTGGTTCATGCCATGTAATTGCTAACACTTATGACATATTCTGCTCACTTTCAGGTTCATATCTGTATTTAGTGTCTTTACTGGGACATGTCTCCATGCTTTAATGTTCAAAAAGTTATTTAGTTTTCCCTCTACTGCAGCACCTCTTTTCCCCCTCTGTCTGAAACCAGACCCCAGTCTGCTCTGATTGGTTAGCTGGCCGTCTCTGTTGTGATAAGTCAACCGCTTAGATGTCCCGCCCCTTAGCCTATCACGTACAATGTGTTGGAGCACGAGTTAGATATTGATGTCACTGTGTTACAGAAGTAAACAAAGGAGTCCAATGGAGGCCTTTCAGACAAGGGGGGAGTGTGGGAGAGAATCTCCCTCTGGAGGGAACACAGGGATTTTAGCCTTTGAGGACCATTTACATGCACAAACATAACACACTACAGGAAAGGGAACACCAGTGGCGTTTTCTCCCGGAGGCCAAGGGAAGCCAGGCTTTCCCTGTTTTTTCGGATTGTAGTTATAATTTAAATAAATAAATAAAAACACTTTGTTTTGTTTCGATAATTCTCCTTTGCTGTGTGTTGCTGCCGGCCCGTCTCTCCCCCACTCTCATTGAGTATTTTACAAAGAGTGAAACAAACAGCGCCCCTCTAGATGTTATGGTGAAACAGTAGATTGCATTCACTGTTGCGAGAGGAGGCCAGCCGAATCGGGCTTCCCTTGGTGAAAAAAAATTGAGGGATTGACCAATCAGATGAGGCCCACGTGATGCCCCTGCCAACCTGTGATTGGTCAGGGCCATGCCAAGGGAAGCCTGGCGGCTAGCGATTTGATTGGACACTGCCATCCAATCAAATCACATCAACATCAGTTTTACTACGTACTGTAGTACTGTAACTGTCATCACCGCCGTTTGAAATTATCAAGCAAATGAAGCATTATGGAGGGTGGAGATTTGGCGTACTTAATCAAACATAACTTTACTAAACTTCCGCTACAGCAGCAACTCAAAATTAAATCAGATGACAGCCCACACTCGAGCTGTGTACACAGAGGAAAAAGGGAGCGAATCGGACGTTCAATGAGGACAACTATGTCTGCACGGAGTGGCTAACTGGAAGCGCTAAACTTCAGCATCTATTTTGCTGGCCATGTCTTCTTTTTGACAAGGATTCGTGCTCCCTGAACAATCCTTGGGCAACTTCAGGATTCATCGACCTTGCCAACTTGTCACGGGCAATTGAGAGGCACGGTAAATCCAAAAATCACATAGATTGTGCTGTGAAATTAAAGCTTTTTGGACGCGTCAGGATTGACGAGGCTCTGGATATAGCAAGAACCATTAGCACAAAGAAGCACAATGAACAAGTAAAAAAGAACCGGGATATTCTGAGGAAACTCATCATTGCTGCCCTGTATCTTGCGCGTCAAGAACAAACATTCAGGGAACACAATGAGGCCGCTGGCAGCTCTAACAGGGGCAATTTCGTGGAGCTGGTACGTGCATTTGCAGAGTTTGACACTGCACTTGCGGAGCACTTGGGATCGTCAACAGTCTTCAGCGGTATGTCAAACACCATACAAAATGACATCATTGAAAGCATAGCTCGTTCTATCCAGGATGAGATTGATAAAGAAATACACATTTCTCCTTTCATTGCTGTACAAGTGGATGACACATCAGACATTTCCAATAAGTGCCAACTCACTGTCATCATCAGATATGTGAATGAAAAAGGCAGTGTGTGTGTGAACGTTTTCTCTGGTTTTTTGATGTCAGCTTAGAAAGAGACGCAAAAGCTGTAACATCAGTTGTCATGAGAGCCATCGGGAACTACAGTCCAACAAACAAACTGATTTGTCAGACTTATGACGGAGCAAGCTGCATGAGTGGACAGCACGGTGGCGTTCAGGCTTTAGTGAAAGCACACTGCCCCAATGTGCTATTCATCCACTGTTATGCTCATAAATTAAATTTGGTTTTAGCACAAGGCACAAACAACATTCAAGCAGCCAAACAGTTTTTTGCCAATCTTGATGCCTTCCACAATTTTTTCTCATGTTCATGTAAGAGATCAGCATTACTGTGTGAAGTTGATCGAGCTGTGCGTGTACCAGGGGGTTCTGCTGTGAGGTGGAACTTTAAAAGCTGCGCGGTACACGCCATCCACGAAGGGCGCGGGTCGCTCTGTATCGCTTTCGACAAGATAATGACAGAGCCGGGATGGGACAAAGAGACCATTGCACAGAGTGCTTCATTGAAGCAAAAACTTGAGGATTTTGACTTCACCTTCCTGCTCGGGGTCTTTCAGTCCACACAGAACCACTCTTCAAAGTAAGACGGTGGACATAAAAAACGCCTACTGATACTTTGATGTGAACGTAAAACTTTAAAGGTCTCCTGATTTACTTTGTGAATGAATGCTTCTTTTTTATTTATTACCGAATCTGCACTGCGCATTGAGCGGCTGGTATTGCATTTTGTGGGGGAGGGGGTGTGTCTGCATAAATTAATAAGAAAATGCTTAAATTAATAAGACGAGAGAGTTTTGGCTGGAGAGTGCGTGCGGACCTGTCGGTTAGATAACAGGCGTGTGCAAGTCCTGCATCTGTGTGATACAAATGTGTGTAAAATGATACTGGGCGCTGTAATCACTCATCTGGTTACGTTATTGACCACCCCCCCCCAACCCAAAAAAATGGGCTTCCCCTAAATTTTTCCCCACGCCACGCTACTGGGGAACACCCCAAAAACCATAATAGGGCCTCTTTAAGATTGACAGAATATGGCGTCTTATCCTTTAGTCCTCACGCTGTATACCTTGAACCCACAATATTAAGAGAACTCTGTTGTTAAATGTGCAGATTACCAACATCAGTCAGATTAAAAACAATAGGGAGGCTTCATTTTAGCAAAGTTCCCAAAAGCAATAGTCAGCATCCCCACAAAAAAATATCAAACTTGTATTGGTTTGTGCCATCCCACATCACAAGGGACCAGCAGTGGGGGATAAAGAATCAGCAAAATCGGGGAGGTGAGGTCCTGCAGGTCCAAAAGGATAGGAAAAAACAATACCCATCCTCCCAAAATCAGCCTGTTCAGCTGCTACCATCTGGCAAGCTGTCGTACCACCGATCTACAGAGCAGATAAAAGTTGCTGTCAAATATCAGTCCCTCCATTTTACTATCATTTTGGTCAAGATAATCGTTCCTTGTTGGACATTGATCACTTTTAATATTTCATCCCTCGGGACCAACATGTAAAATCACAACTGGTAAGGCTCGACCAATAGCGGAATTGTCAGAATATTGTTATTTTTTACAGTTTCTATTGTAGTAAATCAAGAACTGTTCAATCTTTATCTTTCGGTCATTTAATGTTGAATACCTTCTAATTTCAAGTCAAATCGGATTTATTATATGATATTTATTTTCTGAATTCAACACTACCTAGCTGCACAGATATATATATATATATATATATATATATATATATATATATAGCTCATAGTGGCCTTTTGTTATATAAACAGCCTCTTCAGCTCCAGCAAACTAGTTCAACTGAAGTTTTCAGCCAACAGCAGCACTTTAGAGTAATGGGTTACCTGCAGTAAGCAGCAGAAATATAGGCCAACTATCATTTTAACCCAAAGTGATTCTCTTTTAAACCGAGTAATGCATAACAAAGTGATATAAGTGGACCAGGACAAGTGGAGCATGGCAATATTCTACACACTTGATGTAGTCCGGAACAGTTTAATGTTTCAAGTTTTGGTTTGAAATTAGCTAAAAAGTGTCTTTTACAAATCAACTCAATTGAAAAAAGTGTAACTCTGTTGTCATTCAACCCAGTCTCACGGCATTTCGTGTTATAGTCACAACATGTAATCTATTGATTCGTGTTCACCAACACGATTTTTCTATTTTTTTCGTGTCACACAGAACGATTTAAAAAGCAATGTATTTCTATTGGTAGTATGTTTCGTGCCTGCACCACGTCTTTTTGTCCGGTCGGGTCTTGGAAGACCGGAAGCTGTGTGGTTCATAAAAACATTTTCTTACTCAATATCAAGCCACGATTATGTTTTTATATTTAATTCTATAATGTCTGACTTTTTTTGCCGTCAGTGAGGAAAATAAATGGGGCTCAGAATACTGCATTTATGGGACATTTCGATACACACCCACTGAACTGATTACCCAAGATCCTCAGCTATGGTTGAAGCTCGGTGATTGGATGTTTTAGCCGCAATGCACGTTGGGATATGGTGTTTATGCGATATGAAATCCGAAAACATAAAAAAATAATAATACTTTATTCCGAGTGTGCTTGCTTTTCTCTTTGAAAGTCATCACATAACGGCATTGTAATACACGGTTCGGCTGCATTAAATATTACACATCTGCCGTAGTTCTCTATTTATAGACAGGTGTGCACATAACTTTTTGAGTGAGTTACTCAGATGAGTACCAGGAGACAGCGTTTGGTACTCACCCCACATGAAGCGTGGTGTTAATAAGTGCAGTCTTCCTCACTGTCCTCCTCAGTGTCTCCTTCACTGTCCTCTATTTACACTTCTTGCATGCTAGATGATGAAGATGATGAAGATGCACCTCCCTGTCTCTTTGTAAGCCTCCAATTTGCTTTCTCCAAAACTTGTTGCCAAAACTGTGAAGTCCTTGCATTTCCTGATGCCAAGTTGAAGGATCAAATACTAAGAAATTATCACATGACTTGAAGTCATATCTGATTTCAGAGGTGGGAAGTAACAAAGTACACTTATTCAAGTACTGTACTTAGGTACAATTTAAGATACTTGTAGTTTACTTGAGTATTTCTATTTTATGCTACTTTGTACTTCTACTCCACTACAGTTCAGAGGTAAATCATGTACTTTTCTTCCACTACATTTATTTAATACCTTTAGTTACTTTACAGATGTGGATGAATGATGTGAAAATATAATCAAGTGTTAAATCAGACTTTAGTTCCACCTGGAGTAAATCCACAAGCTACCTTGCAGTATACAAAGTCATTCAAACTAATTTTTAAACACTTTAATGATCAATAATTATAAAACATATCATATACATTATTATGAAATGGACCAATCTGCAAAATGACTACTTTTACTGTCGCTACTTTAACTAGATTTTGATGATAATACTTTTCTAATTTTACTTGAGTAACACTTCTTCCACCTCTGTCTGATTTCAAACTCTTCCATTAACAGCCTGAGTAAGTTTGCAGCTGTGTGTTTTACTCCACTTTGTTGTAAATAAAACTGCAGCAGCTTGACCACAGAGCGTGAACGTTGTGATCAGCTGATTTTGCGCAGTTCTCCAGTGTGTGCGCGGGGCACAGAATGTGCACAGGGGAGTCTCCCACCGCAGCCAGTTGACGTAGTTTTGGTACAATTCTGTTGTACACACCGACGTTAACAGCAGCTCCGTCTGTGCACACGGCGACCAACTCTGTCGTCCAGTGATCTAAGCCTCTGCCTCCTGTGAAGCTTCACAGGTCCGTCGGTTATGTCCTGCGCGGCACGGCCAGCACCCAGTTCAATCAGTCATAGAAAGTCTGAAGATTTTAGCAGGGAGCGAAACGGCAAAGTGGCTGCTTAATGTCTTTGTTTTTTTTGGACATGTCTAATAATTTACTCCACTGAGTATTGACAAGAAACATGTGTAGGCGAAATATGTGTTTTGTTTTGATGACCTATCAGGTACGCAAAGGCGCGTTGTGACACAAGTGACGTTACGCATTTCAGATTGTTGCCGCGCATGCGTACCTGCGTACCAGTTATGTGCACCCCTGTTTATAGAGCCCTGATGAGAAGACTTCTGGACAAACTGGAAGAACTGCCACCGAAACTGAATACGTGACGTGGATCATAAATATATCAGCAACCGCCTAGTGGTTAAAGCACGTTATTGAATTTTTTTGTTGAATATGTTATATTTGATGAAAAAGATATTAAGAGTACATACAAATAGGGGAAAGTAGAAGGTCAATGATAGAAATATAGAATATAAAATATCAAGAAGATACTGTAGTAATCTCTACAATAAAACAGTTTATTGCCGGATGTACAAAGATATTAATAGGAGGATGTGCAAAACAGACTAACTAAACTAAACTAATTAACCATTATTAAAACATTAAAGAATACTTTAGGTCTTCTTTTAAATAAGAAAAAAGCTTTGGGGGTATCTACAGATAAATATTAAGCCTGACAAAGTACTTAACGTCTAATATATTGCTTTCCTGCAAAGTTAACTATGTTGAAGCACTTATTTTAACTGATATTATACGTATTAATTATACTCTTATGTATGTAGATAGTATAAGAAATGTGCAGAATATGACAATGTAATGGTGGAGGTATACACACATATTGATAGATGTCTTGTAATGCACTGTTGAAGAACCTGCGACCCAAGTTTTTCATTCATTGCATAACTACACCGTAGTTGTGTATATGATATGTCAATAAACCTTAGGAAATCTTGAAAGGGGTGTGCAAAATAGCTATTATATACAGTTTTTAATGAACTATTAGTAGAGAATAACGAGTAATGAATATACTTTATAGGGATCTGCAGATAAATGGAGTTGGGGTGGACCCGTTCGAGTCCTATTTTGGATAGTCTGCCGTGGTTTCATTCCATTTCAAAGTGCTGTCTGACGCTCGGCGTAACCTTGGCGCACTGCCACTCCAACATCCAATCACAGAGCTTGAAGATTAATCACGGGGTTTGTCAAGCAAAGGGACTGTAGTCCCAAACGATAGCTGAGGATTATGGGTAGTGTAGTGTCTTCGGCCATCCTAAACTCAGACATTTTTTTTCTCCGAATCGAAGGGGAAAGCATTGTACACAATTTAAACCAGTCAATATTGCTTAATTAACAAGGATAAACTGATGTTTTTAGTTGACAGGGAGGGGAATACTTTCGGTTTTACTATGAAAACTTCGAGACAGGAAATACTGTTTTCACCCGAAGCTGGCAAGGCAACGCAATTTTGTTGATAGTTTATTTTGAAATTCAGTTCCTGACGGACGGCAAAAAAAAAACGAGATTATAGAATCAAACAAATAAATAAAAACAAGGATAATTGTGTGTTATTGTTGAGTAAATAACAGTATGTTATTTAGAAAAGAATAACAAATTAGAAGGAAAAAAAGATTACAAAAATACATATTTCAGTATTCTGAGGCTCTGAGCCCCATTTCTTTTCCTCATGGACGGCAAAAAAAGTCCGACATTATAGAATTAAAAAGAAAAACAATAATCGTGGCTTGATATTGAGTAAGAAAATGTTTTTATGAACCACACAGCTTCTGGTCTTCCAAGACCCGACTGGACAAAAATACATGTTGCAGGCACGAAACATACTACCAATAGAAATACAGTTCTGTGTGACACGAAAAAAAAAGGGGAAAATGGTGTTGGTGAACACGAATCAATAGATTAAATGTTGTGACCATAACACGAAATGCCGTGAGACTGGGTCAATTTAAGTGATACAATTGCTTGGCGGAGGTAATACGTTATGAATGCAGACTTTAAGAGTTGTAAAGTTCTAACATTAATTACAGTAACCATAATCAGGGTCGAAGAAAGTCTGAGCTGGATTTATTTTATTTTTACGGTTTTTCATGCTCTCAATGCTATGGGTTTGAAGTGTTCTCTTGCTATTTGCCAATGCTAGCTCTATAAAAAAACTGGTAGAATTCACTTATAGTTCACAGCATTCTACTAGCTTTCTATTTAATCCAGAAAAACATACATTTACATTCCTGGAAAAAACCTACTGCCGATTCAGAGAAATATCCTGCATGCCCTTTCAGACCGCTATACCATCCATCCACAGCAAATGCAGCTCATCTGTAAGCTAGACATTTATTGTTCTATTTGCTTCACTTCTCTGAGCTGTGTGAGTAAAGGGGGGAGTGGGTTTGGGTCAGCAAGTCCTGAAACATCACGTAACAGCTTACAGTAGCTCAGGAGCCCACTTTCTGAGCAACAGTGCAGAGTCAACAAAAGAACAAATCAAACTAAAGCTGGGCTCCGGGACCCCCGGGAGCAAGAAACAAAAGTGCACACTAATCATCTCGCTTCTGTTCAATCAAATAGCAGACTTAAAGAGGGCAGACTCATTCAACATGATAATGTTGTTAGAGGTGCAGGGCTATATTTACTGTATGATATTCATCAAGAAGAGCGTGGGCTACTGCATTAGTTCTTTAAATACAAGCCTGAAAATGTAGACACTACATGTTGAATAACTAAAACACACATTTTCTTTCCATCATGGTTTTTTCCTGTAATTATGAACCCAAAATAGCCAAATGTAGGAAACACAGTGCCAATAAAAAAAGTGTTTACATTCGAACAAAATCACTGCTCCATTTAGGAATTTAAGAAATTGTATATGACGTTTTTTATCAGTAAATTACCATTAAATCCACTTCTAAACTTAGTTGAATAAAATGGTTGTGCACATAGATGGCATCATGTTAACTTCTGGTCCTAATTTATTGCATTGCCTGTTGCCTTCCACCTCACAGCATATAGCAATATCCAGTGGCGTTTTTATATGTACAAAAGTGGTGGGGCACAAAAAACTTAGATGTCTATATATAAGCTTCTGCAGTGACGTGCAGTGAGGTTCATGGCTGGTGAGGCACTGGCACTGACTCTTCAGGTTTACAAATATTATATTTTGACCTAAACCAAAATATAATATTATTTTCAAAAGCTTTTTTTGTCTGATGCTTCGATTAATTTTAAACAGACAGTTCAACAAAAGGATACCCAAAAAATGTCATTTTATCATTTAAATATTGAATTGTTCTCTCTTAGTAAGATCCCATTTTCAATAAAATGGCGGTCTTACCTTGACTTGAAGATGAAGTCCATTTGCCTATCCTTCTGGACAAACATTTCTATTACTTTTTTGTAAAAGTCCTCCTTATGTTCTTGTAGTTTCAAAAGTCTATCATAAATCTAATCCATAGATTTATGATAAAAAAATTATATAAGTAGGGTAGACATGTGGATGTTATCCGGCTAATCAAAACGTGCATTTATCTAACAGGTACGTTTCCCACAGATCTTATTTCGAGCTATTTTCTAAAATCCTATGGAGAAACCTCATTGCTTTTTTGTGCTTACTTCCTGGTTTTAGGACGCGCCATTGCAGCTCTCTCGTCTCCTCTTCACACAGCACACTTTTCGCGGCACACGTACTTACAGCCAATCAGCTCTGAATGATTTGAGATGACGTATGGTGGGGATGGTAGCTCCATGCCCCTCTGGTCATTATTTTTTTGCCACACACATTTCATTACAAAATACTCTGAGCATGCGCAGTGAAGTTTTTACAGTCACCGTTGACTTCACAGCGAGAGGAAGGGGCATAATCAGGTTTTGTCCCACATGGCTCTAAACAGCTCAATAGGCACACACTGTGACTGTAGACACACTAATTAGAAGAACACAGACTAAAACAGCAATGTACAGACGAATCAGATGATTAAACATGATCTTAAAATATATTTTATATATTTTTTTATTTATTTTTTTGCATTTTTGTAATCATTATTTGTAATACTTTCTGCTGACACTAGGTGGGGCTGTGCCCCACCTGCCCCTAATGACCAGTCGCCACTGGCAATATCACACAGTTCTGTGAATGCTCGGTTAGCATTAAGAGAGATGCAGGACCAATATCTCATATGGGCCGTTTGTTTCTGAGTTTGGATGCTCTTTAATTACTGAAAAAGATCTGTATTGTTTTACAAGCTTTGTAGGGTTAAGTATTCATTGTGTGCAGAATTTAGAAAAGAGAAAACCCTGTCTTATTATTACACCAATTCACAGCTGATCAGGTCTACAATAACTTCAATCCCATCGTCATCCCATCTATTGTTTGTTTAGCCGGTTTACTGTTATATTTTAATCTGGAAACGCCTGATTTTTCTTTTTTTTGGTGATCTAATTCAAACGTATTTCATTAACACTAAAATATTTGTATTTCTGCTTTCTAAGGTCATCAATGACATCATGAAATGAACCAAGTTCAGGGCTTTTTTATTCAGTTTAATATCTTATTTTGATGAGTATTGGTTTAATTTGTAAGGCTTAAAGAGGTTCTTGAAAAGTTGTGTAGAGTTGTAATGAGTGGTGTATTGCATATATTTACCAATACGTGTTGCTATTTAAAGGATTTATGAAATTAAAGATGGTTTTGTCTTAACTGATGTGTTTTACATTTTAATTTGATCATACATTTGATCTTACTTACACATTTGTGCACATAGGGGTAACGTTTGGTTGTGTGTGTGTGCATTTGAATTGCCATCAAGACACACACTCTGTTGGTCCTTGTCAACACGGGGAGCCGCTGCTTGTCAAAGTGTTTTGCATATTTTTTCAAAGGGCCGTAATCAAAGGATCCAGAGAGCAGAGGGAAGTGTTGCTATGTTATTGTCAGCATAAAAACTGCTTTGCTTTTATCAAATATTCTCTTACACCATATTTTACACAATCTGTTTATAATACATTGAACACAATAGATCTATAAAAGGAACACCACTATTTGTTGCACTTTTAAAAATAAAATGTACTATTAAAAAAAAAACTTGAATAAAACAAATATTGACTATATTAAATATGTATATGATAGTCTAATACTGATTATCATGATTGCTTTTCCAAACAAGTTACGTGGCTCGTTATTATATATTTATTGTATAACAGTTTTACATTTTTTGAAAACCAGTGTAAAACAGATTCATTAGAGCATACAGCACAATCTTTCTCTACATCCATGGGATATTATATTTTTTACGCCAACATCATTACCAATAATAAAAGGGGTAATATATCCCTGCTATCTAAAAATGGCAAATCAACATTTATTCTCTCCCTCTTGGTAGCAAACAATAATTGGTTCGAAACAAACATAGCCAATGGCATAATCAATAATAAAACAGCTGAAAATTGAAATCTTTTATATCGTTCCTATATTTCCATTTATGCACTTTTATCCTTCATGGATAACAGCAATGCAACAATAGGGAGGAGATTTATGAGGTAAATACGGTCAGCCAGGTTCAAATTGGTAAATTACTTCTTTTTAGATTTGTGATTGATTTTGATCAGCAGAAGCTCTGATGCATTTTCATTGGTTAAATGGTTTCATTGGTAAAGTACCAGTATACACCTCTGACTAGCTTCTTCACAACAGCAATGGCAGCTAGCTAGGCTAAAGTAAGATTGAGAGGCAGTGATACACTGACTAATTTCTCTGAAAAAATGTATGGCTATCCTTTTAGTCAATGTGTCGATGTGTCCTTGGGCAAAATACTTAACCCTAAATTGCTTCCTACGGCATGGTCAATAGTGTGTGTGAATGTTAGCTTACTTGAGCAGGTGGCAACTTGCATGTCTCTGTATAAATGCGTGTGAATGGGTGATTTATGATTTGCATATGTACAAAGCACTATGAGGAGTCTAAAGGCCCTTACACACGAAACTGACACCAAAGAACACGTCCCGACGGACCCGATTGTTGTGTCGCCTCACGTCTCCTGCGTCTTGGCCAAAAAGTCGCACTGGAACACACCGCAAAGACTTCAGCCGACCGCCAAGTAGCACGTACGCACTGTGCATGCGTGAGTGGCAATAACTCTCCTTACAAGCAAGCGGCGGTAGTGTGTATTCTTAATTCAAAAGAGGCAACCGGAAGACAGACTACGTGATATATACAAACAACAAATAGTGTGTTTTCACTCTCGTCCATCACAGACTGTTTCACATAACGACTTATAATCGAAAACATGTTTAGTGCGGTACTGGAAAATGAAAAATAATAGCCGTCTGTGTGTGCCTTCTTCACTTCCGTTTCGCTTCTCATGCACTGATTCGCTAAGCTGAACAGCCAGAGTGATTTCTTATGCCGACAGCCTCCCGATTCAACATGTTGAATCAGCGGCGGAAGGTGTCGGCACGGTTGAAAAGACACGACGGTGCTGGACACACCAATCTGAGTAGGGCGACAGGACGCTCATCGACGGCCAGACATCTATCGACGGCCGAAAGCGGCCCGGTGTGTCCGGGCCTTTAAAGACCGGGTAAAGTGCTTTATAACTCAAGTCCTTTCTTCATTTACTATTTCACATTTTCCAAGGCTTCCATTAAGCCCCGCCTCTGATCTCCTGCTGTTGGCTCAATACAATGAATGGAGAGGGAAAATAACTCTGGAATCAGCTTTTAGCACATTTGACAACTTTAGGACACTAATGATTCAAAAAGGGCTATACAAGTGTTCCTAATCGGTAGTTTATTTAGTTAAACATTTTTTTTTCGCAATGTAAGTCAACGGGAAAAAGTATTTTTGGGCCCATGTCGCCACTGACTGATACGGAAGTTGTAGTGCCTCCGTTTGGCCACTACTAAAATGTGCTTCCTGGGGGCTTGGTGCACTTGAGCTGCAATGCCAACTACTTTGGGCGCCCTTGCTTTTACCACACCCATCTTCAATCCTTCATTTGAACTCGAATACAAATCTGTAAAGTTTTGTGGCTGCATCTTACACTTGACACACAGCTATACAATTTCCTGTGCAGTATGTGTCTCTAAGGAGCCAATGCTGCCGTGATGACACAAAAACTCATTTGTTACTGAGTTGAAATGGGAATTTACAGAAAATAAAAATACCAACAGTCCCATCTGGGATAACTGCTATGAAAGGAGACTGACTTGGATTAAGCGTTAACTCATATAAATGCACATTTTAGTATTATTATTTATGGATGGATCATAACATCTTGGCATCATACAGCCATGAGCTCGAGCAAGTCAGAAATAAATGATTATTTCCCTCCCCCCCCCCTCTGCTCTCTCACGTATCAAGCACATCATCCCAATAAGCTTTATGTGTGCGATTTAATCACCATGCTGGAGGTGTTCCCCCCCATTTGTCTCATGGCTAATGCAAAACAATTGATGCTTGTACAGCCTGGGGACATGCAGCTCAGTGCCACGGCCATGTGAGGGACTACTGTCTCTGCAGCAAAATATAGTATACACAGAAGGTGAAGAAACAGCAACCTCTTTTGTAAGAAGTGATTTTATTAGCTAACAAGCAAGACACAGCAGTGGTGTGTGTTTGCTTATTAAATTATTCAGTGTTATTGTAGCAATCCATAGGGAATGTCCCTGTTCGAGACGAGTGACAAGCCTCAATGCTTCAGAGACTATCCCGCGCACAATCTCCATAATTATCCACCATTACACTGGTATTTTGCAGCAGAAGTCAATAATTACAAAAACATTAAGTATTTTGTCTTCTTTTCCTGGCTGTGAATAGTAATTGTTATGTGTGGACACATCCTTTTGTGGTTTTTGTAACAACCAAACAGAGAAGTTGTTCCTGATTGGCTGGTGCATGTACATTATTATCACACAGTGGGGCTTCAGCACCTTCATGCATTCATGTATGAAAACAGCTACCTGCTTTAGTTGTTACTTGGCAACATTTCTAGTTATAGTCCACTCTGTTGCATGCAGTGAAAGGTGTAGTGCTGAGCAGCCTGCTACAAATAAATATGGGGCACTATTTTTCCTTTATTGTTTTTAAATGCCTTTGTCTGAATGTCTTTCATTTTTGTAAAGCACCTTGAATTGCCTTGTGTTGAAAGGTGCTATATAAATAAACTTGCCTTTCCTTGCCTATTGCATCATCAGTTACAAAAAAAGGATACTATAATGAGTATGTTTAAATTGTATTGTTATAGTTTGGCATATTGAATGTATTCTGAGTTTTGGAATATTCATACTTATTCTCTTTAGGACGCTGGGTCTAACCATGGATGTATAAAGAGAACTAAATACAACGTTGGAGGCGGGGCGCTGCTAAAACATATGAAAGTTGTTCAGTGACGCATCAAGCTAGTTTAGTTTAGTTTAGTTTAGTTTATTTATTTTTTTCGAGCGTGTAAAACCAAAGAAAATACAAATGAAACAAAAGGTGATACAGACATGATACAGTACTATACAAATGAATGCAATAACAAAACGAAACATTTAATTAATAATTGAATAATCTGTAGTATCATTGTCTGATATCAATAAACAATAAACAACAAAGCTTTAGCTAATTACACGTCCGAAAAGGGGTCGGAAGAAGTTTACACTTATTTAATCCGACCCCTTCTCCCTTTTTTATTTATTTTTTATTTAATTTTAATATATGTTAACATACAATATAAACGTATACTTATAATCTTGAATAATTTATATAATCATTCATATAATATATACAGGCAAGTTAGGACAATGGTCTCTATATATTTAAATATATATACATACACAAATTCATACAAACACAAATTCATAAATAAAATACAAAACAAGAATATAAACAGTTATGGTTTAGCAGTTTCATCCCTGTACCTTGTGAGAATTGTGTCTTTATACCTCTTTTTGAATAGTTTTATGTTTGAACATCCCTTTAGCTCCTCACTCAACTTGTTCCAGATCTTCAAATGTCTAAAAATGCTAAAATGTCTAGTGGAGCACGCAGCACGCTCATGAACTGTTCGGCGGAGCCTCGCAGCGGAGTTACTGCGGAGCGCATAAAGCAAACCCTTCACGCGATAGCAGAGTGAACAGGGACGGGAGGGTTAGTTAATCGATCGCAGATGGCGTTGTGCTCGCGGACGGATAAAAAAAGATTAAACCTAAATGGGTCGCGAAAATATACTTCGGCGGAAGTCTATGTGTGGGAAACCCTGAGATGGCTGTTCCCGGGGGTTAGACCATAGTTGCTGTTGCAAAACTTGAGCTAACTGTTAACTGTAGCTATATTATTTCCAGAGCTACCAACAACTCTACGCCCAGAAAAACAGCCTCCAGGCAATTTCTTTAATGTCTTAAGTTTAAACTCTGGAATATCGTGCACATTGCACCTTGAAAATAACACAACACAAAGGTAACTCGCTTACAGGTAGTACTGTACAGCTTTTTGTGGAAGTATGTGCTTGGTTTACTCAGTACACGTACTGTATACCCTTTAGTATATTGGTAAGCCTTACTCACTATACATGTATACTGTTACCATTGAGAAGTTTAGATTCTGGTTGGCTGCAAGGTGTGCAATATCTCTTTGTATATAGAGAGTTCTAATGATTTCAGCAGTATGAAACTGAGAACCATCTCAGCTAAAGTATGAGCAGTAGAACCATTTTTTATTTGAAAATAGCATTTACTGCTGTGAAGATGCAGCCTGCGCATCTGAGGGACAGCGGCAGGCGAATGGAGAGAGGAAACATGACCATGGAAAATAAAGACACTGCTAAAGTGTGAGACAGACAATGGTGGGTAGGAAGCCTACAGAGGGAGGGGTAGACAGAGCGCTATTCAACATTATAATATTCCGGTGCATAATGCAGTCCTACGCAGAAACTTCCCATTGTTTTCTGGTTTCAAAACATCCATCAAACTTCATTGTATTGAGTCAGAAACAGAGACTCTCGCACATCTGCATGGTTATATACCACTGGAGGTAAATGTAAAAATATATATTTTTAAATGTATTAGAACCAAAGCTTTAATGATTTTCGGTTCCCTTCACAACATTCTCTTCGCTTTTCACAACCATTGGTAACATATATATTCACAACACACTCAGGAGGTATGATATGAAGTGAGATTTAAAACCAAAGCTTTTTGAAAAAAGGTGTTTGGCCTGGAAGCATTTTAGTTAAGGTGTGATGTCGATGAATATCAGCCACCTGAGATAAATGAAAGGACAGATATGGAGTAGTAACCACTCTGCCAACAACATTGGCAATTTCCTTTTTCTTTCATCAACATTACACCTGTGAACGTGTGATATTCTAGAGAAAGGTTGTTTTGTTTTTCTATCGTTGGTGAGAAGTTATTTATCACAGCATTTATTTGTAGACACTGTCATGCAATTATGTTAAGAGTATAAGAAGTATATGCTATTTTGTAAATTCTCCAACTTGACACTAAGAAAGAAAAGCTGCAATTAGCACAGGTATCACCCGTGTTTGGATACCAACCTATCCCATAATGCACACATGGTTTGGACCAACAGTGCGGCAGTAACTTATGGCTGCAGAGGGACCTCAGGATGGGTAGGATGATTAACAAGCACATATGCTGCGTCTTACCCCAACTGTTGTTTTCATTAATTGGTGTAGTGAAATGATAAAGAGACTGTGCAACTCTCACCACAGCACTTTTCTAATGAATCGCTGGAGTGTGTTTCAGTTGAGATGGAACACACTCAAACATATTAATCACAGCCGTGTCCCTGTGTGTGAACAGTACCTGCGAACGCATGGTGCCTACTGCACAGATGGATGAAAACGAGGTGTGAAAAAAAGCTACATCTCAAAGCTGTCCGAGTGCCATGGATGGATTGCAAGAGAGAAAAAAGAATAAGTGAAACTCTAATCAAAGAGATCTAAGGCCGGGACGTTTTCAAACGGGGCTGGATTAATACAGAACTCAACTTAACTCCGCTGTCACACAGACTGATACAGGAAGTCATCATTCTTAAGTTGCCTTTTGCTTAACCGGACTCCACCTGTTCAACTTTCAACACACTTATTCATTTATCTGTATAGATCAATCTCACACCGTACTTCTTACATTAATAAGCAATTACTCTACACACGTACTGTAAATAGTATCTTATGTTTACTTTTTGTTAGTTATAGGTCAGCCTATACGTCAATTCAGTATGTTCGTATGGTATATTTGAAAGAGATACTCTACAGATATCAGGGATGCAAACACACGTATGGTGAAAAAAAGAGAGAACTATTCGAAGCAGAAAAAAAACAGCGTAATATACCATCTGACAAAGGCCTGTGCTATAATGCTTCAATGAACTGGCTATTCTTTATAATATACTCAGATCAATAGGAGACAGAGATGTTAAGTTATAAATCAAGGGTTTTTATTATTATTTACAGGTAGATAATATCAAGGGTGTAACTTTGGTTTAAGAAGTGGGGGGGACACAAAACAGGGGGTCCTCCTCAATGAAAATGTTTCTCGATTTAATTCCATTGTTGACAGTTCTGCTGTTTAAGTGGCCGTGACAGACCTGACCTTTACCTCACCTACCTCTATTAAGCTTACCATTGATCAAAAATGCTAAATTGGCTGTAAATGGAAAGGATGTATGTTTCCATAGGTCTTTTCATACATATGAAACCAGACATGTGAAAGAGCATCCTGAACTTTTGACCTATGCACACTATGCATTCTAGAAGGTGCAATAAAAGCGTAAACGTTCCAACCACAATTCTAAGAGGGCGTTTGTGGTTTTTGACACCTTGACGGCGGTTACAACGGTTGAGGACAACAATAAGCACAGGATGCAGGCGGCCTACGCAAAGGTTCGAATCAAACTTCCTGGGCCAGCGAATCTTAGAGACAAGCTGTCCCTGTTGCCTCTGTTAATAAATGAAGTCTCTGTTAATGAATTAATGTATAAAGTTTGCATATTTGAAATTGAAATGTTTAAAGAAAAAACTTGATTCTAAACATGACATTGACAATGTGTTCTGCTTTCATGAAAAATGTTCATATTCCCTCTCGTTAAAATTACATATCATTACTATAAGTCTTTATTTGTTTTATTTTTAAACCTTACATTTTGTAATGTTCAATAATTAAAAGTCGAACATTTGTGACCCATGAGGAAGAGAGGGAGGAGGAAGAAGACTATAAAGAAGGATGGAGAAGAAGAAACGAGACGGCTTTAGGACATTTAACTTGTGAACCTGTTGCTTTTGCATTTTTACTTTGTGTCTTTGTTATTTTTTTGGATTCTTGTAAATCCTCTATTTTAGTTAAAAACCTTAATAAAACCAGTTTGTACTTTGAACATTTCGACCCAATTCCTGGTCTCTGTCGTGGTCTCTGAAGGTATCTGCTTGGGCTTAGAGTGAGGTAAGAACACCCTTCCTTGGAAAAGGCTGACAGTAGTTGATCATTTGGATTTGAAATTATTTAAGGGGAATAGAAACTCTGCTAAGGTTACACTATAGTTTCACATTGGTTACTGTGGTTGATGTGGTTTTGATTAATGTTGAAATATGACATATGCTCTGCTGATGTGGTAATATCACTGCTGTGATATTAATGTTTGACTCTGGCTGTGTTTGATATTACATTTGCATTGTTTTGATTGGTATAACTGGGGATCAAAATTGGGGGTTAGTGATTGTGGGTCCTGAAGCTGCCCTAATTACCAGGGGGTCTCCCAACGACACAGGGTTTCTCCTTCAGGGGCAGTTTAGATACTGCTCTGGGGTTCTACCAGCCCACCAACACCTACTACACTATACACTCCGTTTTGCTATCCTGGCGGTCGGACATCCGAGGCTGAAGTGCCTGAAATAGGGATACGACGGGCAGCTTGGTGTTAGAGGCCACACTGTAAGCGCCCCCCTAAGCAAACTTATCTAGTATCCTATCCATGTGAACCTGTTTTATTTGTGGGTGGACCTCACATCGTATAGGGGGGTCCGGGGGCATGCACCCCCGGGAAATTTGTTTTCTTTGAGGGCAAAACTATTTATTTAATCGTTTATTTGGCAGGGACATTGCACATTAATGAACACTTAAAACAATAAATATTTCAAGCGTAAATATACCGGATTTAGCTTTGAGCTACTTTCTATCCGCAGTCCCTCTGGGATATAGCTCTCAACACTCATATGAAACAGAACTATATAAAAACCATTAGAATATGCTCACAACCAATAACAAATATTTGATAAACTCCTCTCTCCTATCTTTATCTTACCTAGTCTGCATTCTTTCTTTTTATTTATGCATATTTTACTAATCACTCCCCTTTTAAACTGTGTGTTTTTTTTTACTGACCTATAGTACACATTGGAAGGATTTCTATTGTTTACAACTATATTAAATAGATGGAAATATTTGTTTACATAGATGACCAAACCGTTTGAGACCCACTGAGATAACTTAGACCAGGGCTCTCCAACACGTTGATCGCAAGCTACCGGTAGCTCGCGGGCAGCTTTTCAGTAGCTCGCCGCTCGATTATCGATTATAGCGTAGTAAGGTTGCTTCTTGATTTTTCGGCCGCGGCTGGACAATAACGTTTTTTAATTTTATAACTTTTTCTGTCACACGAATATCAAATTGGTCGGTGACGCAGAGATCAAGGAACAGACGTGACAGCGGCACCACACACGGAGCAGTCTGCTTTCTCCACCAGCACCAGTCCAGAACCAACAGCAGAATGACCCGCTCTGAATCAGGCCCTGTCGCTGCGGCTCAGAGACACACAGGGAGGGATTTGTGTTTTTTGAAAAACACTCGTTATCGTCATGTCAGGTTTTTGGTGGATTTAATCAAGTCTTGGATTGCAGAGTATGAATGTCCTCTTGCTATTTTCAGTTGATAAATACTTGTGTAAAGTTTGTGAAGGCAAGGCAAAGCTTCCGCGATCACCGTCTCCTCTGTTCCTCCAAACCCCGCCCCCTCCCTGAAAATAATGAGTGACAGGCTGATAGTAACCTGATTATTATATTATACGTTATTATTCACTTAATCACTGATTGAGATATAATGAAGCTAACTTAATCTCATACATTCATGGGATTTATGTAACAGTAAGACAGAGAATGTAAGTGTGCACCCACATGCACTATTTTTGTTTTTATAATGCTGTTGTAAATACTCCTGTTGTTTGCTGTGTTCAGACTCAAGTCATGTGTGTGATGCCACATTCAAGACATTCAGTGTCTTTTTTTAAACAGAAGACCGTTGCTAGAAGCTGCAGCTAGACTGCAGAAGTATTAGTTTTTTGTTTTTGAGGATGGAACCATTTTCACACACAGATATAGGGAGGCTAGATCTATACAGTACAATTGATTTATTATGGTTTATATTTTAATGTCAAGACGAAGAAGAAGAAAAAAAAGATGGCTGAACTGTTCAGTGTCAATCCTGTGGAGATGGAGATGGAGGTTATAAATCTCCAAAATAATGTTCAGCTTAAGTCTCAGCAAAACTCACAACATTTCTGGAGCCTTGTAGACCCAGAAAACTATAAGAACATTCACCAAGCAGCTCTGAAAATGTCTGCTTTATTTGGTTCTGTTCTACATACCTTTGTGAAGCAGCTTTTTCTGACATGAATGTCATGAAATCTAAATACAGAACAAGACTGACTGATGAACATTTAAATGACTCTATTAGAGTGAACCTATAAGTGGGTACACTCCAGCATACACCTCTATGGTGGACTCCATGCAGTGCCAATCATCTCACTGACTGTAATAAAGAGTGCTTATTTTACACATGTGCCATAAGATGCTTGTCAGGTAGTGATTAAGGACATTTATGTGCATTTTCAGTGATGTACTCACTATGTGGGCCATAATAATATGTGAGAAATCTTCGTTTTCTTGGACCTTGCGACCTTGCGAGCGCAGAATTGCGCCGCATTTACGCATGACTGATGTGCAACAACGTGTAACTGATGGCAGAGCGAACAGGTACAGGAGGCGTAGAGCGAGGGATCATTGTCCACTAGTTAATCGATCGTAGATGGCGTCGTGCTCGCGGACGGATACAAAAATATACTTTGGCGGCTGTTAATATACCTGGGCGGCCCGCCCAAGTAAGGTCTATGTGTGGGAAACCCTGGTTATGGTATGACGTCTTCGCAAAAGGTCTCAGTAGTGTTTTTAAGTGAGAAGTTGTCCGTCAGCCCGTGAGTCGGACCCCCCCCCCCAAAACGAAAACTCTTCGGTTCTCCACGAATTACACAAGTCACCCAAATCAGCGTTAAAAAAGCGGGAGGTGCTGAAAAGCGACTAATTTGCATGCATGAGATATATATAATTTTTACCATCAATATGTACATATTTGACTGTTTTGTTTGTCTTCTACTGTTAATATGAATATTTAACTGTTTATGTTTATTATTTTTTATTTCACTGTTATTTCATGTACAATGCCTTGTTTGCATGCTGCTGTGACAAAAACAAATCCCAAATTGGGATCAATGGCTCAAACAACAAAATGGCTGGGGGCTATTTCACTGGCGAAAAAAAAAAGAGTACAGCAGTATTTAATTATGGTGACACGAGGGCTGGGTGTTTAGCAGTGTTGCCTCAAAGCAAGAAAGACCTGTATTTAAGAAATTGTAAACACCAGCCAGATTGGTGACCAATCCAGGGCTTGGTTCCAGCTCCTCATGACCATGAACAGGTCATGTGGTTTCAAAAAACTGATTATCATGTGATCTTATACGACTAGTAGGAAAATAATACAACTAACCGATATAGCTACAAAGGATTGTTAAAGATAAGGTTGGAACACCAACTGGGCAAAGCAGCCATTAGCTTCTAGTGAAGTAGTTGGTTTACCGTGTGTAACAAATGTGCACCAATTAAGTACAATATCTCCTCATCTCAGTTTCGCATTATTACTAAATCCAAAGGTTGCTTTAATGAAACTTATGCAAGTGTAAGAATATCACTGGATAATGCAAATAATAACATGCTGTAGACAAGTCAGAAAATCTAAAGGATATTTCGCGAGGTTGTTTTAAGAACTAAACCCCTACAGAAAAACTCCTTCCAATATTCGTCAAGATATTTCACCCTCAATAGGTAAAACTCCATAGCCTTCATCAGGGACATAGATATTTTACTGTGGAAGAAAGTTGTCCACCAACTGACTTTGAGCCACAATGCTTTTGCGAACAGATAAAAAAAACATCTATTGTTTGAAAAACTATTTTACCAGGTAGGGAGAGTCAATACCAAGATGCAATATGGTAAATGAAGGATCTAATGCCCCAACAAAATCAAAGTATAATACTAAATCAATTGTATAGCGCAGCAAACATAAGAAAGGTTAAGCCTCTTAGAGTTATCTCGTATCGTCAATGTCAAATATTAGGTAGGCTACTGTTGTAACAATGTCTGTGTATAAATTCTGTGGTGGTGTGCAAACAGCTCAAAGTTGATCATATTCCTTGTCATACCCATATTGTTATCTGTAAAATTCTGGGTGATAGAGCAATGAAACACAACAGTGTAGAAAAAGAAAAGACTGTATTTAGTTGAATGATATCCAGTTGTAACTAACCTTGAAGAAGGTCATGGTGGAGCCGTCCTCCACCACCCCGTATTCTATCTTTGTCTGCTTGGCCAGGTCGTCAGCAGAATCGATGGGCGACTCCATCCTCTCCACGGTGAGGAAGGCCGCCAGGTTCGCCGTGTAAGAAGAGATGATGATGAGCGTGAAAAACCACCAGATTCCTCCTACAATTCTGGTGGAGAGGGCTTTGGGCATGAGCTCAGATCCTGAACGAGAGGAGCAAAGGAGGGTGGTGAGGACCGGGACAGCATCAGGCTGGGGAGGGGGCAGCACTCTGCCTGGATCACACACTCACATTCACAGAAAGTGGGCAGAGTGGGCAGCCTCATGGGTTGACGTTAGCTTCCTGCGTGCTAGTGACTGAGTGACTGTGTGTCATTACTGCACCGCCTCTTCTAAAACTAATATTTATTCACTCAGTCACTCCGCCAGAAAGTGCTGAAGGCAATACACTTCTGCGACAAAGTTACTTCTGGAACTTGTGATCTACTGCTGGCAAGCTAACCGCTAACTTGCTAGCTAGTTATTTTTGAGTTTGCCAACGAATTCATCTTGCCAATTTGATTGCTGGACAAACATTTAAAGCACTCTTTTGGAGATTCACTATTTGAGACCTCTGTCACAGGTTGTTATCTGTCATTATTGATTGGTTGCTAACGATACATGAGCTAGCCCTGAGTGCTAACACAGAGGTAGAGAGCTAGTGTCACTTAGAATATGGGATGGACTGTAAGTAGCTGGTACTGCCATAAGGCTTATCCCAAAACCAAAAAACAAATCACTTTAACAGTACTACTATTGCTGTGACAGTATACTATTCTATTACAGGGTTTAATAAAATTGGATTGCACACAGCTAAAATGATAACTTCTCCCCATTTCAGATTCTTCAGCTCTCTGTTCCCAAAAAAGAGGATATCAAGATATTAATGATTTACTTCACTTGCAAATGACTCCATTGGTTGTGGCCATTTTTGCAAAATTAATGTATTTGGTTTAGAAACATATCTGACATTATTGGTGGTTTAACAATATAATGTTGTTTAGCTTTGCACAACATTAGTTACTTATGTTCCTCTTACAGTTAATGTACCATTAATACCATTAATGTACCTGTTTAACATTCAAGTTTTACTCACAATGTACGCAGAGCATTAGGGAGCATGTGTGTCTGGGTAGAGTATAAGGTAGGGAGTTTTGTTGGCCAAAGAAAAGGAGGTGGAACTGGGCTATATCAGGACTATTCTCCTCAAGCGGCTTAAGCTATTGAAAGCTGGGATTTCGCACATTCACTCAGAAGCAAAGCCGATAAAGAGTCAGAGAGATAGGAGGTTAAGAACTCTGTACTCCACTCCCTTTTGTGAGAGACTCCCTTTCATCAAACTTTTTCTGTCTCTCTCGCTGTCCCCTGAGTGAGCTGTCTAGTAGAGGGAGGATGCAGCGAGAGACATGACAGTCACCTGCAGCGAGAGACATGACAGTCACCTGCAGCCCGAGCCCATTGCTATTGATACTGCAATGGAGAGGGAATGACAGCATGGAGTGGGGGGGGGGGAGGCATGCCTCCTACTGTTTAAACCCAGGAGCACACCATGTTTTTAGGAATACATTGGCTTACTTACCTGTTAAATCATAACTGATTGCACACACCATGCTGATATCATACAATTACCATTGGTTGAATTCATTAACATGAAAACAATTGTCTTTTCACAATAGCTGGAAGTGTTTACTGTCAGCATGCTCAAATAATGGAGCAATGGCACTACACCTACTCTTTTGTATCACCATGATGCCACTTTTTAATTATGGGGTGTTACATTGATATATTTGGCAGTTTTAGCCTTCAAACCACACAGTATGTTGATTATACATTGATTAAATCACTGAATAGTTTTAAAGAACATATACTGTATATCTCAGATCTGATGTTTTTTAAAGAACCAAACATCTGGAATGGTTTCAACATAATATGTATTTGGTAGATGGATCATAGCTCTAATTTGCAATATGGTTAGGCATTTCTCATGCCAAAATATTTTACAAATACATTAACTGAAAGTTATTTAGAGTTTAGGCAATAATTGTGTGATTTCAACATAAAGACCCATCCTACTGCTATTCACACAGAGCCCCCCTTAGAAAACAAATGTTTGGTTGTACCTCTCATAGAGTGGTACAGGAATTACTTATTATTTAGCACGTCCGAAGTCAACGTTTTTTTTTATAGTTTTTTGGTTAAAAAACAAAAATAAGGTCTTTGGTTAACACAAGCTTAAGATATGAAGCTTTTTTGTCCTACAGCATAACATTTGTCAGTAAAAACCCCAATCTTTATTAGATACTTTTATGTGTCATAAAAACGGCTGTTGCTAATAACTGACTAACTCAACTATAAACATCATTAAGCCGAACATTAGTCGCCTTTAGCTTAGCGGTTGTGAAATACAACTTTGCAAACGTGATGTAGTTCATTTATAGCCTAACGTTAGCTTTTTACTTATGGTGATTGCTGCTGCAACGCAAACATTTCCCAAATTGAGATCAATAAAGTACATTTTATCTTATCATAATGTGTGGAGATTATCCTGCTGAACAAAACGTGTAAGTATCATAAACTTGTGTTGGCCAAAGAGCTTATATTCTTAAAAAAATCTAAATCCAATGTAAAAATCCCATTCCTTTTTGTCGAGGGAGCTCTTGCGATGCTAACTTTTGGTTCGGGTTAGAACTACGTCATCACTGCCTCACTCTATTAGCCACCAGCCATCCACACTGTCAGAAGTAGCTCCACCACAGTATGGAAGTCACCCAGCACTGGCAACAGCCACCCACTCTGCCCATTCATAAAACCACAAACACAAATCAAGGTAGCAGGCATGAACACAAACATATTCATCAGTTCTGTGAGCAGAGGATTCTGCATATTCTGTTATCAGACGCAGGTATGTTTAAAACATGTTACCAGCTCCATGCTTCTTTTCCTTTTCCCCCTCAGAAACCAGAACAGAAAAGAAAAGAGGGGCAACCCACTCAGAGGAGCGAGTTGACCCAAACAGAGCCTGGTTGGTGCTGACTGTCATGTACCCAAGGTAACGTCATGACCAAACAGCACATCCCACAGTTTTCTGGGGGGCGGGGCAAGCCTCCGGGCAGGGGAGCCTCTCTACAGTGCAGAGCTCACGGTGCCATGAAGACACCGTGAGGTCAGTCTATCCCACCGCCGTCTGGGCCTCAGCCAAATCTTCTCAACTGGTCAACCCTACACGTATGTGCTGCTAGCTGGTCAAACAAACAACACTACTTTATTCTCTATTCGGAGTTGCTAAAATGCATGACATTTACAAAGATCTTACACGGATTCTGTCAAACCAGCCATCATTTTGATGCCAAATCATTTGCATCCTAGGATTCAAATAAATACAAATCTGTAAGAAATATTAGTCGCTAATTTGGGGATATTAGTACGCATGCAGTATACAGTAAGTTAGCATGCAACCAGCCAACAAGGGATACGTTATTAGTTACTTATTCTGAAGAAAGATTGTCTATAGACTTAAAGGGTCACTTCATCCAAAACATTTTTTTCTAACTTACCTCTCCTGGTATGTTATCATGCGGATAGTTTCTTTTCACTCACCTACTTCAACGGTAGAGGCCAAATTTGGAATGGATTATTCAGACTGCTAGGAACACTGTTTGAACATATCATTAAATAACAAATACTTTCAGGGCCTCTGAATGAAATCTGTTGAAATAACGACTTAACCTTGATTTTTTTAACAACTTTTCTATGGTTGAAAATAAACGTTCACAAGTAGTTATAGTTTAATTCAAAAGGATAATTTTCAAACTCTGTGGTATTAATTCATAAAAAACCTTGTGTTTCACTATAAGGTCTTCAGTTGATTTTGAAAGTATTATATATACAGTTTTACCATCATGAATCCAAAGTTTTATCCTCTCCACAAATATAAAAATTAATATTCCAAAAGTATTTCATGGTGTTTTCTGATCAATGAAAGCTAATGTTTGTTGTCCAAGGATGTTACATAGACCGGGCTTCTTTCTGCGGATTGATATGACTGCACACAGTCCCTTTATCCTCCTTAGCAACGTTTTTTAGCAAAGAATTAACAATCTCTGGTATATCCAAATTGACCAATCAGAATCAAGTATTCAACCAAGTTGTTTAATAACATATTCTAATTAATTTGTTCAATACTGCGTTAGAGCTAAGGCATTATTGTCAAAGAAAGGTATTCAAAACGTGGGGGTATACAACCCAAAACAAATCTTTATAGCTGGATGTGAACTGACCCTTTAAAGCAGCTTTAACTATGGCAGCTAGTTATTTATTTGCACTGTCCAGATGCTGTGACACATACACTTTATACCATGCTTTCCAAGCCCTACAATCATCTACCTGCTTATTTGTTACATTGACAACATTTAAAAATGCAACATATCTCTCATTCTGGCATGCATTGTATCATTAAAATAATAACATTCCTTTTTCTTATAAACTCTTTTTCAGTCTTAAGATGCGAACTAGTTGAGAAGATACGGCATTGGTTTGGCAGACGGGCCTAAATTCACATTCAATCTCAATCATTCCTTCAATATCAGGTATCCTGGGAAGGGGGGTGGGGGGGCGGTACACTTACCTGTTCGAATGCTGTAGATAGGTGGGGGAAGGTAGGGGAGGGGTTAGGAAAAGGGTAGCATGCAGGTGCACCATCCTCATTCATCAATCACATCACTCAAATTCCACTCAGTCTATCCTGCTGGACTCTACCAGAAAAGCATCTAGCATCATGCACAGAGGCCCCCATGCATGGTCGTGGGCCTGGTCCAAGAGCAAGGTTTGACCCCCAGCAAAAAGTGGGACATGTGCTAGAAAAAAGGGGACAGGCAGAGGCGTCTACCTTGCTGCATGAGAGCTCCAACTCCAAACCAGAAACTATTTAGCAGGGTGAAATTGTTTTCCACTACATCCGAGTCGGGGTTGCAAGGGTGGGGGTTATACCACTCGTAGGGACTAAACCTGTGACATTAACAGAGAACACACACACAGATGTTTATTGCAGTTGCATAAAGACACAGTTGTCATCCTACCTGGAGAGACAGGAGAGAGAAAAACAACGTTACTTAGTCATATGAAACACTTTAAACCTGCCGGAGGACACGTCCCTGATAAAGAAGCACTGCTATGTTTTCGTGAACATAGTTTAGAATGCTATTGCTAACTGGATTAGTAAATTAGAAAATGAATTATTGTAAAATGATGATTAGGATTTATTTACTGAATAATCTATTAGTCAAAATAAAGCCTCAAAAATGTCTGCTCACCTGAATCTCTCTTTTCCGTTGTTAAATTGTAATAAGATATGATCCTTGGCCCGATTTTAACACCAGTCATATTCCAAAGGTGGCTTCTCATGTGGGAGTGCTCATATCAAAGGCAGTTCCCCTCAGTAATTTAATCGATAGGGTCTGAAAATAACTCCATTGTCAGCCAAGAAAAGAACTAATAATCTTTATAATCTTGGAGGCGCATTCATATTCAGCAGATCAAGCGGTTAATTCCCATCATGCCCACGCCGGCCCTGCGCTCCCCTTCACTCGACACACTCCTCAAGCAGAGAGATTTCTCATTTATTCATATCAAATAAAAGTGACATTACATTAGTAAAGGTTGATTGGTCTACAATTAAGCATTCTGACCTGATTTGGTTTGGGCTGGGGTAGAGGGGGAACTGGGGCCCTATCTTGACTCAAGCTGTTAAACAGACACAAGGGTTTGAATAATCAATTTGCAATGCATAATGTAGACTTACTGCACTGGAAGTCCAAAGCGGTAACCTTGAGTGCATGTAACATCTGCACGCAGGATAATGCAGATGAAAGTGCTACACCGCCGGGTGTCAAGGTTTTATTCCATTGTCCTTTGTTATAATACAGTAGTACTTGGTAGAATACTGTTATACACGACTCTATATGAAGACGTATGGCTGTATCGATGAAATGACAGCATCATAACTGAACGCTGTCATTGACTAATGGGCTCTGCCATTATAATGTGGTTAGCAGTGGTGTTTCTTTTCACCCCTATAGCACACAGGAGGATATTGTGTGGTGTAGCTCAAGGACCCCTGAATGTCCCCCTTATTTCTCTTTTAAGAGAATCCTTGGCCTTAAATCAATCTGTCCACTCACTCAATTTGCCCCAGATTTGCTTGCTTGTCAATTTGCAATGCCAAATTGAGTTCATCTGAACTGTGACCTTGCCGTGGCATGTGTGACCCAATCTCTTGCGCAGAGGTCTCCGCGTGTGTTTCCTCCAATCATGTCAGGAAAAGCCAATTACAGCTCGCCATGAACATGGATGAACGAAGTTGTCAGCGATGTGCCGGATCGTGGCGGGCTGGACCGCTGCTGGTTGGGTCACAGAATGCTAAACCGTTGCCGTTTACAGCAGACACCACGGCTTAACCCGTCTCTCACTGTGGCCTCGCCTGGCTCGCCTGCTGTCATTCTGATCCAATTACACTGCCCTTACATTATCTCAGATCATCTGTGCTGCAGAGGGAGAAACTTTGAGCAAGGTCAGTGCAGAGATAAGCTCGGGCGGAAAAAAAAACGGCGGGGAATTCACCAGCAGCGCAGAAACAATGTGAGGCTTTTATCTTCCTACGGGGTCAGGGTCACCCAGCAGAAAGCTCCAGCGATGATGGGCACGATAACGCCAATGTCAGAGGAGATGAATCAACAGCGAGAGAACGGTCCTGTTGCTCTGTCCCAGCATGAGAGACTATCGGAAAGTAAGATTACATTTAAAAACACAATATGTGGTGGTGTGGCTTGGACGATGTTAATGAAAATCGCAAGCTTAATATTTTTTGTACACTTACAATTAAAACTGGCAAAAAATGTTGGGCAATATTTTCAGGCTCAACCAATATGTACAAGTCATATTAGTTAACTCTGGTATACCCTACATCAGGGGTTTTCAAAGTGTGGGAAGGTGAGCCTCCCCTCAGAGAACATGAGAACAGCCACGCCCCCCCTCCCAATTATTATTGCTATTATTATTGTTGTTGTTGCTATAATGCAGGGTATTCAATTGCATTTCAAAGAGGTCCAGTAAGAGAAAATGTCATTAAATGCTCTGTTTTCGCTGTCTACCTTTCTCTTTTTTGAGCACGCCATTTGAAGTTACTCCGACTGTTTCTCTCTTCTTGTCTCGTCTCTGTGTGTATGTTTGAATCTATCGTGCTGACTCACTGACTGCACCGATTTGATTGGCTGAGTAGTATGTTTTAAACATTTTTTTTTAAATCTTTTTTCATTTTCATGGATAAATCCTTATATGCTTGCGGCAACACACTGAACATCAACTTTGCCTCCTTATTACACTCACCCCTACTTTAGTGCTGGGAACAATGAGTCTGCGTCTTTGATGCGCACAGGCGGATCATGCAGGGATCAGAGTCCTGCATCGGGTGATTCGCGGGTGGTATTTTTTCAAACTTTTTTTTCCGGGTTCGGTTCTGGGTAAAACAAAGAATATGCGGGTCGGGTCGCGGGTGTTGCATAATAAATATATATTTAAATAATAATAATTTAATTTAATGTTTAAAGATTCCTCAGACCTCTCCCCCGCGGGACCGCGCATAATTATAACCTCTGCACCGCATCAATCTGCTGCTGAGTGCGCCACATTCGAATACAGCATTGTAAATAACTCTTCCTCAGGAGCGAAATCCAACGTCTGGGAGGCTTTTGGTGTCCTCCTGGAGAAAATAACCAACATCCCACGCTTTTTGAGCCAAATACACAACTGCGTGTGTTAATAATTGCATGTTTTCACTGCTCCTAGGATATGCGGGTTCGGGTCGGTTTGCGGATCTTGTGCCGACGGGTCGGGTCGGTTTGCGGAACTAATTGGCAATATGTGCGGGTGGCGGGGCGGTTTCGGTATTGCACGTCGCGGGTGCGGGGCGGGAGCGGGTCTTGAAAATCAGACCCGTGCAGGACTCTGGCGGGGATGCAATGTAGACAGGAATAAACGGAGATCATCCTCTGGCTGCAGCCGACCGGTACTTGCTTTTGATCAAAGTCAATGCGGGAAACCCGCACTCACACAGGTAGGTGGAGGTGAAGGGAATGAGCACTTTTACAACCTTTTTGGCGAGGTGGGGGAACTTGGTCTCCACAGACAGCCAAAAGTGTGCAAGTGACACTTTACTCATCTTGTTCTCGTTCTTTTTTTCTCATGCTGCGCCTCCCCTGAAGCGCTCTGGCGCCCCCCCAGGGAGGCGCGCCTCACACTTTGAAAACCGCTGCCCTACATGGTATTGGTAACGGTATATATTTGATCTAAGACTCAGTGGAGTGGTGCAGAAACGATTCCTGAAACCGGGAAATTAATTAGCATTTTACCACTTCTGATTCATTCCACTTGAAGCCATTGGTTTTTTAACGTGTTTGTAGTAAGAAGCCTCCAAGAAGATCTTTGGTTTTTAAAAGTCTAATAGAATTACACATTTCCCTTCTAGAAAATAAAAAATGTAATTAAACAGTGACTAAATTAACTAATACACGTCATCACGACGAACATTAGCAATCTTTAGCTTAGCGGTGCTGATGCGCAGCCACAAGGTTAGCTTTTTTACTTATGGCGATTGCATTTACGCGCGAAGGTGGTGACAGACGTGGACGTACTGTATCTCTCTGATGCACTGTACAATCTCTTGTAGATTTCTTGCCAATATATATATGTATCATAAGCTTTTTTTGTACATCAAACAAAATCTAATCACATTGCTTTTTGATGAGGGACCCCTATGTGATGCTAACTCCTTGGTCGGCCTATAAAAATACATCATCACTGCACCACTTTATACCTCAGTTGTGTTTTTGCCTCAAGATTCTGAAAAAAATATAAAAGGTGCATGGGATTCAGAGGAGCATTCAAACCACATGATGTACTGTACCTTTAATATGAGCACTCATTAACTAAATGTTTAATATTCAAAAGACACTTTGATTTAAGGAAAGAGAGAACTTCATATCAGTATTATGAGTAATATTCATATAGAAAAATTATAATTCTGCACTAGTAGCCTCTGCTTTTCGCAAATAAAATCCCTTCATGTGTATGATGTAGGGAATTCCCCAAAGTGTAACAAGGTGTTAATGCACAGGCTTTAGCAGAGGTGTGATGTGCTGTGAAGGTTTTTTTGTTTCGTCACCTGCGCCAGAAGCAGCAGCAGTGCGACTGATGTCATTAGGAGGAACATAAAATAAGCGATAACCGGTGACATTAACATCAGTAACTGGAGATATCAGGGCAGGTGGCAACACAACAGAGGGATCATGTGGTGTTAGCAGTGCACCCGTGTGGAATAGGCCTATCGGTGGCGAGGAGAAGCTGCTCTAACTGTGTGTACGTCAGTCCCAGTGTTCTGTCTCTCACTCGTACCAACAGTCAGTCACACAGCGCAGCACGAACACAAGCATACATAGATCAAATGTGTAATGTGTACACACACAGAAACAGTATATTAATGCACAGTGGAACTCCTTGTCAATTGTATGTGCTTCACTATACTAGACGGTTTAGTCTCACAAAGTTTCATGAAATTAGTTTGACTTTGAAACATACAAATGATGAATGTGAACAGAAGTTGGAGAAATACATTTCCTCACCATTAAAGGATTAAATGGAGGGCATGCTGTCAATACACCTTTTTACGAGTGTAAATAAGCAGATTGTCCAAAGAAATATCACTGCGCCTGTTTTATGCAAATGTCTGATGTATGTTTACAGTTTAGTGGGTAATAACACCTTGAGATGGATTACTTGTTCTGCATAGATCAAAAGCAAAAACAGTGAGACATTGTTCAGGGACACAAAGCTTGGTAGGGTTAAGGTGCGGTGGTAGGGGGGTTACAAAAAAAAAAAAAAACTAAACTATAATCGTCCCCTATGCTCAACCAAGTAGCTAGGTTATCCATGTTGAGCCCTCACATTATCCCTTTATATGTCCCTGACAAAATAGTTACTGTGCCTTAACCTGACCAAACTTTTACCAAATCGTTGGTTAAAGGCACTTTTCTTTCCATAGGGCATCAGACTCATATTAGTGTTCTCTAGAACACTAATATGAGTCCTTTTTTAATGCAATCAAAAAGCACACATTTAGCCGTTTAATTTGGCAGTTTTGTTGGAAAACATATTTCAAGATGATATTGATCAGTATAGACATCATACAGACAGTATAGACCTAAAACCTATAACTGTATTCACTGGTTTCAGTCACTGGTCCTAAACATTTTAGTTTATCTATCAAGAGTATTTTATTGTATACAGTACACTTTTGACTGTCTTTTATTTTCTTCTACTGCACAAGTTCCTTTTTTTTTTTTTTTTTTTTTTTACTGATCGAATTCTGAACCATGAACAACAAACCAGTTTTCCTTCTTGGTCAATCATGATAAAACCATATGCTAGCATATTGTATTTTTAGATTTGGTTCACTTTCTTACCCCTTGTTGAGTCTATCGATGTAGATAGTATAGTGGTGTTTTAAACGGGCATTTCTTCTGTATAATGTAGCCTCAGTGACAGCTGTTGACTAGAACAGCAGGGAAACTCTTTCCAATAAGATTTGGGCCTTTTGAATTCCTGTGGTGAGCAGTATAAACTAAATTCCAGTCATCTCCATTTTATTCAACCAAGGCACCAAAACTATTTGCATGGCCACGGGGGAGGAAGATATTTGACGTGTACACTACCAGGGTAGTTCAACCACAGAGGCTCTTATCACCTGACAAGACATGTTAAAATGCTCTTGTCACATATATAACGGTAGAGGAATGTGATCTCTTCTGTTCACATTACGTAATCTGCCTTTCACATTTCATCTAATTCAGTGAGAGTGCTTATGCTACACTCTACATCAACCACATGCAGCTGTAGCCCAGCATGCATTGTGTGTACAGGAAAAAAGAAGGAATAAAGTGAAGGGGGGAATTCATACACTTACCCAAACACTTACTTATAATGATATTATATACAGATAGGTGCATATTCTGAGCCAACTTAGATGACAGTTGCCGCTTTTTATTTTCGTGTGTGATCATATTGCCAGTAACATCAGAAAACACATGTGCGTTAACGGTAAAACTGTCAGGTCACGGCTGCAAGAGAGCCGATGTCTCCTGAAAGTTTTAGAGTTAACATGAACTTATTTTCCTCTTTTTTTCTTTACCATGCTTCAAATGGCAGCCACAAGCAAGAACCACGAGATCACGAGTCAACCGTCAAGAAAAGACAACTTGTGCAAATCAGATTTTAGATGGTTTCATCAGCCACAGGATTCTTAAAGGTACATAATTAAACTGTTGAGTGGATAAACACAGAAGCAAATACTGTAATAAAGAGCTGCTTGTGTTGATAGATACAACACCTACTAATCCAATGTATTCAAGATAAATCAGATACATAAAAGACCAAATGAACAGAGTTCTTTGCCTTCAATTACCAAAACCACAAATCCAATTACAAATGAGTTCTAGCACTTCTTAGCGAATGTTCTTTACAAACAAACTTTGCAGCACTTGGGTTTATTGTCTTTAAACACTTGCAATGCCATTTGAACTGCAAACAATTAACTGCAGAGAGAGACCTACAATTGTAAAACATAGCTCCAATTTTAAGAAAAAAAAGTTAGGTGCAGAAGTGACAAAGTGAGTCATTTACAGAAAAAACCCCAAATGTCTGATTTGGTGGGGTAAAACAAAACACAACGCCTTTAAAAGCCTGCATAGGAAAGTCATCTGTAAACGTATATTTAGATAAGGATTGCCAGTGGCTATGAACACCTGGAAGCTTTACAATTAATGGGGTGAGGTGACAGCCACAAACTCCTTTAAACCAGATAATTGTTGTTCTGACGTTTGTTTTCCAGTTGTCGTGCTTGAAGCAAGGTGAAGGAAAAAGAATGAACTCTGAGACACTGGGGATAGTGAGGGAAAGGTGGGAGAAGGGCAGCAGTGTTCACACCGAGCTTGACAAATCCCACACACACTTACGCCAACACATATCCATATGAGAGCACAAGCATTCTGCCACTCTCTCTGACATGTACACACAACCCTTGAACGGCTGATAGGCCTACAACTTCTCTATCTAAGGTCTGGTGGTTTAATTGTGTGTGTATGAATTTCCTGTGGTTTCATTACTGATACCAAACATATGCCAGGAGCAGAAGTTGCGCTAGACTTTTTTGCTGCCCGTCATTTTGACGGACAGGATCGTAACATTTCCGTCAAAATCCAGTATTACCCGACGGCCTTTACACAACTCTGACGAGGGGGGGGGGGGGTTGCGAGAGAGCACGCTCGTGAACTGTCAACGGGGGGAGGCGTGAACTGTTAGCGCCGTGTAGCCCACTGCACCTTGCTGGAGCGCGCACAGCGTAAAGCAAAAACTTGCAGACATTTAAATGATTTGTACGGCAAAGTTAGGTTTGGAAACGGTATCATTTCCTTTTTGGCGGACATGCATAACACGGCATAACACCCGAGCCTCGCTGCGGGGAAACTTTGGCGCTGTTCCGAGTTTGTTCTAATCTGTCAAAAGGACGGAAAATATTCTGTTAACGCGACCTCTGGCCAGGAGTAACCCAGCAGCCAAGCACCAACTGAATTGGAAACTTGAAAAAGGCAAATATTCATGTGATCCTTAACGGTTAAACGGCATTTAGCATTTTACACAGCAATGGTGTTAGGGCTGAGATTTGATACATGACTGTTGATTAGTGTCAGTACTGAGTGGAAGGCTTTTACTGTGTGAGAGTGCTCAGGATGCAGATCCTGTGATTACTGAGATGGGCCTGCTGTTAGTCCGATGGGCGGGGCTAAGTGATGGAAGCTAAGCATGTTTCTGTCTGTGTGTGAGGCTGTGATCACTGGAAGTGGCATGTTACCTGGCTATGACAAACAGCACACAACTGACACCCAAGTAAGCCAGCAGAATATACATCCAGATATCGGGCGACAGGGGGTTGAGGAAGGAGAAGACCCCAGGGTTGGTCCCGTTTGGCTTGCGGTACAGTATACTTATACCCAGCGTCATGAAGGGTTTGGAGAAGTCGATAACCTTCTCTCGCACGTATGTGATGGCGAGGGGAGCCACTGCAAGATCAGCTCTCTGTCAACAGGAAACATAAAAACAGAAGAGAAATAGGCTATAAGTCAGAGGCACAGGAAGGATTTAGAGGCAATCAAATTAAGAAAACAGGGTCTTTACACACTACAGAGTCTGTCCCAAGGCACTTAGCAAGACATTTAAAGCCCTCTTTCTCTTTGCACACATCAAGTATACTCTCGCTAGTAAACTCAACCTTTTCCCCCTGGAGCCTAAATCAAAGCATTCATTTATTTGCTATACCTACTTTCTGCTTTTGTTGGGATAGGTGCAATCTGTAGACTATCATAGCTCTATACTTTATACGATGCTCTGGGATGTGGGGAGACATATAGAAGAGCTCCCCATTGCTTTAGAGGACAAACAAAACTAGAGCGAAGACTTTGGAATAATTTCGATGCGGTTGTTGGACTGTAGGGACTGTAAGGTCTTGTTAACAGGATAAACCTCATATGACAAAACTCTAGACTATAAGTCCAGTCTGGTCCACGATATTCTTGTACAACAGCAACGTACTTTGACTTAAAAAGGCAAAACCGGATGCCTTGCATATGACTATTGAGAACATTTTAGCATAACTTTATTGGACCCTGTCTTAATAATCATGACACCCAGTATAGAATGGAGAAGTATTAACTGTTGGAATCTGCTTGTAGTCACAATTGTTAAATCCTTCTTAGGCCTTGACACTCAGTAACAACATATTTTGGATTGTTTTAACATTGTTTCCAAAAAACAATGAATGATAGAACAAACCAGTTCTGCTTTCCGGTGTGGCCAACGAGATAAAGAACACATGGACAAAGCACTCTTTACTCAGACTATTCAGACTCTTGCCAAGTGCCTGCACTCTGTGATTCTGCGTCCTTGATACACCACTTTTACAAAAAAAATAAAGAAACAGAATTGGTACTAGATTAGCATCGTGCATTGGTAAATTCTGTCTACTGCACCTTGACTTTGTCAGTAAGGCATCCAATCATCACCTCAAACACAACACCTCTCAGCAAACCGGTGTGTTTTTCTCTTTACTGCTCAATGATACAATTGTTCAGCAAGCTTTTAGTCATATTCTGACAAATTCACCAAAAATCCTAAATATTAGATATTTTTGGAGAGTACTTATCCACCCAGAGAGAAGAAAATATATGATAAGGATATACTTCTCCTAGCTCATTGTGTAACAGTCAACGGTACTGTATATATTTGAATATCTCTACAACCCATGCCAATTCTGTGGACCTTGAGGTAGCGATGTTTGTTTTCAGTTGGAAGGTTGGGGGTTTTGATCCCGGTCCCTTGCCCAACAGGTTGCATGTTCTTGGGCAAGACACTGAACTCTAATGTTCTCCCACAGGTATAGCCAATGATATGTGAATAGTAATCTCTCCTGACGAGCTGGTGGCACCCTGAACCTGCCTCTGTATGGGTGAATGGTGAATGTGTTGGAAAAGCTGTGAGAAGCCCATACAAAGGCAGTCCATGTACCATGCTACATCTACTCAGTGTTTGAAACATATTCTATGCAATGCACTGCCACAGTTGCAACTCTTATTCCCAAGCAGACTGAAAATAACTAATACATTTATCATTTGAAATGTTGATAATACTTCTGACATTTACATCGTGGGTAGTTATTGAGGGTGGATAATGTTTTTGGAAGCAATTAACTTGAGACCTATTCTCACATTCTTTTTTTGTTTGTCTTTGGCTGTGTGTGTGCAGAGAGCTATACTACTTTTCCACTGCAAGAACTTCCACCCATTCCCCAGGTTTAAAATGACATGCACTATTAATAACCTTGTGTGGCTTTGGTAGTAAGTTATTCCTACATCAATTACTGCAATGTTGAATATTTTTGTCTTTGATTTTCATTATAATGTACATAAATATGTAAAACACTTGATATGCCATGGCAGGGCATATCAATCAAATCATGTGCCTGGCACCACCTGGAAGTATTTCTGCTAAATGTCTTATCTACTGAACCTGCTCCCTCTGAATGGCTTTCCCTCTACAAAAACTAATGACATTGTTTTTTCCAAACTTACATTTTTGGTAGTACTTGTTTTGGTTGTTTCTTTCCATAAATGTTCATACAACATAGATTTGTTTCCCCAAGTGTTGGTTTTCTGGTAGCTAAAGATGCATTGGTGAAATGCTGGTTACTGTTCTAGTCATTCTTGATTGATGACCCATACCTTCTTTGCAGCACTTAACCCTAATACACATCAAAAGAACCTGGAACTTATTTCAGGTCACCTTCTAAACAATGCCATCATTTGGTCCAGTTACTAACCAACCAACCAAACACAAGCAAAACAAAAGCAGATCCTTTGACAACTGCTATATCTGAGGTTATCTTTTGTCGAGAGTTACAGTTAAGGGTTTGTTAAAGGGAATACTTTCCACCTTGTATGCAGTCTAGATTAGTCCAATCAGTGGTGATGGTGTAATCAATTGAAGCAATAAAATAGTGTTTGCTATATTGACTAAGAAAGTGAGGTTCTGACACAGAGGGTCCTCTTACACGGACAATGCAGCCTCGGTCTTTCTTTGTGTAATTTCTCCGGTTGAACGCTTGAAAAAGTCAAATGAAATGTTCCATTGTAAAATGTATCCCTATCCAGTACATCCATATTTTTGGGATGCCATTTTAACTGTTGACAACTTTTCTAGTTTGCCATACAAAAAATATTTCTGTTTTTGCTACCCGTATAGACAGAGACTACAAATCCAGGCTGAAATAGAGTGGTGGAGGAACAAGTCCTATACCGCTGAAATAAGTTAGCATTTTACAACTTCCGGTTTCCTTTCTTGAAGTTAACGGTTTGGGCTTTTCTTTAGACACCTGAAATAAGATCAGTGGTTGACAGAAGTTGAAGATATTTCCTCGTTTTGTTCGACAACATAAGATACGTCAGTAAATACCACACTGGTGAATGTCTGAAGCTTCTGTGTCATCAAAATGGTGGTTGCCAACAAGTGACTAAATAAACTAACAAACCTCATCACGCTGACACAAGTCTGCCTTAAGCTTAGCGGTGTTGATGCAGATATTGTATTTCTGCTTCAAGAATCACAAAGTCGTCTGAATATATGGATATTACCCTGCTAAACAAAACGTTTTAAGTATCATACATGAGCGTTTGACATTGAGCTTCTTTTCTGTAATATACCATCATCCAATTTGGAAAATCCCGTTGCTTTTTGTCGACGGAGTCCTTGCGACTTCCCGGTTGGTCAACACAAATATCTTATAGCCATCACTGCACCACTTTAAAGCTTGTACTTCTTTATTTCATCCAAATACGTCCCTGTAACATCAAATGAAAGCAATCAGAGACAGATTTTGTAGCTGCAAGCTTAGCTTTCTTGCGCAATATAGCACTCACTAAGGAACTATTGCTTTAATTAACTGAATTCACATCCAACACTTACATCAAATGTAGTGCATGTTTCTTTTTGATAAACTGCAGTGGCAAACAAATCTGAATCTGCTCTATATACACGCAACTGTTTCTCCTAACACTGAGCATTAACATGATTTCTCCCGGAGTTATTTATAATACTGAATAATCCCTTCTCTGGCAAGCGCAGAAGTCGTGATTATATGTGAGACATGTGCGTTAGAGATATAGAGGGGGATGTATAGAGCCTTCCCAGGAAAGTCATGTTACCATATCTGAGGTGAAAACCATGCAGTTCTGTTGACAGTTAATAAATCTCCAGCTGCATTGTGACTATAAATGCTAAACATTTACAGCAAGGTCAAGTGGTTCCTTTCTCAAAGATATATCCTTTTTGTCTTATGAAGGTTGCCATATATCACTCGAAGATGAACGGAGCAAGCTTCCTGCTAGCAGCTGGGATGTAACAAATGCAGAGGTGGGAGAAGTACTCAAATCTTATACCAGTGTAGTGTAGGAATACTCTGTTACAAGTAAAAGCCCTGCATTCAAAATGATACTCAAGTAAAAGTACAAAAGTAAAATATACTCATTCTGCAGATAAGCCCATTTCAGAATAATATATATGATATGTTTTATAATGATTGATCATGAAAGTGTTCTCAAAGCTGGTAAAGGTGCAGCTAGTTTGAATGACTTTGTATACTGCAGGGTAGCTTGTGAATTTACTCCAGGTGGAACTAAAGTCTGATTTAACACTTGATTATATTTCACATCATTCATCCACATCTGTGAAGTAACTAAAGGTATTAAATACATGTAGTGGAGTAGAAGTACATGATTTACCTCTGAATTGTAGTAGAGTAGAAGTACAAAGCAGCATTAAATTGAAATACTCAAGGACTTAAGAACAGTACTTGAGTAAATGTACTTCGTTACTTCCCACCTCTGAAAAATAGTCGAGGCATCTTTGACACAACCCTCCACAAAGTTATCTCCACTTTGAACATCAGAAAGATCTTTTTGCTAAAGTCCTCTGACAGGGTGTATCCAACTTGTTCAGCTCTAAATTCAGCATGTCTTCTCCAAACAAACTCCTTCTGATCTGAGGGCCTGTCCGCTGTGATCACCATCTTTCCCTGTCATCCCGCACCCTGTTCAGCGCACACTGAACATCATGTGGCAGGGGATTGGGCCCTTCACCATGAGAGGAGCAGACGGTGTCACAGCGGCCAATGACTCCACTGATCAGGAGCAGAGGCAGTTAGGGGAGACTTGACCCCTCTTGGGTCACATGTTGACCATTGGCCATGCAGCACTGCTATTTCTATGCCCATGCAGTTTATCCTTTCTGAGACTTTGTCGGTTGTAATGATCTACACTGCCGGCAGATTGTGTGTGTGTGTTTGTGTGTGTTTGTGTGTGTGTTTTAATAAGCTCTGTAGGGGAAACGCGCGAGCACAGAATCTATGCTCTCCTCGCATCACTGTACCCTCAAACAGTGCTGCTTGTTATCTTCAGATGATTTTTTCTACTTTTCCTCTCAGTGAGTTTCAGTGAAATATCCGTCATTATGCTACATCTTATTTTTGGGTAATTTTCAAACATTTCGATGGTAATAGATGTTGATATGACAATAAACACTAATGTACAAGTCATGAAAAAAAACGTGTTCTTGACACAGAACTAGACAACATACTTGAGGTGAATCCAATTAAGAAAGCAGGGTCTTTACACACTACAGAGTCTGTCCCAAGGCACTTAGCGAGACATTTAAAGCCCTCTTTCTCTCTCCACTCATCAAGTATACTCTCGCTACTAAACTGACCATTTTCCCCCTGGAGCCTAAATCAAAGCATTCATTTATTTTCTTTACCTACTTTCTGCTTTTGTTTGGATGGCTGCACTAAACTTTATACGATGTACTGGGATGTAGGGAGACATATAGGACAGGTCATCAGAGCTTTAGAGGACAAACACAACCAGACAAAAGAGCTCTTTGTACTAGTTTCACTACTACTGTTTCTGTACTGTAGTGGGAAATAAGGACATCTAGTTTGCTTTGTTTGTTAGTTTGCAAGACCTTGCTGATGTTATAAGACGTATAACACTCTCACTGTTAGCACATAGTCTGGGCCCTATAAGTGCAAAGTCATATGCTTTGCACATGACTTGCAAATCTTCTGCCAATTTATTGGCCAGCATATGTAGCATCAACATGTCAACATCAACATTTCCATTTTCTAAAACCTGTTCTTGACATAGAACACAAGAGCAATCTTAGAGTGAATTCCATTTGAACAAAATGGATCCAAAACACACAATTATTCCTATAATCTGTTAAATATTTGTTTCAATACGATAAAGACGGGAAAAAAACATAAGAAATCAAAAAAGGAAAATCCAATTAATAGATTCTTTTGTGACAGCTGTTATTTTTGCACTTATTTTTGCACTTGGATCAATAATATATTCTACATTTTGATACCTTGTTCTGTTGAATCAACAGTCCAAAACCCAAAGATAGTACTGGTAATGTCCAGGAAATAACAGCCTGAATCCACTGTTAAACCAATAATTGCTGTAATAGATACCAAACATATAATTTAATACGTTTTATTAATTTCATCCTGTGTATTCCCCAGATGGGACAAACTTCTCCACACCTCTTCAATCGACTTGGAATGTAGAATATAATCACACCCACTGGTCTGAACTTAACATCTGTTTGCTTGGATCATATTCATGCATTGTCTTTAATGAATATATAAGAGACTCACGTGGTCCATGAGCTCCTTGATCATGCCGTTCCACTGGCCCGTGTTCTCGTCCTGGGCGCCGTAACGCCCGTCCTCCACCAGGCGGACCTCGTACGTGAAGCCCAGGATGCTGGCCAGCTCTCTCAGCAGGTCTATGCAGAATCCCTCGAAGCGGTCGTTCCCGTACAGCGGCTTGTCAGACTTCTTGAACATCACATATGGCTCTTCCTGTCAAGTGAAAAAGAGGAGGGGGTGAGTCTCCACGTCTCCACGGCACTTGGCATCTTTTACCTTCAGATAAGGCCTATCTGAAGGGTGTCTGATGTGTGAGATAGGCTTTGGAGGTGCACGTTGGCTGGAGGAGTAAAGCGTGTGTGTGTGTGTGTGTGTGTGTGTGTGATGTGAGGTAGGCTGGGTGCAAAGTGAGGCATGACCATAATAAGAGATAATCCCCCATATCAATGACTCTGTGCTCCTCTCAGGCTCAGCAGGCTGGCTTTGGGCCCGGGCCCGGCTTTCAGGACACCGCACGCTTTGTCAATAAGATAAGAGATGCTGATAGACGGACACAAAAAGAGAGCGCCGTCCCCTCTGCTCACACCAACAGCTGGGGAGATTACCCATGTCTTCTTTGATACTGTCCTCCATTGAGAAGATTTTTCGAGCTCCGAACAAACGGGGAGAACCTCTTGATCATGAGCAATAAGATAACTAAATCTGAACTAGCACTATAATGCATACGGGTACAGACTAGGGCTGCACGATATATCGTGTTGTGACGATAATCGCGATATGCGCATGTGCAATATTCACATCGCAGGACATGCGATTTAAAAAGAAAAATGTTTTAAGTGCGATATTAAGTAGGCAAATGAACTCAAACACGTCATGTTACAATTATTTTGCTGCTTGCTACAAAAGGAAAACTGGCGCGGCTCTCATGTCAGGGGTACTTGAGTGTGTGACATGCCGGCTCTGCATGCACAGCAAACCACCAATCACAATCAAATCTCCAAAACAAACGGACCCGGTGATTAAAGGTAGAAACACTGAATAAAGTAGTTTCATGTGTTTCTCCAGGGCAGTTCGGCGCTGCTAACCGAGCTAGCTCAGCTTGTTGCCCTGATAACTTAAGATCCAGACGTCCGTGACTAAAATCCTTCATCCGGTTAAATATAGTTAGAAAAATACCAATTGTTTAGCATTAAAGTTCAAGAGAGGATGGTTTGCGGACAAAAAAAACGGTCTTTTCTTCAATTCCTGTATTTTGTTCATATCGCAATATATATCGCAGGGGGAAGAAATATCGCAATATCAGTTCTTTCCAATATCGTGCAGCCCTAGTACAGACTCATTGCAACTGCCCTACAAATTGTCATAAACACATATTTATTCCTGCTGTTATCTGTTTAATTATTTATTAAGAGATCAACTCTGACATGCAAATGTCACTAACACTGTGATTTGAACTGCAGTTACTTATCGTATGTATGTAAGTATATACATTTTGTATGGCTACATAATATCTTTGTTTTATTTTATTTATTTTGTAGCTTACTATGCACTGACAGGATAGCTTTTTAATATCGTTGTACCTGTACAATGACAACAAAGGAATTCAAAAGATTTCAAAATCTGCCCTAAACGCAGATTCAACCAACTGAGGCACTCTACGTTTGCACAATCTGCTTTCTCTTTACGGACATCAAACATTGGAATATGCTTCCGGCTGTGTTTATAATCTGCTTAGATTTTATTGAACTGTAATTTGAGATGTTAGATTAAATTAATTGTGAAATTATATTTATAATAACAAATGTGCTTGTCTTAATATTTATACAAATGTATTTTGATCTGTTTTAATTGTTTGTGTGATAGGCACTAGGAAATGTTTTAATGTTTGTTGATTGTTATCCACTGAAAAAACTGAAACATTGACTTTAATTAAATGTAATACATCAACAGATTTCACAAAACTGTATTAGGTTGGTTGAAAACAATAATATTAAGTTGAACCTAAACTAAACTTAATATGTGTGAAATGTGTGGACCTAATACATTTAATTAAAGTCAATATTTCAGTTGTTTCAGTGTGTGTGTGCTTTTAGTTCTAATCTGGCATCTAGCATCTCAATGTATTCTTATGCACGGTCCTAAAGACATATAATAATAATACTGCTCTTCTCTGCCTCCCGCCTACTGAGCGTCTCCTCCACCGTGTCCTTCTCCCCTCTTTCCTCCATGCTTCGCTCCCTGCTTCCTCCTCCTCCTCCTCCTCCTCCTCCTCCTCCTCCGCTCCTGCACCATCTGTCTCTGTTAGCCTTAGATGCTCGTCCTCGTCCCTCATTTCTACGACTCTCCTGACTCTCTCAGACAAATAAATCCAGAAATATATCGTCAGACAGGTGTTGTTTATAATATAACTGTTCCATGACTGAAAGAAAAAAAACATTAAAGATTGCTAACAGCTTTGACACATTTCACGAGCTGAGTTTTAACAGGTTTTGAGGTGTTTGCATAAGCAAGAAACAAAGAGATTGTTCTTTTTCTCGAGGAGCAGCAAGAAAAACAAAAAGGCGTTCCTTAACGGTGTATCACACATTTGCATCGTAGTAGACAGACGTTTAGGATAATGATTTCTCTGCACAGTATTGTGAGGATGGTTAGAGTAATGAGCAACACATTGAGACCTCAGCATTCTGATACATTATATAATATATGTACATAAATATGAAGTCATATCATGTAAATACTTTTGTTTCAATGTATGTACTTCTTTTCAAACACAAAACACACGTGAGATCCGCACAGTATCACATATGTATGGAAGAGGATAAGGGCCAAATGTGTCGTTGTTTTTTTGAGCTGACCAAAAGAAAAATAATGTTGTTCTGATATTCATTCCGGCTTCAGAACTAAAAAACAAATATCACTTTTGGTGTAAATGTATGAAAATGGCCCTAATTATCTTCCATACATTTGAAATGTCCGTGAATCTGTGACATATTTGATATGTGAAAATTACGTCACTAACAAAAGGCAAATTAAATGCGGTTAATGCAGAATCATTTCTATTTGAAAATGAAATACTACATGTTTATTTATAATGATCTAATATGACACAAAAAAGCTAAACCCCACGTATATGGAAATACTACAAATGCCTTTTGAGACTTTATAGTTGACATGGTAAGGCTGTTTCTATAGATCATAGTGCATTTAGAAAATGTCTCATGAAACTGATGTTTCCACAAGATTTGAAAAAGCTTGAATGTATATCATTTATATCTGTTACTGTATGCACATCACAGCAATCTATCATGCATATAATGCTGTGAAATAGCGTTACCTTATAAATAGCAAAGATGGGAAATTGGTGTTTGCACAGGATATAGCTGATGTGAAATATTTGAAATGTGCTATGTGTGACTTTTGACACATACAACATGTGATTCTATATTACATTTAGAAATGTTTATCTTAACAAAAACACATGTTAACTACATTCATTCACAGGCTTGTTGAGTAACAGATTACATGTAGTGGATTTACGTGATCAGGATACAAAAAAGGTAACTGTATTTCCTTAAAGTTACATAAAAAAAGACATCAGATTACTGTTACAGTTTTCTTTTTTAAATAGGGATTTTTTTAGCAGGAATACAATGTTACAATTCATTTTAAAATGAAGATCAATACATTTAAGGCCGACATATTACCTGCATTTTCTTTTTGTTTTTTATTCAGGCTACTTTTCTTCTTTTTTAATTTAAAATATATATTTTTTAAATGCAGTAGGTGGACACCTTATTTATTAAACAAAAATACTGTGTTTGCGCTAAATTGATGATTTAAATTAAAACATTAAATAATTGTTTTGTCCTGGTAACTTGTAATTATAACTCGATACATCTTTAAGTAATCCTCGCAACCCTGTGCATTCGACACAATCAAATACCATGGGTAATTGGTATATATTTATTTCATTGAGCAAAACTACAATTATCACTGCAAATCACCATCTCTCTGTGATTGTCTGTCATCTCGAAGATTGTAATTACTTCCCATTGCTGCCATGCACACAAAAACCAAACACAGGGTATCAATCCATACTATCGGCTACAGTGTATCCTCCCTTTAAGCAGCCATCAATAATCACTGCTGACACACCCGGTACACACGCTACACCCACTGTGGCTCCTGTTCTGCTTCGTATAGCTCGGAAGCTGCAGGACTGCCATGATACTGATGTAATCTTGATGAAAGTGCAGAAAGCACTGTCCACATACAGATCAATACCAGCGCTGAAATGTCAAGACATACAGTACAAACCCCCAACACACTGCCGTCTGTTTGTACAGGCCGTCAATGAAGGTGGAGTGCACATATAACCTCTACACGGGCATCCAAAATACAGGAGACAATTACTACTAAAATATATATAAGAGATGATGGGGGGCTTCTGTTGGCGGGACAGCAGGCGATGTGTATAATATGTGTGTGTCTCACATCCAAGGTAGCAGCGGTGTTTTCCTTTCTTCCCATCACCATGGTAACTGCTTCAGTGGTGTTGAGCATGCCAAGGTTTTTTGAATCCGCCCAGGTAGTTTTCTAGGCTCTCTCACTGTGCAGAAGGACAGCACTCTGTCGGAGGGATGCGTTTCCTCTTTTCAAAGCTGTTTTATCCTTTCCTTTTCAGCCATGCTAACTTCAGGGTTATGTATCACTCGCTGTTTGTATAGAACTTGAGCCCCTTTTGAAAAGAGTCGTTGAAAAGTGAATCCATTATTGTGATTCCCTCTGCTGCAGACATTTTAGTTTGTTCTTGTTTAGGGTTGACGCACAAATTGGTAGATTAGATACACTTCATGATTCTAAAATGTGAAATTGTCTTCAATCAATCTGTCTCCATCAATATGTACCACAGATGAAAAAGCCTTTTATTTTCAGTTTGAAGCTCAAGGCTCAAGGACACACCGTAGACGTTTATATTTATAGTTTGAATCTTTCACATATTTACAGCACCAGAGAGCTGTGATTGGTCAGCGTGCGCTCTATATGTTGTCCTTCAATTTCTGATGCGGTAGAGAAAACAACATAAAGCAACTTGAAGAAAGGAAGTGCAATCTCCTGTTCAGTAACACACGTCCAACAAAGACATCTACACAGCCTCTCCTCGTCGTGACCCTGCTCTCTATCACAGTGAAGGACGAAAGAACACAGCGACTGCATGGCAGGAATCTCTGTTCTGTATTACAGAGCTGAATAGAGGGGTCTGGGTCTAACTCCTTTTCTGTGAGTGTAGTCAATCCTCAAACTATAGTATCACAAATGAAACATACGGTTACTGTGGGGAGTAAGCATAAGCAATCACAATTCCGGAAGGAATGTATTCAGTGCTGTCCGTGTTGCCGACCTTTCAATACAGTATGACCAATAAGATGAATGCTGTCAATAATAGATACCACACTTAAAAAATTAAGACTTAAAATGTATGGCCTAAAAATGATTTTTTGGTAAAGTAATTGAATTGTGTTGCTTACTACATCAAAGCAGTTCTTTCAACTATCTCTATTAAGTATCTTATGTAAAGTTTGTCTCATCTCATAAATTAAGCTGGTAATAACTTGAAATGATAGGTTTGAGGTCAAACTAAGTTCTGGTCTTGCTTCGGGCAGAGAATGGGGTCTCCAACAGAAATCTGCAGGGATCATCTTCAATCATCATTTCCCATGTGTGCTCATTTTTGCTTATGTCATCTGGACTTCATCTTCTTAAAGGTGAGCACTTCGTTTGAATAATGGATTGAAAATGAAATTCTAGCATTACAGTAGTTGCATGAAACAACTAACTGTAAAGACAGAAAGCATTGCAGAAACTCAGCAGAGGTTTTACTGAAGGGTCCCGTTCAACTTAAATATTTGGAATTAAGTTGAACGTTTTTTTGTGTGAATTATCATGTCTTGGACTTGGACTTCAAATATATGCTAACATAGGGTTAGGGTTAGACAAATATAGCCAGCAACATGGTGGGTTGTTAGCTTAGCAAATATTAGATGGTGAATATCATGGCCAGGAAGATTGGACCACACTACATTTTGTGTTCTGGTAAATGGTAAAATAATCAACATCCACTCAACTTTTTTCCCGTGGATCCAGCGTGTTCCTTTATAAAGTGTGTTCATTTGAGTACTATCTTTTTCATTTTACAGTGCAGTGATAAAAATGAACAAAGTGGTTTTATACTAAATTATATATATTTTTTTATATATTTGTTTTGGGGCCCCAATGGCATTGACCGGTTCACGCAGTCATCAACGTAACCAAGCAACCTAAATTAATTTGTAATTTGTCTGTCCGATGACCTTGCTCCCTTTCATGTCATGTGATACCTTGCGTGACGAGCGAACCGTTTAATCAACCTGTACTGTGCTGTAGCTAGCAGCAGCAAGTTCGGTAGCATTATAAAAAATGTAATAGCTTGCATTTATAATGTACAGCAAACCAAAGCACAAGAGCGGCGCTCAAAAGAGAAAGGACAAGAGAGAACAAGGAGATGTAACAAAAATTAGACCGTTTTTTTTGTCATACATCGTCCTCGAAATCGAGCGCTAACGTTAGCAATGTTGACGTGCAGCGGCAGCCGGAGCCGGAGGCTAACGATAGCTCACCTGCCTCACCACCATCATTGCCATCTAGCTCCACAAGTGAAGCTGTATCCGTGGCCGTGGCTGTGCAACCTTCTTCTCCAGCCAGCCAGGAGGAGAGGCTGGATTTGGCTGTGCCTGGCGGTGGTCCAACAGTTCCCCCAAGGGCCCCAACCGATAGGGGACTCTATGGCGCTATTGAGACCCCCGACGCCAAGATCAAAAGCTATATTATAGCAACTGGTCTATGTAGGCCTACCGGCCCATTCCGAGACAAACATCAAGGAAACAGGTGTAATCCTCTTCTTAGTTCGCTGTGCCGTTGTCAGGCTGTGGTGGTCTGAGACCAGGGCAGGCTGTTGTTGATAGCCTATACATGTGGCGCTTCTGAGTGGTTGTGTATGTTCTGAGTGGTTGTGTATGTCCGTGCGTTTGTGAGCGCATCAGCGTGCGCTTATGTTTGGGGCGATGGGGGCCCCAAAACAATATTTGCACCGGGGCCAATCACAACCTTGTTACGCCACTGAACAGAACTAGTTAAATATCTTTATATAAAACACTAGAAACATTGGTGTTTGTTTGACCCATCCATGGGGACAATACATTCAGCCCCTCCATATTATAATTTAATTCCTGTCTTTATAATTTGACTAAGTTCTCCCAGTCTCTTTTTACTGCCATGTTAACTAGTGGAACCTCTGTTTTCCAGCATGTGAGCCCATCAGCAGCTTGTGACCTTTCACCCTCTGTCAACTGTGAAAGACTTTAATTATAATAAAGCATCGCTGAGCAAATTACCCATAAAGCAGCTGGAACTGTCAGCCATACCTGTGGTTATTTCTGGACATTATAAAAGCTCTCATCATCCATCTGTGGAACCGGAAAGGATGGAGGGGCTTTAATCGTTTCTTCTTTTTTGTTGGATAAGTAGCCACAGTATAAAATAACTGTTACCTTTTACTTTTACAAAATTCACAAAATACTCAAGAAATTAGCCCACGACTTTCACTTAGCTGTTCAAAATCTGTGGTCCAATTAAAAATGAAATAGCAGAAGAGGAGATAACAAATCATTTGGTTTATGCAGCACTGGCACAAATCTGATTATGAGTCAGCAAAGCGTCTTCTGATCAAATCATATGCAAGCATTCATGCAATTTGTTTTAATCTGGTTTGATTGAGGCCAACACTGACCAAACAAGATTTAGCCATGTCTGTCACGTATGAATCACAGCTTCAAAATATGTTTTAATGGAATGGTTCTCCAGCTGCTTTAAAGCCCAATTTATCGTATAAACTCAGGCCAAGTGCATACTGGAAGCAAAGGCGGTGCGGATCAGCCCCCCGCGATCAGGCCAGGGCATGTCGGGCAGGTCCGGGGCTCAAGGAGTGGTGAGTCCACTTTCCTTCTCTTTCTCTATTCACGTCTTTGCTCAGTGTTCACTTCCGCTCGCTGAAGAGAAAGGGATGACAGTCAGGAGGCGAGGCCTCCTTTTATACGGTGAGATGCGCGCGCATTCAGGTAGGCCCGCCCCGGGGCCGGCTACGTCTATAGAAATCTCAGTAGGTGAATGCTTGCATGATAAGGTAGTACCCATAGAGTCCAGTAGAGGGCGGAGCCTGTGAGAGATATGATGTTTCAGATAATATAATTGTATATAATCAGGTTTAGGATTGTTACTTAAAAAATGCATTCCGTTACAAATACTAGTTATCGGTAGAAAAATGTAACCTAAAAAAATATGTAAAAGTAACGTAACCTGATATAAGTTTTAGTTTAATACATACAGTTAAGCTCACACATACTATTTGATGAACATATAGGTTCACCTGCTGAATTAAAAACAGAACAAATGAACCAAAGAAAGTGAAGGCAGTAGGCGTATAGATTCACACTGAAAGTATTAGTGAACAGTACAGCTTACAGAGAAGAGATAACATCTGATCCTTTACAACAAACACTAGATGCTCTTTTTAGGTTTTAGTAACATTAACATCCTGCTATCCCCAATTCTTAGAAATGTGACAGTAATCTAATGACATGTTTTTTATGTAACCGTAAGGGAATACAGTTACCTTTTTTGTAAACTGATAATGTAATCCGTTACTCTCAGAGCCTGAATACAATCTGCTTTATGTCCAACATATGCTCCACATGGGCTCTCATTGATGAGATGGCTGGGATAGTTTACTCTAACATGTGTTTGATAGCTCTAGCTTTTAGTTTAATGATCCTTTACAGTACTTACAGTATGTGTTAGTATCAAATAGTGATTAACGCAACTGGTGCTATTTATTCATTATCTCTCCACATCTGTCTCTTGTTAATGAATGTGATGTCAGCTCTCTGGGCCCCGTCCCATACTGTAGTTTGTCCCCCCCGTCTCCTCCAAGAACAGTTGCCCTCAATATTGACAGCCAAACGATGTGAGACCACAGGATGTTCCTTCAGCCAAATGTCTTAATCATGGGATTCACTGCATCTTGTTTTTTAAAGTCTAATACCTGTGTGTGTGTGAGTGGGTTGTGTCAATTATGTGCCAGCGTACTTTTATTTTGTGTAAGCATTTATCTTGTAAATATAATGTATTCCTGTAAATATAATGTATGATGTCCTTTATTGTTTTATGTTTCATGTGGAACCTATATGCTGCAGGTCTCCCTTGAAAAAGAGATCAATGATCTCAATGGGACCATCTGGTTAAATAAAGGTTTGAAATCTTGTTTTAATTTGTTATTATAGCTTTTAAAATAGTTTCATTAGATTTGTTGCTTGTTTTCTACAACTTATTCCTCTCAATGCGTTTATGTTTGTCCAACAGTGCAAAAGCACTTTAGAACTTTCAGACATATATATTTTTAAATGCATCAAAAAGGTTTCATACTCACTTCCAACAAAGGCACTACTCCCTCCTGCTTGAGGACTGGAGGGAGTAGGAGAGAAACTCCCTTTGGGATTTTAGCCTTTGTACACCAATAAAACAATGCACAAAAACAATCTAACTCACTATAGGTAAGGGAAAACCCCCAAAAGCATAATAGGGCCTCTGAAATCTTGAAATGTCCTTTAAAAGACAGAAGCCTCTGCTGCTGGGTATCTGTTTCTGCCTTTTCTTGTTGCAACAGATACAATGTTAAATGACATGTACAGTACATGATACTGCAAAACAAACCCTGGGTTCCTTCATCTTCCTGTATTTAAGAGCAGGTAGTTCCACTCTTTTCCTGCAGTGACTAATAAAACATGGGTTGTTTCTATGGAAGTGCTCCCTGCTCTCTCTGAGACATTACACTATATTATCTGCAGCTCCAGCCATTAGCCTAAAGGTACTTCATTTCCACCGCAGCATTACGGGAGTGATTCCCCAAGTAGATAAACTGTTGATAGGCCAAGATCTCAACAGTAATTACATCATGTTTTATAGTACATAATCCCTGAGAAAATGATGAGAATCTGGATGAAAGTGTACATCAATCAAATGTAACAAACCCAATTATTGTCAGCCCTCCCTTCCTCTCCGCGCTGCTCACAGCCATCACACATCTCCCCATGACTCAGTCCTGATATGGCAATTACAGCCGTGGAGAGTCTTCGCTAATAACTGCAATCCAATCACTTCACAGCACGCACGGAACGAAAAAAGGCAGACGATAAATAATGACAACCCGCAATTTACTTGATATTGTTATTTTTACGCTTGCCTCCTCAATAACAGGATCATTAATGGCTTTAATTTGGCTCGCTTCTACGAGTTTCCTCCACTGTCACGGTTCTCACATTGCACAAAGTGTGTGCCTACTGTTTCCAGGAGTACAGGAAGGCATATGTTCAGATATGTTAATTTAATGTAAGTACATATTCAGTGAGAGAAAACACAAAGGCTCCAGGTCCTCTATATTGCAATACGTTGTGGTAACTTATATATTGCATTATTGAAAATAAAATGTGAAGGCCGCTGAAGGCATTAACATTATAGGTTAGAACTGAGAGATTTTTAGATTTGCTTAGTTTAGCTTAACATAAAGACTGTAGGATGCAAGCCAAGCCTGATCCTATCCAAATGATCACTAATTCAATATTTTTGAGGGAGTTACATGCTGGGTCTTTTTCTTGGTGAATGACAGATGTGTGCAGAGGCTTTCCCAAAAACCTTTAGTCACCAAAGAAAGTCAGATAATGCCCAGAAATGATGTTTCGATTAATAAAACGTTTGCAAGGTTTATACCCTATGTTGAAATTAGATTTTCTTGGTGACATAATACATGCTTGCTTTTGAATTAAGATTCAATTCTCCCATCATAGCTCAGCTCACCTGAATCATTTGTGATTGTGACTAGCAACAGACCAACAACTTTGTTTGAGTTTTTAAGGAAAGTATGGTCAAGAATAACTTCTGATGCTGTACTTTTGTGCCAAGACAGAACAACACAGTCCTAAATGTTGGATGAAACATAACAGGTGGAGCTTACATGTCAACAGATCAATATCCATGACAATTAAACAAACTGAATGATCTTGGTGAGAGCTCAGTACAAACTAGAAGGTAAACCTTGAGTTGGGTCTTTTAACAGCAGTATTCCCTTTACACAGTAGCAGTTAAAATATTTCTTGTACATCTCAACTTAAACATGAATGAATGTAATCAAAATCAAATATAAAACCAAAGGTATTTGCCACTGCCAGGGCTTTAACGTTTTATCGAGTCCAGAGATAAGAAAACTGAACTTTGCAGTGGTTACAAATACCTATGGTTCTATCAACTCCGCCGTCTGAAGACGTCTGACATGGACAAAATGTCCATGTCAGAGTTCGGGACCTTTCTCCATGTTTCTGTCCCCGCCACTTCGTTCTGTTTCCGATTATGTGAGCACTGCAGCAGTCTTAGGCCCGCCCCCCATGCTCTCATTGGTTGAGACGCGTGATGACGGCCATCCTAAGCCAATACTTATCAACATCCCAACCCCCCTGTGACCCAGGGTTTGTCTGTATGTGTATTCAGAGCCAGTGAGCAACAGACTTTCTAAATAATAATAAAAAAACTGTTAGTGCGCAATACAATTATTGTCGGCGTTAATTAACTAATGCGTAAACGCAATAATAACGTGTTTACTTTCCTTGTCCTAATAATCATATTACTTTATTATTTAACTCAACCTTATCACACGGCTTAGATGAATACTCAATTCTGAGGTCGTTAGTTCTTGCTAACAGACCGTCGCTAAGGAGGATGATAGGACTATGTGGAGAAAACAGGAAGTAAACACTAATGGTAACAGCAGAGGAAGACAGACAGGAAGTAAACACTAACGGGCAAAACAGAAAAAGACCGACGGGAAGTAAACACTAACAGAAACACAGTATGGGCTCTGGCGAGTTTAAAGACTGGTTGATGGAAAAGAAAATGTGAACGGACTGGGACAGTTACAGAAAACCTTGATCAGTGCTGATCAACATCCTATTTTGTATTCATTAACGACGAGCTCCCTACACATTCTCCCTTACATATTGTACTTCTACTTCTCAAAGTTAGATTTGAATCCTTGGATTTTGACACCACTGGCAAGAGAGACAATGCTTGATAAATCTGATGGTAGGCAGTAGAGCCGTAAACCATGAATTCTTATTGGAAAATCTATCAGTAAATGTTCCAGCACGAGCCACTTCCTACCGAATTGGTAGTCCCCCTCAGTGCGGAAGTTGACTGGCAATTTGGGAGAGCAGTGCTTTGGGGTACTCTACTTCAATTGAGTCGGAGAGCAGCATCCCAAGAAAGGGCTCTAAACAGAAAGGGCAGTCCAGGCAAAGCAGTGAAGAATTTTTCAAGAGGAAAAGCTTAAAAATAATGACATCTTTGGAGAGAGTCTGTTATGGCTGAGAGCTGTTCTATGCCTCTATAATTGGTCCCACATAAAGCACCATTACAATTTGATTTTGCTATAAACAGACATTTAAAGCTGCAATATTTAATTTGCACATTGTCGGCCCAAGATGGAATCGAGAGGTAACTGTTTGAATATTGCAGACTTCATTACTCTGAAATCCTGTCAGATTACAGAGTTGAACTGCTTTAATGGGTTTGTGTATGTATACCAAGTAGGTCTGTGTGCTATTTCTTCACCAAAGACCAGAACATGAGATAAGCCCTGCATGTTGGATGTCTGTTTCAGGTGCGTAGCTGGCTGAAGTTGGATATCAAAGGTCACATAATGACTCCAACTCGTTTGTTGGAAAGTGGTGCCACAGCAGCATTTCAGAAAACACATAGATCCATTGAAAACATAAAGTACCAGTATGGTGGAGACGACCAGGGAGCGGTTGGATAAGGAGTCAGAGACGTTGGTCGTCTTCCCCCTTTGGTTGTCCGTCATGTTCAGTCCGCTTGGAGGGTCCCAGGTACCAATCTGTAAAACAAAATACAAATGTTTCATTTTCTAACTGGCTCCAGGGCCAACATTCAGATGGCAAACAGAACAATGTACCAAAGCATGATTGTGTTTTTGCAGTTTGAAAAACTATTAGGCTGCTTTAATTTCGGCTTACCTATAATTCTACCTTTTATTTGAACCTTTATTGGTCGTTTGGTTAATCAAAGACATTATTTTACAATCAGCTTTGTTTTCTGCACAAGGTCACTAAAGAGGCCCTAGTATGCCTTTTGTGGTTTCCCCTTTCCTGTAGTGTTCATATAGGTTTCTGTGCATGTAAATGGTCTGCAAAGGCTAAAATCCCAAAGCTCCCTCCAGAGGGAGCTTCTCTCCCCCTCCATTGGACTTTTTAGTTGACTTCCATTACATAATGACATCACTATGAAACACTTGCATTTCTATTGGCCAGCTCTCCAACAGATTGTTCATGATAGGCTAAGGGGCGAGACAATTCCAACACATCACTACACGGTATACAGAGGGTGGAAAGAGGTGCTGCAGCACAGGCAGTATGAGAAACATAAAGAGCTTTTTGAACATTGAAGCATGTCAATATGTAGAAGCACAAAATAACATGAAATGAGCATAATATGTCTTTAAATGAAATGTTGTCAGCACCTCTGCAACCCTCTGCCAATCATGATAACCATTAACATTAATAAAATCAGCAGACAACCTCATTATGAGAAAATAACTTAAAGATTTGGTGACAATTTTATATTCACATCTAGTGCAGCCACCACAAAACCTGCACACTTTTAACTTTGTTCTCGTTGAATGATTGACATAGGACTTGTTGTATTGCGTGATATGACATGTGCATCTTAACAGGATAACACAAATTGGTAACATTACCCTATACACAGCCAGACTGTGTACTGTATGGACACATACTGACTCTCTCCTCTCTTTCTATGCCGGATACATACAGAGGATAATGTGCAACACCCTGAGGAAACTGTTGACAGCCATGTGAACCCTGAACACTGTCAGGGGGCACTTTCTGCTAGACTCCCACAAGGAATAATGTTAGAGATGATCTAGGATCTGTATTGGCCCTGTGGCTTTTTGGAGGGTTTGTGGAGGACAACACTAAGGAGGGCTCAAAGAAGGAGGGGGCGCATCCTGGGGAAGCACGCCGGAAGAAGATGATTGTTGGATCGTGCCTCTAGGCTTCTCTTGTCCTTCTAGCTCCACCTTCATGCAGCCCCTCCAACCCAACCTGAGCCCAGGGATCGCAAACACTCCAGCCAACACCAGCCACACACTCCTCAGGGCTCTTCTGGTGCCCTGTATGAGGCTGGAGACGGGCTTTGTAATTGCAAATCAACTCTTTAATTCAGGCTTCATGAGAGTGGAGGGCTTCTGAAGGTTTTTTTATTAATAGAGTAAATTATTCATGAAGATGCAGGCGCACACAGAGCAGAGGTCAGGAGCTTCTGAGAGGCGAGTACCAGTGAGGATGCTGAAGTGTGAAGTGTTTGCGCTTGCATTTGAGAATATTATTTGTATCGGCAGTGTAAGCAGGGTATCCTCCGGCTGGTAATCTCATGATTATGTCTCACTGGAGATGCTTCCTAGGAAACAATCTGAAACATAGAGGCGTCTATTGGTATGAGTACACAGACATACGCTGACACGGATACCATGACATGCTATGATGCATTATAAGTGATATTAAATGTAGGGTTTGGGCAGAATTAAATGTATATTTTAAAGGGACAGTGTGCAGCGTTTGGCTGGACACTTAACATGTAGACCAGAGGAGCCAGTGATCAAACTGCCAAACCTGTGATTACTGGACGACCTTTTCTATACCTTCAAAAACGCTTAACCCTGTAAGGCCCCCGGTTGTAATTTTACAACATTAATTTAAGCTATCTTAAAAAAGTCAGTAAATGTTTTTGTTTTTTTAAAGACTACATTTACATAGTCAAAAGGTCCTTTTGTTCAGCCTCACAATGCTATTGGGTAGTAAATGTGTTTATAGGTCCTGGCCTCTGGAGCATACACTCACACAACTTCCGAATCTTCAAACGAGCAACATCTCTTTGTTTTATTGGACTGGATGCCATCCAACACGGAGAAAGTGGGTGAGAACTGGAATCTCTGGAATGATCTGTGACGTTGATGTGTACCAAGGCAGTGTCAATGAGATACGAGGCAAGTCTGAACTTGGATTGTCAGGTGATGTTGTGATGAAGCTTGCCTCCACGCTTCCAGAAGGTCTGAACTACAAGATCTACGCAGACAACTACTTCACCTGTGTCCCATTGGTAGTGAAGCTCCTTGATCGTTGGATTCATTATGTGGGAACAGCCAGGCAGGTGCGCTTACCCAACTGCAACCTTGAAGAGGAGAAGAGCTTGAAGAAAAAAGGGAGAGGAAGCTTTGACATCCGAGTGGAGGCCAACCACAACATCTGTGCTGTCAAATGGTATGACAGCAGAGCGGTCACACTTGTGTCATCCTTTGCTGGACCAGACCCATGAAGTCCCGACGCTGGTACGTGTACATCTTCTGGCACTCCATCATACTTGCTGTGATCAACAGCTCCTCTACAAGCGGGAGTGCAAAGCTCCAAAGATGCCAAAGCAGGAGATCCTGAACAGGAGACAGCTTCAGGCAGATCTAGCATCCTCTCTCATCCTGGTAAGAATGCATTTCTGCTATTTGCTGTTTGTAATATATTTTTATATTTCACTGTAATATTTTTGACTTGTATCCTAATGTATTTTTGACATGTATCTTGATTGATTCTGTTCTAATCAGGTGAACACAACTCCTCTGAAAACACCCAAGAGAGGACGACCATCTTCAGGCAAGGGGAGCCCAGCACCGACGGTGACATCAAGGAGCCCGTTGAATGCTCAGAAGAGACCATCCTCAGGTGATGGGAGTCCACCAAACGGGGCCCCATCCAAGAGATCACAACCTCCACTGGATGTACGCAAGGACCTAATGGCACATTTTCCAGTGAAGACAAAGAGAGGACGCTGCAGACACTGCAGTAAAGGGTACACAAACACACAATGCAGCAAGTGTGACGTCCGTCTCTGCTTTTCTGACGATAGGAACAGTTTTTGGGACTACCATTGTATTCATATTTAATAAATGACTATTCATAAAAAATATGACTGATGTGTGATTATTATTCATGCTATACTGATATAGGGCTAAGTAAGCAATCAATCCTGCAAATCAACCCTTAGTTGTTCAATATATGTATTCAGACAATGTGAGTCGAAATACAGGAATTCTGCTCCCACCTAAGCCCAACGTTGCAATATTACAACATTTCCCTAAAAACTTACCAAAACGTAAAAAATGTGAAAACTCTGAACATTTCTGCTCCATAGGCTCCCTACAACAACATCTGAAAGGTCAAAAAAAATATATATATATATAACTGATTTTTTTATTGTAATTCAAGCCTCTGTTCTTGGTCTGAAAGCCCATAACATAACAATCTGAGTAAAAAAGGAGATAAAGATGTTTGAGTTCCTGGCAAGCAACACACCTGGTTTGAATGTATTTTTGGCTAACTGGATATAATGTCTGTCATGTTGGCTGTCACTTGTCATTTGTGTTGCATGCAAAAAAACTTCCAGCAGTCAAATTCCCACACAAATCTTTCTTCACACTGAGACTGAAAACGTCTTGATAAAACAGTTCAATGGGGACACTAAGATGGTATACCCCACTAAAAAAGATTGTCACAACCAAAAACATCAATATGCTTTGTCTTCTTCTGACTGGATGTTTCCCCTCTCCTTCACAGCGTTGATGCCTTAGCATGGAATCTCTTTATGGCCATGACAGGAAGAATACTAACTATTTCAACGTTCATATATTTGGTAGCAGTCAGCTATATCTGAAATGTGTCTTATTTCTTTATTTTTGTCTTGACCCGATAAGCTGAGTTAGATTTAATTAACTATATTGTATATAACTTTAAAACTGAGTCTCCAGTATATACATACAAATTGTATTTTCTATTCCACAATTTTCAGTCGAAATGTTGAAATTAATGCAAGTAAAACATCCAACAAATATATTATACCCAAAATCAGCACTTTTGAAACAGGAAGTGAAATAGAGGGATATGAGGCATGGCTAGAATGGGTGATCTGTTTGGTATTTTGAGCAAAACACTTCATAGACATGTTTTTTATATATTTGTATATATCTGAGACCTATGCTATTGCCTAAAATAGCATGATAGGTCCACTTTAAAGCATCGTCTCGCGAGGCACTCTGGATCTCAGGACGCAGACTGCTAACATATTTACATATTCCATATTTCCAAGGATCCACTCATAAAGACATTGACAGTCTCCAAATGTTCTTGCTAATTTTAAGTTCATATTGATAACAATCTCCATCCTTCATTCACTTTGGGCTTGTTCTTCTTAAATAGATTGGAAGTCCTCACAACAAGTCAACAAGCTTGTGATCTGAAGGTTGTAGGTTCAATCCCCAGACCACAAGGATATGTTTGGGTGAGGTTGTCCGTACTGATGGTCAGTTATAAACAGTTTTAGTTTTGGTCTTCCTGACTCCAGCTCTTTATTTAACACACATATATATCTTCTTATCTTGAAAAGAAGACAAACTATTTATTTGAATATAAGTTACTGGTAAAATGATCAATTCTTGAAGTGATGATATCTTTTTGTAGGCCACCCTTGAAGTTAGCATTGCAAGGGTTCCCTCGACAAATAGAAAAAGGCTTTCAAAGTTGGATTTGAGTACATTAAAGAAAATAAGCTTTGCGGCCAACACACATTTATGATACTTATAAAAACATCAATATTAACACCACTTTATGATTTTCGAAGCGTAAACGTAATCTGCGGGAATAAAAAGCTAACGTAATGCTATAAAGGAAATACATCACGGTCTCCTGGCTGCACATCACCACCGCTGAGCTAAAGGCGGTCTCATGTCAGTGTGATGACATTGAGTAGTAACCGCCATTTTTAGGACCAAGAGAAGCTTCAGACATTCACCAGTGGAGCATTAACGGATGTTTTCAGCTTGTGTTAACCATCCTAGATATGCATTAGAGTTACGTAGAAGCCTTCAATTAATGGACCGCAGGTACAAGTACAAGTACAAGTTATATGGGTATTTTGCGAGATCCATTCATCTGTCACAATTCACATTCTCCATACATTTGCACATTGATTTGACATGTCTCCTCTCATCCTCACATTGTCATAGCAGGTGAATCGATGCACACATTAGAGACACACTACCTTCTCAAGCCCTTCTTCCTTCAGACTGATAACATCGAGGTCAAAGTCGGTCCTCAAGCCATTGGTCCGGTTGAAGATTATTCTTCCGGTCAGGCCATCCCAGTGGGCCTAAAGACATGGGGCGGGGGGGGGGGATATGAGAGGAGATTCAACAATCAGCACCAAGTCTTAATCTTTCCTTTTTGGATGTCGCTGTTCAAAGCAAAGCCGCCAAGGAGTCAGAACACACACTTTTTCTTTGTCTACTCTCACACACTGGTTCTGTCTGTACAGCTTCCTGGCATCAGAAGCTCTACACACACACTCTGAGGCTGCATTTGTAACCGTGTGAAGGCAATCTCGCAATCTTTACAGATATTCAGGGGTGTGATAAGATACAATGCAGCATGAAAGTGGTTCAGAGCAGGAAAAGCTTTTTTTCTAGGTTCAGCAAATCATCACAGAGATTTTCCAACTGGGAGCCGGGGACTTCAGGCCCTGAAGTCAGAAGAGTGGGAGCCAAAGATCTCTTCCTCTGTACAGTCTGCTGTGCTAGAAAGCCTTTTTCATGATGCTTTGATTCATACACCTCTAATAATCATAGTGCTGTTTGCATATCACTCCAAAAGAGACTTTACTTTTTGCAATTACCAAGTGATATATGAAATCTGTCAACTTGTGTTGTCAATGTGTTACTATACAGTCTGTCACTTAATCTTCTTCACAACTGTTGACCATTTCCTGGATCCTAGATATTCATGGTCCCAAGAGGAGGACTCCTGCAGACTTTGGTGTGTCATAATTGGTATACTTAAATTATTTAATGCTCCACAGAGGATGAACCCATTTCATTTCAAACATTCTAAGATATGGACCCCTCTCTGAAGACAACAGTTAGCTGCCAATCTCCTAATAACTCTTCTTCTTCAAGACCCACCTTAAAATGACCCTTGGCGTTCTGAGTTGCTTACGTTGCCGGGATTGTAATCCAGCCTTGAATGCCATCCTCATGACAAGAATAATATATATTTCTAATATTATATTTGTGTGCAGCTTTGACTCTTGAAAGGGAGAATTGTAAGCTAAGTCAACCCCTGATTTGTCTAGCACCACAAAGTTCATTGGAACAAAAGAGATTTTTTTTTAAAAACAAGCCGGAATAAAAGCATATTAATGCTGCTCAGAGGTTCTTGACTTAAATGATCCCAAGGCCCACTCCCCTTATGACCAACCACAGAAAAAAAACATATACTGTATATTTGAAACCAAGCAACACGTTTTTAAGGGGGGTGAGAGCTGGGAAACGACCATTCATAGTGTTTTTGTGATGCAGTTTTAAAGTTCTACAAAAGATGTAGCTAGTAAAGGATCATCATTTAAGATCATTTTGGATTGTTCAAAATAAAGTTCAATTAATCAAATCTAATTAAATATCTTAATTTGCCTACTTGCCTATATCGTCAAATAAATATTAATTAAGCATAAAACGTTTATTTTACATGGTGTATTTTTCAAAGATGGTGTCATGTAAACTTGAGTATACTTCAAGATTTTTGAAAAGTAAGGGTTGTGGAAGGAAAAATAAACAGAGCATCAAAACATCTATCGTGAAAACTGTTGAATTGAATATAAATAAATGCATATAGTTCCAATTTGCAAACTCTCACCATATGGTTTATTTATTGCAGTGCTCTCATGAACAGAGCGTAAGGGAGCCCTAAATATAGTTTGCCTAATCCTCAGCCTTTCCACGGAAAGAAAGCTCCGGATTAACCATCCCAGATTCAGAAACGCAGCGAACTGTGGGGCAATTACCAAATATTAAGATAATGTTCTGTTTTTTGTTTCTGCATGGCTGACTAACGCTGAGAGCAGGCTCAAGATGGCTGCCGTCCTCATGGGAGTATGTATGCAAACACAAAAAAAGGTTTCCATATGAATAAATACACAGATAAATCATCTCTATTTAATCACATTCCTTTTGCCTCGGCCTTATTTGCATTCTGCAGGTCTGCTCCGCTGAGAGCATGTGTTTGCTGTGTGTGAAGGTGTGTGTATGGTGGGGGGGAGCAGGTAGAGCAGCAGCTACCTCTTTGATGAGGGCCATGAAGCGGTTCCCGAAGCGCCAGGGCTTGTGTCGGTTGCACTGTAACGAGCTGACAGTGATCTGCTGAGACTGCTGCACAGCCACGGCCACCACGTGCACGGCATCGTACATGAGCGCGGCGTCCGTCTGCAAACAGAGAGGGGAGGGGGGGAGGGGGGGGAGGGGGGGGGGGAACAGAGCGTCATTCACATGGAACACAGCACACAGAGAATCAGCGGGCACAGGCATGAATCTGCTCAGAATCAGAGAATATCAATATCATGATGGCACAATCAAAGCCTCACATTAAAACCCAGGGGCCCGGCTCCAGAGCGCAGACAGTAGAGAGAGAAAACATTTAAAAATAAAGGAGAGAGAGTAAAGGCTCCTTCTCAAACAGACAGGACTTTTCTTCAGACTGTTCATTTTACATTTATATTACATTTATATGCCATTTCTTGGACACTTCATGTAAATAATACTTTCAAATTGTGTTAGCTGTAATTTGTCCCTCAGATTTGTATCTCTCCAGGTCAACTTTTATGTATTTTTCTTTTTAGTTCTGTTTTGTTTTCTGAGATGTTTATATGTTATGTTTTTTCATTTTCTACACTTTTTATTTTTCACATTACGTGCAATGCCTTTTTAACATGCTGCTGTAATGAAAACATGTCCCAATTTGGGATCAATAAAGTGTATATTATCTTATTTATCTTATCTTATATTCATGCAAATATTTGCACATGTATAAATAATATGCAAAGAATAAAGTTAATATTAAATACATGATCCGTCCTATACTTTCTTACACATAAAAAAAGCTTCTAAAGTAAACTATTTTATCCAAACAGTACTACTACTTCATAACTACTACTACTACTACTACTAGATATACAACTACTTCCAAACAATTACTTTCATGTTGTGATTAAGTTACTGATTATATTTTGTTACATGTAACTAGTAATTGTAACATATTCAATTGTTAAAGTAAGCCTCTGCTAGATACTCATTTTCAAAGGCCTAGCTCAGACAAGAACTTAGAAGGAAGACTAAACTCCCGCTGTGACCAGAAGGCTCTCTGCAATATGTTCTCACGATGAATAAATGTTTAATGCTGGATGCACACATTGAGGTGGACGTCACAATGCCCCTTAAGTGAGTGAAGGCAACAGTGATACTTGGAGCAGTGAGTTGAAGTGACAGCAATAACCGTTTTTCTCCATGTCATTTAAAATTGGTCATACAGCAATAAGAAACCATTCAGATCAGATAAGTTAAACCTTAATGATCCCCATAGGGAAATTCAGGTGTCCTAGCAGCAACAGAAATACGAGTCAAGCACAGGATAGGACAGATGTGAATTCTCTCAAGGATAGGGATAACTATAGAAGTAAAATAAAAAAACAGTATTCATTTAAATTAAAGGTGTTTACATATATACAGATATGTATAACTATGGATGTGATATTCAAGCAAAGGATATAAACAAAAAGGCTCTGAAGTTGATACACAAAGAACCCTGTGTGCTGCCTTTTCTAGCTCTCTTTTATATTATCAGTATATATATTTTTCTAAACAGAGGAGGGCCGCCTAAGCTATCAGAGAAGTGCCAGTCATCCATGCTTCATGAGAGAAGCCTATAATTCTGCAGTTCCTCAAAACAGAAAAATCTAATTAGTGTTTGTCTCGCTTGATTGAAAAGCAATCAAAACAGCTCTCCGTAGTTGTTGCATGGAAATCGTGCCCTGAGGTGCCCGGGAAGCATCGTCCTTCAGGAAAGAAATCACTCCCAAACCTTTCATTTCCCCCATTTGAGCTCTGATTGGGCTTCCAAAGATGGCAGTTTAACTTGTTCCTTTGGCTGTAATGGCGTTGGGAAGACACTCCAGTGGCCATTTGACTTTGCGTGAATGTGTGTGTGTGTGTGTGTGTGTGTGTGTGTGTGTGTGTGTGTGTGTGTGTGTGTGTGTGTGTGTGTGTGTGTGTGTGTGTGTGTGTGTGTGTGTGTGTGTGTGTGTGTGTGTGTGTGTGTGTGTGTGTGTGTGTGTGTGTGTGTGGCTTGTTCCACATGCGTGTGAGATGTCCATAGACGTTTCAAAATCAATCACAGTCAGAGAGCTCGTTTCTAGAAACTCCTACTGTTTTCAGTGTGTGCCCGCAGGAGTGTGAGGTATTAATAATCTGTGTTAGGAGAAGGTGTTGAATCAAAGGGAGTGTGAATTTATTGCAGTGTGGGTGTCACCTGGTGGCTGTTAAGGTGCTGTTTACACGAGAACGCAAACGGTTGTATCTGCTACTTTTCTCTTTCATATAGCCCGTTCGTTCACACGAGGCCGTAACGGAAACGCGGAAACGGACCCCGCAAACGATAACGGGTCCCAAGGTGGATAGATCTGCAAACGGAACGCCCTGGGGGGCCAAACGGCTCAGTGTGTACGCCCTATACGATCATTTCCTGATAACGATGAAGCCATAGCCCCACCTCTACCCACCTCTGCTGCTCACTGCTGTAGCATGGTCAGTAGCTACTGTCAGCAGCTACTGCTACTGCTACTGACCATGCTACAGATGTTAGTGCAAAATCTACAGCTCCTCCACCACAACCATCAGCAACAAGTGGACATGGAGAATTACATGAACTACATGTTGCTAAATCCAACAGAAGGGCAACCATGGCAACCATGCTCGGGGGTCTTCTTCGCTGCTTTTTGTGTATTTTGTGGCGGAAGTACAGCGCCACTTACAGGCCTGGCATATGTACTACAGCGTCTCCAGCGCTTTCGAGCGGTCTCGTGTGAACAGAAGACTTTTTTGATATCGTATTCGGTTCGTTTGCGTTTCGTTTGCGTTTGCATTTGCGGGTGTCAACCATCAATAATGGGATGGATATGATCCACTTTGACAGAACTACCACTGGTGGTCAAATTGATCACGCTACATTTCAACTATCTTGTTTGCAGGTGAAGATGTTGGTGTATGGACCTGACAGGAGAATAGGAATCCCCATGATCAGTAGGGATAAGTATTCCACACAAAATCATACAAAATATAGCCATTGAAATCTTGTTTGCGATGTGGTTGATCCTGTGTGTGGTGTGTCCAATATCCATGGGATTAATCCCATGGATCAAGGATGTACTTACGTAGGTAATTCATTTTAAATTATTGTTTAATTTGTGTACTTTAGGGATTACTTTCTGTACTTATGGAGAAAGTTGGGACATACAGCTCTGGAAAAAATTAAGAGACCACTTCACATTTTTCTTAAATCTCAATCTCTGAATGTATGGAAACCATTACATTCCAGTGTCTGTTGAATTCCAACAGTAGTATTTGTCAGTAGTTTAAAGAATTAAATACTTTTTTTTTAAGTTTACTCAAAACCATACCTATACATAATAAAACCAGAGAAACTGATAGTGCTGCAGTGGTCTCTTAATTTTTTTCAGAGCTGTATTATAAAGATCAAGGCAGACTGCTTGCATTGAGAGGTAGGGGATATGGATGGGTTGGTAGAACAAACAAAGGGCTTTGAACTAGGAGTCCAGTTTTGGTGCCCGGCATGACACCGAGCTATAGTTATATAACGTGGTGTATCCTATGTTAGCTAAGGGGCATTAGGTACACGGTTAATGTAACATTATTTGTTTATCATCATGATCTTTCCAAAAAACCTAACCATGTAGTTTGGGCGCCTCAACCTAACGTAATAAAAAGTAAATCCCACACCCGACAAAATATTCCCTCTACGATGATTATTCCTATTTTAGAAAAAGTCATGAAGTTAGAGATGTGTGGGTTGTATTCAAACAGAATTACAGGTATTTGAAAACGAAGTGGGGTAAAAATGACCCCCTTAGTGGTTCTAGCGTTGAAGGGTTCTCATTCGTTTGTTAATACTTCTTTAGACCTTTAGCAGAACATTTTTAACAAATCATAAAATGGTGGGGACAAAGACAGCCATTTCAGCAAGTTGTGAGTTCATTCCCCGAGCACCCCCAGTGTGAATGACACATACAGTATGCCTCTGAAGCTACAGATATGAAGATGGCATCAATTATGAGATTGGTTTTCAAATTCCTGATATCCACCCTGACCTTCTCCTCAGGTTTGTCTTGGCTTTTGTTAAACAACAAGGATAGTCATCTTCAGCAAGACATGTAAACATATGCAGTTTTAAGTGTTTGAAATCATGATTTTCTTTACGACATATCTGATATTGGCCTTCATACACCTGTATTAGTTCAACACCCCAGTGTGTATTTGGGTGCCATGAAGCTTGCAGTCACACTGAAGTCTTTCCAAGTCAATCTTCCTGTCAGTGCTGAGGGCTGGAGCTCTGTCCACACTGCCATCCATACTCTCCGCTATAAACCACACAGGCCTTCGGGCAGCTCATAAGAGCAATGTGACACCATGTCAGTCCCAGCACTGATACTGGAACAATAAAAGTCAGCGGGATGTGTAGAACCGTCAGAGTTAACTTGTGTTCCCAGCCAGATGGCTCGGACTCGGCTGGCATAGTCCTGATAAACTGACGAAAATATTCCAGTCGAAGCACTTCAGTCAATACGGAGTCAAAGTTAAGAAAGTATTTCATGAATTAAATATGTGCTTAATTAAAATAAGCAGCCATTCAGCGGGTGAGGATGAGTGGAGGCTTGCTGCAGGAGTTCTGGCAGCAGAGGTGTGTGTGTGTGTGTGTGTGTGTGTGTGTGTGTGTGTGTGTGTGTGTGTGTGTGTGTGTGTGTGTGTGTGTGTGTGTGTGTGTGCGTGTGCATGTGCGTGTGCGTGTGCGTGTGCGTGTGTGTGTGTGTGTGTGTGTGTGGGTGTGTGTCTCTGCATCTCCCTGGTGGAAGGCTCACAAGTACCCGTCAGGCACACTCGCAAATGATTTAGCAACACCGGCACTTCACTCTATAAACATCTCATTAAAATCAATTATGTCACTCCTGAATGAAATTAAAGCTAAATGCTTTAAAAGCTGTTTTTCCCTTGTGTCAGCCAATATGAGCATACCCCTGACGCTGTCTGTTTTTCCCCTCATTGTTGCATCCTCCCTCTCTATCTCTCTCCTGCTCCTCTCTCAGAGAGACTAAGAGAGATGTATTAACCTGTTAAGCCCTGAGCCTGTTTTTCAGGTCTCAGGCTCGAAAATTCCCAGAACAAATGACTATATCTTCACTTCTAAAAGGGGTAAATTAATAATCTTTTTTCTCAAAGCAATGATACACCTGTGAGTTGGATGTAGAACAGTCAGAATCAATATAGATGTTTTTATCTTAAAGTGAATTCCGATTGAACATAATAAAAAAATGTAAATTATAGTGTCCGTCCAAAAATAAACCATTACTTATAGTGAAAACCACCCTTGAATGATGGGATAGACTAAAAGCTTTAGGAATCCAAACTATAACATGTAATAAGTACTCTGTATCAAGATTGATGCAAAACAAGTGAAATTTGACCTTTTTTAGAGAGATTTAGAAGAAAAAAAACCCCACCTTTGGGATCATTTGGGTGGATTAGGGTGGATTTGGCGTTTCTCTGGAACCCATTGGTCGATTTTGGTGATTGACATCTCTTTTGAACCGTTAGAGCCAATAGAATTGAAGGGGGAGTTCCACATACACACACACGTTACCATTGAGGTTGTGAGAGTGACGCGCTCGCAGTCGAAAGCTATGTTACGCTCTAAAAACTAAGTAAGACAAATGTCCTGTGTTTGCTCCGTAAAGCTCAATGTTGTGATGTCTGTGTTTGCTTCCCCTGTCCCGAGTTCTGATCGCTCAGTGATGATACTTATATTTCTGGAATCTGTGGAATCTCAGCTTGGTAATCGATATATTGTTTGTGCAGATCCGATATGTAATAAGGGTATTTATACCAGTGTCGTAACAAGGTTGTGATTGGCCCCGGTGCAAATATTGTTTTGGGGCCCCCATCGCCCCAAACATAAGCGCACGCTGATGCGCTCACACACGCACGGACATACACAACCACTCAGAAGCGCTACATGTATAGGCTATCAACAACAGCCTGCCCTGGCCTCAGACCACCACAGCCTGACAACGGCACAGCAAACTAAGAAGAGGATTAAACCTGTTTCCTTGATGTTGGTCTCTGGGGAATGGGCCGGTAGGCCTACATAGACCGGTTGCTATAATATCGCTTTTGATCTTCGGGGGTCTCAATAGCGCCATAGAGTCCCCTATCGGTTGGGGCCCTTGGGGGAACTGTTGGACCACCGCCGGGCACAGCCAAATCCAGCCTCTCCTCATGGCTGGCTGGAGAAGAAGGTTGCACAGCCACGGCCACGGATACAGCTTCACTTGTGGAGCTAGATGGCAATGATGGTGGTGAGGCAGGTGAGCTATCGTTAGCCTCCGGCTCCGGCTGCCGCTGCACGTCAACATTGCTAACGTTAGCGCTCGATTTCGAGGACGATGTATGACAAAAAAACTGTCTAATGTTGTCAGTTTAGCTGTTACATCTCCTTGTTCTCTCTTGTCCTTTCTCTTTTGAGCGCCGCTCTTGTGCTTTGGTTTGCTGTACATTATAAATGCAAGCTATCACATTTTTTATAATGCTACCAAACTTGCTGCTGCTAGCTACAGTACAGAACAGGTTGATTAAACGGTTCGCTCGTCACGCAAGGTATCACATGACATGAAAGGGAGCAAGGTCATTGGACAGACAAATTAATTTAGGTTGCTTGGTTACTTTGAAGACTGCGTGAACCGGTCAATGCCATTGGGGCCCCAAAAAAAGAATATTTCAAAAATATATATATATATAACACATTTTTTTAGGGAAATATCTCCTGAACTTCCCCACTCAATCTATCAAGACCCGAGCAGTTGTGTAGAAGTCCAAGGCAAGGCACGGGCCGGCGCATATCGCTCAAAGTAATCCCTAGCCATATGAACTTTGACCCTAGGAGATAGAGGACAGAGGTGGAGAGGCACAACGTGTCTACGTAAATACACTCTCTTAGGATAGGTTGAGGGAAAGGGGTAGGAAGTAAGAAGTCAGAAACAGAGGTGAAAAGGCACAACGTGTCACAACGGCTGCACCGTCGATAGTTACGCCACTAATTTATACCTAGAGTTCTGTGCTAACTGCGTTAGCATTTTGTTGCTCAGGGCTCATTTAGACGCTTCTTGTGAGACTTGTATTTTGTTTCGGTAAAAATGGTTCATATCGTCAGTTAGCTGAGTTTCTTCCCGTTAAGTGGGTATGACACAATAATAGGTTTTTAAATGTTAAGAAGCCCTGAGACACAGTTTCGTGAAACCAGCTGAAACTGTGTCTCAGCCCTGCAGGGTTGCAATGCCCCCCACCCCACCCCCCTTGCACTAACCAAGTAGCTCATCAAAATTGCCATGGAAACAAAGTGGCAAGAAATAGCTTCTCACCAGACCGGGGCTGGGGTTATATCGTTTCCTGACGCTGGTTCGTACAATTCTCTTTGTGAATGCACTGAGAGCAGAGCCTGCTACAGGGGGAAGGTACTTCCTTTAGAATTAAGGCTCACATAGGAACACTAATATAAGACCAATCTACTGGGAATTGAAAATAGCCACCGTCAGTATTCTCTAGCTTTAACCTATTCATATTCTATGCTAGATTTGAATGCCACAACCTAACCAAACAAGAAACATCTAAAGCAGCATCTCCAATGAGATTATTAATAAGGACATTTGTTAGTATTTAAGACTAATTTAGAATATAGTCATTCTCAAACCTTAACCTTTTTTTTCAATTAAGTACATTTAGAGAGGCCCTATTATGTTTTTTTGCGGTTTTCCCTGTCAAATAGGTTTTTGTGCCTGTAAATCGTCTGCAAAGGCTTACATTTAGAATTATTACTATAATCGGTAGTCAAGGGTTATGGCTGATTCCTAAAGTGGTGAAGGGTGGTGCTGCAGTTGGAGCTCCGCTGCTCACAGAGAGCTGGTCACACCGCTCTGCCTCCTTTGATTGAAACATAAACACCTCCAGAGATGAGGGCGCATTCGGGAACAAGCCAGGGAAAGGAGGTTTAGAATAAGTGTGTGTGTGTGTGTGTGTGTGTGTGTGTGTGTGTGTGTGTGTGTGTGTGTGTGTGTGTGTGTGTGTGTGTGTGTGTGTGTGTGTGTGTGTGTGTGTGTGTGTGTGTGTGTGTGCGCGTGCGTGTGTGTGTGTGGGAGGGGGGTAAAACTAGGCGGACTGACCGAAGTAGCCTCCCTCCCTCCTCTGTAGCTTCTCACCCACCCTTATCCTGCTACTTGAAGGGATTAAAAATTGAGCATGTTTTGTTCTCTTTTGGAATCTCAGAGGCTTCAGTCATGACGAGGTCACTCACTGCCATCAGCCATCCTCGCTATTCTCAGCACTGATATGTCACACATTATTTTGTCCACAGCGAACTGGAACATTCTCTAGTGTCAGGAGGAGCAAGAGAGTAGCTAAAATGAAGTCATATCTCTTCATGTATCATGATTTAAGGCGCTGAGTTTTTGAGATGGTATATTTAATTGAAAATTATAATAATTCACCAGCCTAATAACTGCAGCCTGCAGACTGAAACTGAGCCTCATTCAGCACCAGACTGTGGGACGCCTCCTTCAGATGACTCTATAATTATTTCATTTAAATTAAATCATGATTTTCACTTCAATTCAAAACACACATATAGTCCAAATCATTTGGCCGTCAATACTGATTTGTGGGATGATGATATGATTCCTATATAAAAAATAAAGACACACTGGGGGTTGCCTACTAGTGTTGAATAAACATACAATATTCTCTATCCTAACAATCCAATGAAAAGGGATTGTTCAACTATAGAAAAATAAAGTAGTTACTGGATCGGTGTATTTTCAGCATGATCCATGGTGCACATGTGACATGTGAAAGCAGTACAGCTACCTCTTTTCTGTGCATGGCTTCTGAAGTTATGGAGATTGTTGTACAGGTCACAGTGATCCCTACAAAGGCTAACACTGCAATTGGCTTGAATATCAACCAACAAAATCAATTCATGTATTTTACTTCCAGATGAAGTATTGTTAACAATTAGAAGTCCCCTCCCTACCTGCATCACCACATATACTGTCAATCAAGTATAGGCCACTCCCCTACTCCACATTACAAACCTCCGCCCTTTCAGGCCTACCATGCCCTTCTTTCCCTCCAAAGACTGCAGGCAGAACAAACCAATTTGACTTTTCACTTTTATGTACCGAAATTAATTGATATTTATGTTTAGTTTAAAAGTGACAAATTGTGTTTCTTAATTGTTAGATCCCTATTGATTGTTCCTGAATAAGTAGAGAAGTTTGTGTGTAATTATGATTATTAATTTTTGGATGTTACAGAGACAATTCACCATCTACCATCCGCTATGTTGACTGCAATAAACTTTTAAACAGCTTCTGGATCCAGCATTTCAATGTGCACACTACATGTTAGGGATGGGTAAAAATAACCAGTACTAAATTGGTACCGGTACCTGAATGGTCAGTACCAAAATACCAATAAGCTGCTGGACTAACGGTGCTTTTATTGGTATTTGTATAGCGCCTGGTTGGTGAGAAACTCGAAGATCATGTGACAAAGTGTTCCAACTATTTACCTCATCTCTCAATGGTATCGATGAGAGTATGATAAGCAGCATCGGTATTGGTACCAATCAAATCCTAACGATACAAACCCCTACATGACATGTGTTGTGAACCACGCCACCATCATCTATATATTTTTCAAGTAAACATAATTATTAATACTGAAATAAACACCAAAGATCTGTCTCTAGTGGCTGCCAAATCAGAAGTGCCAAAATTAAAACTCACTTCTAAAAACAACTCAACATCCTGTTTAACCCTTGGCAACCCCCGACCGCCACCAGCAATAAAAACAATACAGGTGTTCAGAAAAAGGAAATGATCCACATATTTTGGAAGCTAATGCCGATTAAGATGACATAACTACTTGACAGCCCATATTTCACGTAAATTCAAACACGAAGTTGGTATGTTGGTGAAATAATTGTAGGAGTGTGGAAGTCATGTGTAAGTCACAGCTAAGGTGAAAAGATTCATATTTCCACAGGAACAGAACTCTCACTTCTTTAATTAGAAACTCCTACATGATCAATAGCTGCAATATGTGTAAAGTGCTGTTAGACCTTAATAGTCAGAGCTTAATGAATGTTCCTGTTGAACTGTGGAAATAGACTAGTGCATTCAATCTGAATCCAATTGACTTCTGTGCTATGTTTAATACAAAGCTTTGGTGGCGTCATTCAGAAAAAAGTTGCAAAGACATACAGTAGTTGCCTAAAGGTCAGCTGTATTATAACACTGCATTTGCTCGGTATCTCTCGCTGTGATGACCCTCAATAAAGCATAGGACTGATTAAGACATTGTGTCATGTCTACAGAAGTGGATATCTATATTGATATTAAGTGTAAAGACAATTATTACACGGCCTAATTGAGTACTTGATTCTGATTGGTCCATTTGGACATTACAGAGGTCTTCTAATTTTCGCTAACAGACCACTGCTAAGGAGAGCAGACTGTTACTAAAGGAGGATCATGGGACTATATGTCAAATCATTCCGTAAAAAGAACACTGGTCAATTTGACGTCAGCTTTGGGCAACAAATGTTGATTCGCAGTGGAATGGACTATTAGCAGTAATAATACAATCATTTATGAATCAATACAGTCATTGTGCACATTTTCGTTGCCAAGGAGAACAGACCGTTGCTAAGGAGGATCAAGAGATACAGTCATATCAATCCACAGAAAGAAGTCCGGTCAATGTAACGTCAGCTGTGGATTGTGTCGGTGTTCTTTATTCATTATTGACATTATCCCTGACATTAATGTTAACATTTGTCTCTTTGCTTAAACTCCTTATCGACAGCAGCCCAACATATTGTTTCAGAAATGCTCAGATTCAACAATTAATTAGGTTATTAAGATGCTCTGTTCCAAAAGAGAGAATAGTCAAATGTATATCTGCTCGGCTTTCATCTTGGAGTGATTTTACCTTTGAGAGGCTGTGTAGATGTTCACTCTATTTATAACGCAAAGAGGTCGCCTTGATGAAGGAGTTTATATCGTTCCCTACTTTAGTCTACTTGCTTGCCGATGACTTATTTGGAGCTATTTCTGCTCACACTCACTTCCCGGATCGTGTTTATTTATACCAAACACTAATGCTGATGTCGTGGTAACATCAGCATTGCAGACTGCAATGACAGCTCTTGAAGCTAAAAGGAAGTCGAATACATTTATAAGATGAAGTTTAACTTAACTTCATATGTCCAAGTTCTTTAACTCAAACTGGATTTTAATTGTACAGCATCATGAAGTCAAAACATATTCTATTATTTTCAATCAGGAACAGGGTCATTCTAAGGAAGTTACACATGGCAGTGTTGCAGATGGCAGACATTAGAAGATCGAGTGAATCATCATGTGGGAATGGATCTATTACACCAGCATATTGAACTGAACCACACGATGAGCAGCTATGTCTATTGATAGTACAAAACACTCGGGCAAACGTCTGTGTTTTGTAACATTGTGCTATAAATAAAATGTACTTGACTTGCAAAAATGTAGCAACAAAACAAAATAAGTGCTAGAAAAGGACTGCCGCGATTAACTGAATAAAAGCAAATGCAACAAAAACAGGATAGAGGAGACAATAAAGAAAATCAAGTTGTTGATCATTTGTGAGTTTGCTGCAATTTTTTGTTGGAAGAAAGATTCACTTAGTGTTACAATGCTGAGCAGTTATTAAGCTCTCATGAGAAATTGTAACTCAAGCCATTCATTAGTAAATGAGGGATCCATGTCTGTGACTAACTGTAACAATTATATATTCACAATAGCACAAAAAGTATGCGGAAACTTAACATATTTAAAGATTTTGAATATCATGAAAACTATTGGCTATTGAAATATTATTCTATTTTCAGGTTCATATCAGTATGTAGTGTCTCTACTTTAAAGAGTCCTCTCCTGCTGATGTTCAGGTGTATATCAGTATGTAGTGTCTCTACTTTAAAGAGTCCTCTCCTGCTGATGTTCAGGTGTATATCAGTATGTAGTGTCTCTACTTTAAAGAGTCCTCTCCTGCTGATGTTCAGGTGTATATCAGTATGTAGTGTCTCTACTTTAAAGAGTCCTCTCCTGCTGATGTTCAGGTGTATATCAGTATGTAGTGTCTCTACTTTAAAGAGTCCTCTCCTGCTGATGTTCAGGTGTATATCAGTATGTAGTGTCTCTACTTTAAAGAGTCCTCTCCTGCTGATGTTCAGGTGTATATCAGTATGTAGTGTCTCTACTGGGACATGTCTCCAGGCTTTAATGTTCAAAAAGCTCTTTCTTTTTCTCATACTGCCTGTGCTGCAGCACCTCTTTTCACCCTCTGTCTGAAACCAGAGCCCAGTCTGCTCTGATTGGTTAGCTGGCCGGCTCTGTTGTGATTGGTTAACCGCTTAGAGATGTTTCGCCCCTTAGCATATCACGTACAAACTGTTGGAGCTAACCCATAGTAGCGCGAGTGTTACATAGTGATGTCATTATGTTGTGGAAGTAAAACAATGAGTACAATGGAGTCGTTTCAATACAAATCACTGAAAGCCGCAACAGAGCATAAGAGGTAACATTAGCTTTGCTATTGGTTAAACAAATATATGTGACCATGACCCAGATATCTGCTTTTAGCAGACTTACATATTTATTTTATTTTCCTGTTCATGTTCTTGCTCAAACCCTGAGATAAACACCGACAGGGAGGAGCAGACATCAGAAGCTCCACCGTTACAGGGCCGCAGTGACAGTGAGAGAGAGAAGAAAGAGCATGTCACTTATTCCCCTCCATTAGCTTCATTAGTGCGGGAGGATGAGGCAGATTAAGACCGCAGCGGGTTGGATGATGATGCGATTTGGCAGGGTTATCTGTTATTTCAGGCCCGGCCATTTTGGCACCTCTGTTTGGGCTGGGTTATAATGTGATGTGATGCCCGGGCCCTCAGGGGCCGCACTGCTGTTGCTACCAGCCTCTCTGATTAAAATGTGCTCTCACCAGCCAGCCTCTGTCTGGATGCCCTCATGCTCCCCTCTCATTTCCATCCTGCACCGTGTAGCTTTCACTTCCCATCCCACATGATGCTGCAGCGTGGCCCCGGGGACTTTAGGAGACACATTCAGGCCAGACTCTTTACATGCACACCTGTGCACTACCTATTGTAACAAACGCTCATTCTCTGCAGGAAAACGTTGAAAATAAAATAGAAATAATACTCTTTTATGCTTGTTCATTATGGTCTCCCTGCATAACTTCATAGCTGTAAAATGCCTATAACTTTTATCAAAAAAACAAATCGTTTTAAATGACTGATGCATTAACATGAGAGTAATCATGCTGTTCTATGTGGAAAAAGGCTTTGGAACCTACAGTATGCACCTGAAGTACGTGTTGCACTAAAAGTTCGAACATGATCCCATTCAGTTATGTAATGCATATGTTTGGTTTTGATGTTCTGAAAAAAAGCATCCCGTCAGGGATGTGGCTGGGACAGTGGAAATGTGTTGTATAACTGAGAAACGATGTGTGGATTACGAACAGGTTTGGGGGAGTAATGGTTATGCTTTTAGGATACAAAAAAAGGAAAACATTTTCACTTAAAGTTAAAAAAAAAGAAAGAAGTAATCAATTTACTGGTATGTTTCTAAAAACAGTAATAACATAACATTGTGTGTGAGCTTAACTGTGTGTATTAAACTAAAACGGAGCAATTTTCTGTCACCTCAGATATTATTTCGGCTTTTTTAATTATAGTATGTGCTCATGTGTTTCATTGAATGAAAGGCCGGTTTTCCAACAAATAAAATCATTTTTGACCCTGAATATCTTGGTTTCTTCTTTTCTAAGGCCACATTGTTATGTCTAATAAAAAAGTTAAAAACATCTTATTGATATTTATTTTCTCGTATTTATTTGCACTGGATTTGATATTGAGGTAATCCAAACGTGACGGAAAGTAATCAGGTTACATTACTTTGCTACTCAGATAAGGTACTGATTACATCAGTGACGTGCGGTGAGGTTCATGGCTGGTGAGGCACTGACTCTTTCAGAGTCAGATTTACAAATATTATAGCCTATTTTGACCTTAATCGAAATATTCTGTTATTTTCAAAAGCTTTTTTAGTCTGATGCTATGATTAATTTTAAACAGACCGATCAACAAAAGGATACCCAAAATCTAAATATTGGATTGTTCTTTCTAAGTAAGATCCCATTTTCATTACAGTTGTGGTCTTACCTTGACTTGAAGATGAATAGAAGTCCATGCTATCCTTCTGGACAACAATCTCTATTACTGTTTTGTAAAAGTCGTCCTTATCTTCCTGTAGTTTCAAAAGTCGAGTTTGTTGTTTGCGGTAGAATAACAGTAGCAACAAGAACCTGTGGGCTCACGTGCGCCCCCTTCAGTGCGGCAGAGGTTATGGCTGCCTCCCCTTGTGAGTTTTTCATTGCCGTTGTATATGTGTAGCGAGCCTAAATATCATATATACGTGAAATAAGTTATTTAGAGACTATGGATGGTGAGGATAAATGTAATAAAGGGATCTACAAACATTACATTGGTGACCTACAGTGAGATGGGAACAGGCATGCGCTTAGGGTTCGCTTTCCAGCCAGTTTCTGTGGGGTGACGCATTCTGAAGTGAGGCAGATCTCATCTGTGCCTCCCCCAGCCCACAGTAAATGGCTTGAGCGCGCTCACAAAATAAGTGGCCGCGCTAAATTAGTGCCCGCGCTCCAGCAAGTTACTGTGGGCTTACGAGAGGCAGAGCTCGTGCCTGCCTCACTTCTCATCGCTCCCGTAGCGGAGCTCGGCAAATTTGCTGATTTTGACTATAAAATGCGATTGGAATCATACAGAAATCACATTTACACAAGATCAGTGGAGACATTTTATTATTATTATTATTTAGTTTTTCTTTAATTGTTTTTCCGTTACATTGGAGTATGACAGGTGAGGCTCTGCCTCCCCTGCCTCCACTGACTGCACGTCGCTGGATTACATGTATTAACAGGTGACTAGTAATGGTAAGGGATAACATTTAAGTAACCCTCCCAACCCTGATTACGAGGGAGACAAGAGACAAGACTTATGTCACTAATTGGTGCCTTAATTGATTGTGTCTGCTGATTGGACAATTTTAATGTTTTGAGAGATAGTTCACTGTACTCTAACTACTTTAAGCTTGGCAATGTTACAGTGGAGAAGTCATTAAGGCAGGCAGGCAGACAGACAGACAGACAGACCAGGCGGACCGTATTTCAACTAATATAACAAAAGATGTTTAAAAAAGACATTCCCACGCTAGCTTTACCTCAGTTCCTTTCAGTGTCGGAATGGGCCAGACACTGATTCATTGAACTCTGAATGGGGTTTGATGCGCAGTGCCTCATGGGATTTCACCACACACAGTGTCTGGAAAACCCAGTCAGCCCAAATGCCCCGCTGATGACAGAGGGCAGAGGAAACATGTGAAGCACGAGGATATCTCTGCTGTGGAGGAACTGTAAGAGAGGGCCTGCAGTATCCATGCAGTCACAGTGGGGTTACGCTGCTGATCTTAAAGTCTGGACAAATGAGCAAGTGGATGTTTGTTTGTCTCATGAATCTTGGTTAAAAGAATCCTAATCTTCCAAGTTCATTAAAATACAGCTGGTTTGATAAAAAAAAAATCCAGAACAAGCAAGTTTGAAATAACAAATTGTTAAACATTCTTTCCGTGACTGTCTCATACCATATAGATAGATAGATAGATACTTTGTTGTCATAGTACAAATATACAACAAATTCAGGTGCACTCAAGGACCGGACTCAAAATATAAAAATAGAATACAAATAAATAAATAAATGCTTGCATTTCGCACATACGGAACTTCCACATCCTTCTCCATGTAGACAAAACGATCTCTCTTTATTTCTCTCATTCTGGGAAAACATGACTTACATTTTCTTTTCTTTTTTCTGTCCTCTATAAACACTTATTTTAATCGACCGTAATACTTTTGTGATTAAACTATGGTGGCCGACAGGTGCAAGTGCGTAACGGCCCAAACATATTATATTAGGAGAAACACACTGCAGTTTCAAAACAATGCAAAAAAAACCCGGCAAATGAAGAAAGATCTTCACCCACCAACACGTGCAGAATTTAGAAAACATTTAACAACTCAACCAAACATGCGCAGCGTTTACTAAAATGCTGAACCAACAAAACGCTGCCAGAAGCTCAGAACATAACTGAAACCAGGGGACATTAAAAAGTGATGCACCCAGCTGTGATCGTAGCACTTGTTGACATTTGGGGATTATAACGTTTGAAAAAATTTTAAATTATAGAAAGCTACGTTAGCTAGTTAGCTCACAGCAGATCAGAAATAATATTAGAAGCAATCACGTGATCACATTGTTAAAATAAGCCACTAAAACCTACATTGTAGGTATGTTTCCAGTGACAGTTGGCCCTCTTTATAATCCCCAGACGTCAACAAGCGCTCCGGCCCCAGCTGTGTGCGTCACTTTTTACTGTCCCCCTTTTTCCTTTGTAGCACTTTGAGTAAACATTGCGCATGGTTTGTCAAATTGGTGAAAATGTTTCTTCACTTACATGTGTTTTGGCACATTTGTGTTTTTGTAATTGCGTTGTTTTTGAAAGTGCAGCCCGTTTCTCCAAATGGAAGTGTTTGGAGCCATTGTGGCTCGTTTGCACTGATGGCCACAGTATTAAACTCCTCGCAAATGGAGCAGAAAGGGCAGCCCTATATGGCAACTTTTTTGGGGCCAATTATACAAATGTTCAAACCTCACAAAAATATACCTCCTCATTTACAGTCGTATTCACCAGGCTGACATTATTCATGATATGCGTGTGCAGTGAGGAGACATTGCTGAATGTGACTTGGAACACGCACAAACCTCACAAAGAAGGTTTAATAAACAAATATGCACATATTCGGCTCAATGTGTCTCTCCTTGAATCAAATGTGCTACATAGAACCAAAAGGACTTGAATGTTGTGTCATGGATGGAGATCATTGATTATTATATAATAGGATAACATGAGAAATAAAACAAAACATTTATATTCTAGTACCGTGAATTGTGCCTGCTGCAATACAGCATAGCAGTTTATTGGTTCCCACTCAAAAAGAGTCTTTTGGCAGCTTTAAACTGGAAGCATAATATGGATATCACCCGTCAAAAGCCCATATCAGTCAAAGCCTTTATACACCATCAAGTTGCAAAGCAAACAGAAAGCCTTTTAGAAATAAAGGAGCAGACTGCGAGATGGGAGCAGAGCGGCCTGCCTCCAGGCTCTTGTTTATTTCTGCAACTCTGCCTGCGGCTATGATTCCAGATGGCTTTTATACTCTTTCACTTCACACAAATCAAATGTTTTCTCCCAAATCTTTCCCATGGCAACCGCTTTCCCCTTCCACGTTCGGCTCCAGTGACCACTCCCTTCATATATAGAAAGCTCTGTTAGATTAAAAATAATTTTGGGTCGGGGAGAATAAATGTGAGTCAAAAGGAGCAGGAACTTACAAAAGACAAAACGGGAGTGGAGAATGACAGCTCCTCACCATTTACGCCGTAGAATCTCTCCTATTGAGCCACAATAATGTGCCTCAATAGGAGAGGAAATTGACTGTGTAAAACCGAATCATTACGATGGCTGGCTTTCCTTTGTAATGACAATATGTGTCTCTCCACATCCCATCAGCGTACACGCCCCTTAAATGACGCCAGGAAATGAGTCCTGAAGATGACTGCTGGCTGCCAATGAGAGTGATAGAGATGACGACTGGCTAACGGCCATAACACACAGCTAGGCTGGATATGAGCGTTGAATCGGGACACTTAGGAATCAGGACACAAAAGGGTTTAACTCACTGGGTTTAAGGCATGGCTGTGGAAAAACGCCAACACCATGATCATATTACCGAACGCCTGAACCGATTACTGTTGAACAAGTTGAAACATCAATAGTTAGAGGCTCTGACAGGAAGCTGAACTTCTGTCAAACATCTACCAAATCAATGCATGTCAACACTTCTGAGATGTGATTACTCTCCCGCATCAGAGTGTGTTTTTCATGGGTCATTTACCCATATGTGACCAAAAGACTAGCAGCAATACATGTACTGTATGATGATGGACAGTGAAAAAGTGTAAAGCATGAACTGAAAGGCTTTAAATACATTTGTGCAACAGTCCGTTTGCAATATAGACACATATTCACAGACAGACAACCACATTCACACCCACGCAGAACAACAATTTGGAGTATCAAGTTCATTTAACATGGTGCTAACAAGTGCTGTTGGCAAAGAGGAAAGAGTGCTAACCACGGAGTCATCCTAACACATACTACTAAAAATATTTTAGTCGATGGGAAGCCCTTTTTGTCTTATTTTTTACTTTTCACAATCGTTTTTATCTTTATAATTGTGGCTTGAATAAGTGTGGGTTGTCCTACGGTGACCGACACGGGCAAACACGTTACAACGCATTTCAAAAACATCTCCATTAGGAGAAACACGCTGCAGTTTCAAAAATGATGCAAATATAGAAACACAAATGTGCCAAAACACATGCAAATGAAGAAACATGTTCACCAACTTGAAAACACATGCAGCATTTAGAAACCATTCAACAACTCCATGAAACATGCGCCGCTGCATAAACAAAACGCTACAAGAAGCTGAAAACACAACGGAAACCAGGGGACACTGAAAAGTGACACACACAGCGGGGACCGGAGCGCTTGTTGACATTCAGGAATGATAAAGTTCTGGTTCTGGCAGTGTTTAAAGACTGGTGAGTGGAAGAGAAAATGTGAACAGACTTGGATAGTTACAGAAAATCTTGGTCATTGCTGGCAACATTTTAAGTTACGTTAAATCAATAAAATCATTTAAAATCAATATTTTTTGTTGGGATCCTGATCACCCTGGCAATGATCGTTTTTCATTAATGACCACCTCGCCTCCCTTACATAATGGACAACACTAACAGAGCATAAGATTTCTGCCGCTACAGCATATCATGTCTTCACAGACTGCATCTTCACCTCAGAGGAACAGATCTATCACTTCTTAAATTCATTAGCAAAGCCTAATAGATTTTCTTTCTTAATTATTCCTCTATTCAGGGGCGTCTTCACTCATTCTCTTCTGTGAAATTACTTTAGCTGCTGATACTATTTCGGAATCCATTTTTCTGTAAAGCACACAGTGACAATGCCCCACTGTCCCCTCCTCAAGCATTTTTGTGTTGTCAATTTGAAACAAGCGCCTGATTAAATAAGAACAATGATGCAAGTTCCAATTCACAAATTGGAAAAGCTAATCCTCTGCTTAAGATTTCCTCAGGGTAGGAAGATTGAAGACGCTGCCGAGGGAGCATGTTAGGAAAAATGTGCTCCACACATTTTCTGCAGGCGTATGGAGGCATGTGTTCCCTGTGATCTAGGTCAGAACACTGTGTGTGTGTGTGTGTGTGTGTGTGTGTGTGTGTGTGTGTGTGTGTGTGTGTGTGTGTGTGTGTGTGTGTGTGTGTGTGTGTGTGTGTGTGTGTGTGTGTGTGTGTGTGTGTGTGTGTAAATTAAGTGTTTTCACAGAAAAACAGTGAGCATACATGTGTGAGGAACAGGGCAGATAAAGAGAGGTGCATTTGGATTTCTGTGCGAATCCGTGAATCCGTGATCCTGTGAAAAATGAACCAATGCGATTTTTCATTTGCAGTCCTTGAAATGGTGATTTATTGTGAAGGCGTAGCTGCGGGCGACATTCAGGACGGGCCTTCCTCTCAATGTCAGAGCGGCGTTTCATCAGGATGAGCCTTTCCTTTCAATGTCAAAGCTGCGTTTCATCAAACTAACCGATAGCCACTTCCTCCGCATGCAATTAGAGAGCCTTTTAATTAGAACTGAGCTGAATGATTGCTCCTTGTCCGTCATGTGTGCAGTCCACCACCTCCATGCAAGATGAACAGCACAGAACCCACTGAACCCCACCCGAGTGACACAGGGAGAAAGTAATGGAAAACACTGATCATCTGCATATATCAAGCATGTCTATGGAAATTATTGGGGAGAAATCCCTCCAATCCTACAAAGTGTTACATGATGACAATACAAGGAATATATGTAAGGTCAATCAAACGTGTTTTGATGTTTACCATTAATCAAAATGTAATGTTAGTCCATATCCAAGTTGCATTTATAATTGAAAAACTCTTAAAAGAAATGTGAACAGACTTAAAATCAGATTGCCGCCATTTTCAGTTACGTTGCTGTCGCTGCTGTTCCAACCGTTGGTACGTGGTCGAACAGACTATTTGTTTTGTAATAAGCAGGATAATGTGCAGCAAGGTGGTCACTAATGAAAAAACTACGCAGACAGGGTGAACAGGATACCGACACATAGAACATGACTACCCAATATTTATCTCCCCAATGCTGGAACCTTGGTAAAACTTTATAATAGCATTAGAATGTCCGTGAAATTAAGAGTGCCATTCGATCAAACAACTACAAACAAATGACTCGGTGTGACATCATCCAGGGATACATTCTGCAATGTTGCATCCAGTAATACCATCCCACATGAAACAACCCCAAGGTCTAAGGGCATACTGTGGTCAAAGATTCTAAAAAGACCAACATGTAAAGAAGGAAAAATGTTTTTTGGACTCTATACTGTGGTTTTCTATCCATCTAGAACCGCAAGCGCCATATTTTCTTATGGATACAACCGTTCGTCAGTCATGTATGGGGGAATTGATCTTTAGTGCGACTCTTACATAAGAAAATGTGGTGTTTAAATTGCTAGGATCACATATTGGTATATGTGATTTCCCGAGCTTGAGCTCATTATCCAAAATGACACAATGCTGCTGAAGATGACTCCAGAGCAAAGGGGCTCACAGCGGCTCCCTGATGAAACCATTTACCAGAGCTGATGGAACAGTTTCTCTCTGTCACTGCGAACTAAACAGAAGGCACAATGAGGGCGGGGGGAGGCAGGGAGAGAAACAATTAGCCTGGCGGTCCTTGGGATCATAAGTAATAATTTGAGTGAAATTAAGTGGCAGGTTTAACAAGCAGGGATAATTTCACTTTTCTGTTCTTCCTGGGGGAAATCTGGCCTTTAATTGAGTTAACCCTTTTTGTTTGACAAACACTCCTGAAGCAGGCCAAGACTGCCACTGCGTCTCATTACTGACACCCACCATTGGAGTCAGCGCCCAACAACTCCAACCACGTCTCCGTCTGCCTTCCTCCAACTCCTTTCTCCTTTTCCCTCCACACACAGCCCCTCCCTCTGGATGTTGGCCCTGGCAGTAAACCCATGTCGTTTTTCAAAAGACACCTGTTTTGTTACAATCATTACTAATAGTTAAAACACAGTGGTAAGATCAAATGAAAGCCATATAGTGAGCTATTCTACATTTTCTATTGTGTTCACTTATTTGTAAGAATCAATGATGGCTGTTGATTGTCTCTACAAAACAGTTGCTGAGAGTTTTCAGTCTGGTGCACGGACAGCCTGATGGACATTAACCCCCCACCCCAGAGTCAACTCGTTGAAAAAGTGCAGCCTGTTAGCATAGTCAGTAAGTAAGTTGTTTACTATGGACCATGTGACGTGTTCTAGCTCTACCATTTTTGTGTCCGGTTGCAGCTTGTGATACTGACAGAAAAGACGAAAAAAGTTCATAAAGTTTGTTTAATATTCCCGGGATTGGGAATTGGTTGTGACAACAGACCCCAGAGAAACCCCAGACTACAATATTATTCGATCCAAAAGGAGTTGAATAGGCGGACTACATGTTTAGGTTCAATCAGAAGGGAGCACTGGCAGACAACATCTAACTCCAGATGCCGTCAACACTTTGTCTCTGGTAAGCCCTCAAATCTTATTTTTATATTCCAGCTCCTTTAGTCCGAAAAATGTTTTCAAAACACTTAAACATACTTACGTTTAGTAGCCATATGATTAAAGCTAGCAGTGGAATTGTTGGACTAGGAACACTACTGGATATTTACCTATATGGGACTGATGAATTAGACTAAATTAGTGTTAGATTAGTGTTAGCTCTGTGTTCCTTAAACACTGGAAAAAGACTGCATGTGAATAAGAGAGAAACATCTCAGAGAAAACGGTGGGAAATGACCTTGCCTTGCCGCTTTGTCAAAATCCAGGGGAGGAATATACTGAAGTACATTTACTCTATTATTTTACTTAATACGTTCCTATTATTTCCATTTTATACCCCTTTATACTTCTACTGCACTCTATTTTAGAAGCATATATCATACTTTTAACTCCACCACATTTATCTGACAACTTTAGTGATTATTACACATATTCAGATTATCAGTAATAAATATGCATCACAACCAAGTATCACTGTCTTTGTGTTTGATTCCATGACAATCTATATACTGTCAGAGTTGGTCACAAATATGGCAATGGGTGTTCCATTAACCCTCCTGTTGTCTTCGGGTCAAATCTGACCGATTTACTACTTTCATCAATCATAACTTTTTAGTTTTACATTCGATTGCATTAATATCAAATGGCTGATCACCACTTTCATGGAATTTTGGATGATTTAGTCAACTTTGTAACCCATGGTGTTCCCGGTCAAGACCGCCATAAAGAAAAGGAATTAGTAACCATCCGGATCAGATCAAACACAAACACAAACACACACACACACACACACACACACACACACACACACACACACACACACACACACACACACACACACACACACACACACACACACACACACACACACACACACACACACACACACACACGCACACACACACACACACACACACTCTCTAGATGTGTGTTCCCGCTCTTATGTGCCCATCCCCCCATGTGAATCACACCTGGCACACACAATACATGTTCAGTGTCTATTCTTTGTATATTTACTGCAGTTTTTCATGTAGTCTGATACAATATTTACAGTTTGAAAGGGTGTTCAATTAAATTTGGTGATGATTAATGGTTTTTGTGTTAATGTAATAGCAGTTAAAACAGGACCGGTCACGAAGACAATAGGAGGGTTAAGAGAGCACCATAGACTGTAATGGCACTGATGCACGGTCCTGATCAGTATCAGGCTGATCTTTGTCTCTTAATGGAATTTAAGTATAATATAAACAGAATAACATCAGTGTTATCCTTTTAAATTGGACTCATTAAACTAAGATAAAGTGTCATTTATGTTGTACCCTAATAAGGATCAAGTTAAACTTAACAATGTTAAAAGAAGACACACTAATTATTTTTGTTATCCACAATAAAACGAGACAACTAATATAAAATCAACCAACTTTGGTGGAAGAAACCCTGATCTGATCATTTGAAATCAAAGGTTGCTGAATCATTACTGGTGTTTGAAAATGACCGGCATCTTTGGCCACTCCCTCCTTATACCAGATGGAGGGACGTAAATAAAGACAAACGATTGGTGGCTCAACACATCTTAGATCATCCCTCTATGTACTCATTGGTTTCCAGTCTAAGAATGTCTGCAGAGTGTGTGAGGCTGAAGAAACACACAATTCCACCCCACTTCCTGCAGTTTGTGTGTTTTCCTCTCCGTACAAGTGAGAACATCCTCCCCACTTTGCTGTCTGATCATTTCCCCCATGAAAACTAAAGAAAAAAACATCTGTTGACAGTGCCTCCCGTTGAGTCCATTGTGGTTCATTACTGGAGCTACAGAGAGAGGCGTGGGTGGTAGATTGTTGTTATTTGGACACCATTCACCCCCACCCCTAAACCCCGTTTCCACCCCCCCACTCGGTCTCCTGCAGGCTGTCTAATAATGTCCTGGAAGCCTCTGTGGTGGGGATATGGAGCAGTACAGTAGATAAACCATGGGAGGGGGTGTGTAGAGGGCGATGGTTGGAGGGGTTGTTATTGTGAAACAGAAGGAAAGCAGTGGCAGGCAGGGCCCAGGATAACGGAGAACTCAATGGAGTGTTAAATGGGAAATCATCTGTTTTCAGCCACAGATTTAATGTCATTGCTCTCTCTCTGCTGTTTCATTCGCTGCTGTCCCCCCCCTCCTGCGTCTCTTTACTTCTGTGTTTTGTTTTCGTCCAAATCCCCCCCATCTCCAACTCTGCACGCCCAAATGTCACACTCCCCTCTTTTTTGCAGCCCCCTACTTGGGTTTTGTTTCCCCTCTCTTCTGTCTTCTCTCCTCCTCTTCATCACGGCTCTTCAGGCCCTCAGGTTATCTCGTATACCGCAGTATTTTGTGCGAGGGTCAAAACTGGGCAGACATTGTTAAGCTATCTCCTGTTAGCTTCATTTGCTAACTACTCAAGTGTGTAATGTGAATTTTTGCAATCCTTTAAACAAGTTGTGATAGATTTTGCATGTGAAATGTTAACCATTGTAGCATACTATCATTATTGTTTCCAATTACCTCATGTATTTAGATCTGAATTGTTCCAAGTTGAGGTATCAGGACTGTGATCAATCTCTCTCTGCTGTTTCATTGGCTGCTGCCCCCCTCCTGCATCTCATACTGTAAACACTTTAAAATCTTGCCAAGTATATTTGTCTAATTTCTTGTCAGAATATGTCTTTACACTTGATATACGACATAATAACTTAAGAAGTAACAATGCAGTAAGATATAGGGTCTTGTTTTCAGACAATGCATCTGAAGTATCTTGTTAAGTTAAAAAATCCTGAAATAATCTTATTTTGAGTTGGATCTCAGATAAAACAAGTTGTTTTAAGCTGCTGTGGTATTTTTAAAAGATGGCTCATCTTGTTTTAAGAAACAAATCAAACTTATTTTAGAATACACATTTTTATTGCAAAATCACCAACATCAGAAAACGGAACACTTTTGATTCTGGTAAAAATATAGCCCAAAATAAATGTTCCCCGCTAATTACAAGATCTAATTTATCTAAATATCCAATCTTATTTCAAGAAATCTTAGCAAGCAAATGTTCACTTGTTCTATTGGCAGATATTTTGTATTCATTATACAATGTTTTTATTTCTTTTTTTACTTGATTTGGAGCAGCCTTTTTTCCAGTGATACTTCTGTGTTTTGTTTTCATCTAAACCCTCGTGAAAAACTCTGCACAGTCCTTTGCAGCCCCCTACTTGGGTTTTGTTTCCCCTCTCTTCTCTCCTCCTCCTCATCATGGCTCTTCAGGCCCTCAGGTTATCTCCTATACTGCGGGCAGTTTACGCCTCGTGTTCACAATGGGACATTTGGGTTTGCGATGACTGTGTGCCCTCGCATCGTCTCTCTCTGCGAAACACTCGGAGTGTCTCAGCGGGACGTCTCCATTAGCAGTTTGACAAGACGACTGCAGAGAACCCTCAAACTTGGAAAACAGCCCATCACCACTTCCAGCTCCTCTGCCTGCGCCCCCACCCAGACACGGTGCTCCGTCTCCGTCTCTCTGCCCAGATTAACTCATCCATTTACTGCCTCGGTTAATGGCCTAACTCATGAGGAAAGTCATCAAGCGTTATGGCTTTAAAAGAGGCTAAGCTGATTTAAAAACACTCCCCATTTGTGATTGTGTTTTGTGTTTTTTTTTAACACAGTGTTGAATGAAGTCGTAAAGTCGGACCCTTTTCTTCTGGACGAAGTGCTTGAAAGAGTTTGTGATTCATGGGGCTGGCAGCACCATTTATCCTCTCAGTAGAGCTAATTGATCTCCCATCCTCTCCCTTGGCTTGGGAGTGGAGGAGAAGAATGCTCTGACTGTGTGTACATGCTACTCAAGCATAACTTATTCTATTCTTCACAATGTTACATGTTTTACTGAACTCAAACTCTTTTAAGTGCTGCTGTTGTAGTCGTGTTGAGCACAATTTCACTCGACACGCCTCATCTATTTTTATTTCAGCTTGTGATTGTATTTTCCACACTGGAGAAAAACATAAAAGGTATCTGTGACAAATAAAATCAAACTTTTGGGCATCAGTTGGGATGGAAAACATGGGGAATTTATTCTTGTGAATAGCAAAGAGGGCCGAGGTAGATATACATCTGTCAACCAAATCATATCATTTGGCCTAAATGGAATAATTGCCTGCCTGTGTGCACTCATCGCACGTCCTCCACAAGATGCCAGCTCGACAAATGTGAGTACTAACAATAGCCTACTTGTTGTTTACAATCATTAAATATGTTTACGTTCATAAATATGATTTTGGGGAGAGGCTTTGAGGGCAGGCATTATGGGATGGGCTGTCAGTGTTGCCAACTTGGCAAGTTTCCTGCTAAATTTAAAAAATGTTGGAGCTAGTCGGCTAGGTACTTACAGTAAAAAGAGGGTCAAAATGGAGTTGTTCATTCAGATTATTTTAAATCTCTAGATATCTCGTTAGCTTTTCTATTGCTATCTACTCGAGCGTTCAATGTGGAATTTTTCAATCCAATAACATTTTTAAATCATTAGTGTCTCCTATTAAAGCATTTATTTAGATCTGAATAGTTCCAAGTTGAGGTATCAGAACTGTGATCACACTTTTTCTGCATGTGGATTTGGCAGCTGAGTATCTTGAGTGGGTTGTAATTTAATTGGATGTTGTTAACTTTTAAACAGCACGGACTGCATAAAATGTGTCCTGACCATGTGTCTAACCATGTGTCTACTGAAAGGTTTATAATTAGTCCATATTTTAAAATCTAAACCAGCACTTAAAAATGACAAATGTGGATTGGAATTCAATGTAGACATATAGGCTTATAAAACCATTGCTTGTAAGATAAATGTAATAATCTAAAGGAATTGTGATTTATCTACACTGCTCCCTAATCTTTTGAAAATCCACATGTACATTTATGGAGCTTCATAAAATTATTCAACCCGTCTGATAAAAATGCAAGAAGTTATGGATATATGATCAGAAGCAAATTAGGTCTGAAAATACAGGCTCTAAAACATGCATTTCAGTAGTGATATGTAACAAATAACATTTACTCAAGTACTTACTACTCAGCATGACAAAAGTTTCAGTAAATCCCATACTGAAAATCACTACATACTACATTTGTACATAATACCAATTTTACTATCCATGGTGTCAGTAAATCTTCAGTTCCACGGCTGCATCGCGAGAGAGCTCAACACATAAATCAGACCGTGTATTATTCAACAGGTAGTGAAGCGGCATACTTGGCTGAAAAAACCCTGAAAATGAGAAATGGTGGTGACAGACCATAATAACACCTCACACTGACCCTGTTGATTGTGTATCCTATTGATAGAAGGTCCTCATGGTTCAGCTTCAGTCCCTGAGGCAGGAGAGTGAGGAAACAGATATTTACCTGCTCAAAGAGCCGCGGTGAGGGAGCGCTTTGATAGGAGTCTCTTTGACATTAAAGGGATGAATAGTGTAAAGGGGAACATCTCGGCACAATACCTTGGTTGCTTGGAAGCTTTTTGATTTTAAGGTAAGAAAGCAGCAGCCCTGAGGCCTGGGGTTTGAGCTCCCTTTGTGTTTAAGTATGTCTGAATATCTTCATCTCCACTGTTTGATCTCCACTGACAATGCACCACGACCTGGGTAATAATGAGAGCTACTGAGGAGGCGCTGATGACTCCATGGTAACAATGTTTTTTAGGGAACATGAGTTTAGCTTTTCTGATACATTCCCTGACCTCTGCGTTTAAAAGACAAACTGTCCTTTACAGCACAGGACACAGAGCAGGGCGATGGACTGTACCGTCTAATTACTGTAACTGGCTGCTGAGCAAAGGGACTCTAAAAAACCTGCCAAGAGGACAAGGTAGAAGTCATTCAAATATGTTTTACTAATATACATTCTAGAGTTGATTTCTGCGTGTTGGACCTTGCAGGGCTGAGACAATTAAAAGACACTAAACTAAAGATAAGGAAACAGTTTAAGAAATAATATTCCATTTGTGTTTTATTTGGTTGCATGTTTTTGTAGAAAAGGTAATTTTGGTGACTGCTTTCAGATTTTTCCGTCATTGTTAAAAAAAAGTTAACGCGACCTCTGGTCCCACCCCTCAGCCTATCAGGGACAATGTGTTGAAGCGCTAGCCAATAGAAGCGTGAGTGTTACATAGTGATGTCACTATAATATAGAAGTAAACAAAGGAGTTCAATCAAGGTGATTCAGGCTGAGAGAGAAACTCCCTCAGGAGGGATTTTAGCCTCTGTAGACCATTTACATGCACACAAACCTGTATAACACACTACAGGAAAGGGAAAACCCCAGAAAGCACAAGGGCCTCTTTAATGAAATCACTCCCTATTATGTATCTCTGCCTCTTACAATAGTAATTCATCTTTTCACAAAGGGAATAGATTGTTTTGTGTGATCGTATTATGCGGGTTTTTTTAGACGATTGCAATAATTGTATTGTGCATGTCACAAAAACCAGGGTTTGCTTTTGGTTAGTTTCCAATTCATCTGCATTATAGATTGCATTTAATGCAAGGCAAACTGAGATATAACATTTCTTAATATAATTTGATCCTCCATTATTTTCCTTGTCCTCAGCATGTTAATTATAGGGAGTAATCTTCAAGTGAAGCTTTACATTTATACACAACAATAGAACCCATAATGTCTGCAGCTGCATCACTCAGCACACTGTAAGTGTGTGCTGAGTACGTGCAACCGCGGCTTGCCACAGCCCATTGGAGGATGTTTGGTGTGCTGATATGTCTCTCTCTCTGCTGTGAGAGTCTACTGCAGAATGCGGTGAGAGACAAAGAAAAACACCAAGTGTGTTGTATTTGATCTTGCTCAAAGCAACACAAATGAGTTTTAAGTCTTTAAGCGTAGCTGTGCTAATTAAAAAGTCTGCTACTCTGTCAGGCATACTAATGCCCGAGCCTTGAATGGACTGTAGACGTGACTCTGAGCAGAGCTCTGCCATATTGCTTAGTAGCAGAATCCACTGTCCCGTGACTAAGACACACTGTCAGGAGAACTAATAGTCTTAACACTCAAGTGAATCTGATGAGTTTTTCCCAGCAAGCAGATAATGAGCAGAGAAAGGAATCTGCTATAAGGCCCCTCGCAACGTCTGCAAACTTTCTGAGCCCAGGCAGGATCTGTGCAACCAGAGGAGTTTAAAATTAGCTGTAGGCTTTAATATGGAGTGTGTTGACTTCGATAGGGAAACAATAGACTGTTTGTGTGTACAGATGTGACTTAAAATCACCAAGACCCAAGAGAGGCTGTGGCTCAGTGGGTAGTGGGCTGGACTTCGAATCAAGGGGTAGCAAGTTCGAGTCCCACTACAGTCAGCATGTCGTTGTGTCCCTGGGCAAGACACTTCACCCCAAATTGCTCCTGTGGGGATTGTCCACAGTACTGAATGTAAGTTGCTTTGGATAAAAGCGTCTAACAAATGACATGTAATAATAATAATAATGAAGGAAAAACATTATGTTGTGAGGTGAGTATACAGTATTCCTTAAAATATACTGCATTTGTCTTCCTAACAATCCACCACCACCATGAGTTCTCCACATATTAACACTCTTTTTTTAGCCTAAATGTAATGGCCAGGAGTAAAATGCTAAGTGAGGCTATAAAAAAACGACATACTGGGCGCATGGCTAAGTGTCACCACCGCTAAGCTAAGTCCGCTAAGCTTGGCGGACTTGTGACGGTGTGATGGCGTTAAGTAGTTTATGAAGTCACTTGTTAGCAACCGCTGTTTTATAATACATAGAAGTGTTGGACATTCACAAGTGGGGAATTTTACTTTAGCTTGTGTTACCCACAGACCTTATTTCAGGCATCTCACCACAAACACGTTCAAAAAACCATTTACTTCAAGATGAGGGAACCAGAAGTGGTTGAATGCTAACTCATTTCCTAATTTAAGGACTCATTTCTGAACCACTTTATAGTGAGGTAACTCATGGCTGGTTGATAGAGCTGTATTAAGCTAATGTGCAGTACATGTTTGTAGTTGCTAGCTTGTGAACATTGCTTAAGCTTGAGTGTTGTAAATGCTGATCATCCATAAATCTCAGTTTATAACTCTCCTAATGCACACATGGCAGCCATTCATCAGGACCCATGGCTGAAGGTCAGACCATCCAGAGTGCAGCTCGCTGGCACAAAAACATTCTGTTGATATGTGAGGTGAATATATTTCTCAAAAGTATTTCTCTTCCTAACAATCTAACACCAGCACCTTTCCTCCACCCTCTCCTCCACTGAGTCACCTCTGATCTGCTGCATGTTGCTCGGTCTGACTGTGCTGCACACAGTCAGGAACATTGCACCATGGGTAACAGATTTAATGATAGCTCATGGCAATGACCAGGCTGAACCAGCTCATTACGGACGGCAAGGTATGTGACTCCCATAACCGCATTAAAGAGCCATGAGATACAACTTTCCCAACACATACCTCATATTCTACTAAAAGCCAAAGGTAGCACAGTATAGGTGGGACTTTAATGCAAATGCATCAGGCCAATTAAGAGGAATAATATGCATTTCAGTGTTTATGGAGAAAGATACATGATTGCTATTTGTTGGCAATAAAAGCAGAGGTCAGGCAGTTCATACATTCTTACTAATGGAACAATAATAAAGGCACACACACTCCCTGATTTTGATCTTCTACCCAACACATCTTCTAATCTCCCGTCAACTGCTAATATTTTTCTCAGGAGCTTTAACTAACTCATCACAGTTTTAAAACTGACATAGACCATTCCATACAGCATCCGGTTCTTTTTTCCAAGATGATCTAAAGAATCAGGTATAAAACCATACAAAGGACACGTTTTATTAACCTATTCAGATCATTGCTCTTAAAGGGCCCATGTCATGCTTTTCCGGGTATTACCCGTCCCCTTGTGTGTTAAGGAGGTTTTTCTGCATGTAAACGGTCTGCAGAGTCACAAACCCTCAAAGTACACCCTGTAGCGAGTAAAACTCGCTACAGACCTGTCTATGCTGCCCCAGAACGCCTCGTTGGACATTTCTCTTTTTCCATTGTTTGCTTCCTGGGTTCTGTGACGTGTGAACACCCAAATCAACAACAAATGACCGGATTGGCCCAAATGGACCAATCCGCGGAGCACCTCACACTACAGGATCCCTTGGCTAACTAACAGGGAGTCCCATTGACTTGCATAGAGCTCCCTGAACGCTGGTAATAGACGAGTTGGGATCGCGGAGAAATGCTCTCCGCAGACCCATTCTCACAGCGTTATAAACCTTTTTCTTACTCAATATCAAGCCACACTTATTGTTTTTACTTCGGCTGTGAGTGTTTGTGTGTGCTCAGGATGAGTTTAGCTTGTTCTCGCTGTATCGCCGACACGGAAATCTGTCCGCTCCTCGCAGCAGCTCGCAGCAGCAACGTCCCGACAAATCAGAGCACACTGGGCTCACAGGGAGGGGGGGGGGCATGAGCTCCAACAAGCCGTTTAGGACAGAGAGTGAATACCTGGTGAATACACATACTATACAGAGATGCTGTATGAGAAACCAATGTGATTTTGGAACATTGAACAATTTAAATCTATTCTAGTAGACCTCAACAATGGAATTATGATCAGTAGAAATGGCCATGACATGGGCCCTTCAACTCAATATATAACAGCATAATCCACTGGTCATATCCTCTGCAATCACTACCCAATCACTAAATAAAAATTAGACACTTTACCCGGTCTTGTGGATCGCATTGTTCTTCCCAAATTACATTTGAACAGTTTTGGTCCGACTGTATTTGATGATGATTGAAGACGAGCGGCGAACGGAGCAACTTAACGGCAGAGGCATTACAACATGGAGTGTGTGTTTCCATGGAAAATACATACACACACACACCCATCTTTTCCTCAGCCAAGTAAAAATAACTTTCTCATTGTCTATATGCTAAACCCAGTAGCTTTAAAAGAGTTAGTAATCAATACGATAGATGGATCACTTTGAAAATAAACCTCTATTGAACATTATGAGAGGAAGAGCCTTTTAATAAGCTTTGTTACAGAATGACAACCATTTCAGAATCACAGCTGGAATGGTGTTCTTAAGGGGGTCAAGGGGCAATATGTCCCCTAAATAGTGAGCCTTGAGCCATCTTAAAATAACGTTGGCTTGGTCTGCAATCTTTAAAGGAGTTTTTCTCAAAATCGTGCCCTGATAACAGTCTTCATGTTAAGATTTTGCTGCATATTTGGAGAGCAAACACAATAAGGATATCATTGGGTGTACAAATCAAAATATGATTCAGGGTCGAAGTGACAGATTTAGTACGAAGAGATTGATATAGCGTCTTTGTGCTTTGTTGTATGTTACTCAAACATCCCCAGTTTAAGACCCTCCATCCTCTCAGGGAACCAAAGATGGCAGCCGTTTGAGGATGGAGGAATTTGGAAGGCATTGGGGTAGCAGTGGCTGGGTGGTGTCTTGAGGGGTTATGAGTCAGCAATGCCTCATTTGATACCACCATCCAGATTATGGCAGTTGTTTTTCGCAGTAACCTATCTGAGGGGAAGCCCGTCGAGACAGGAACCTGAAGGCAGCGCCGCGGGGCTCCGAGTCATTAATCCAGCTGTTGGTGCTGATGCTGCACCCTGTGGGGGACAGCAGCACCCATCTTCACCCAGCCTCACCCACTGCTGCCACACAGCTAAACACCAAACACACTCTTTTATGCAATCTTGTGTTTTTCTGTTTTTCTCCTCTGAGACGAGGAGTCTAGGAAAAAAACATTTCATTGTTATACATCATTTACACATTTGTCGGGCACTGATCAGACGAGAAATAAGAAGATGTTGCTCTTTCTGTAGAAAATAAGCATCATTACCCTTACCCTGTTACCCAAAGACCTTATATCAGGCATCTAACCAAAAACACATTAAAGGTCCCATGTCATGGCCATTTCTACTGATCATAATTCCATTGTTGAGGTACACTACTAGAATAGATTTATATTGTGCAATTTTCCAAACTCACATTGGTTTCTCATACAGCATCTCTGTATAGTATGTGTATTCACTCTCTGTCCTAAACGCCTTGTTGGAGCTCCTGCCCCCCCACCCCCCCTCCCCGTGGGCCCAGTGTGCTCTGATTGGTCAGCTCGCCCACTCTGTTCTGATGAGTCCACCACTGTTACGGCGGAACATCAGAGATGATGTGTTACAATGGCGTTAGCAACCAGAAAATGACACCAGTAATGACAAACAGATGAGAATGCTGCGTGGGGTCTGGGTGCCGTGTTAGCGGGACGTTGTGGGGCTCGCTGCTGGAGCGGACAGTGTGAGCTGGCTTGCTGGTGTTGTTTCCTGGTTGCTGCGTGGGGTCTGCGGGACGGCGGGACACGGCGAGGCCCGACCCGAGCTCGGCCGGAGCACACACACACACCCGCAGCCTGGCTGTGAGTCTGTGTGTGTGCTCGGACCGGGCCCGGGCTGGGCCTCACCGTGTCCCGCCGTCACAGGCTGAGTCCAGGCTGAGAAATCCGCGTAGCTGCAGCTGAGAAAAATAAGGCTGAGCGTGTGTGTGTGTGAGGAGCTCCACGGATTGGGGACGGGTAATAACCGGAAAAGCATGACATGGGACCTTTAAAATAAAAGTCGTGGTTAGATGCTAACTAAATTCTAGGTTTTAGGACCCATTCCTGCACCACTATATAGTGATAGATTGCTTGATAGAGCTGTATAAGTCAATATAGGCTACATGTTTTGTGCTGCCAGCTTTCGAAAATTCCTTGATCTGATGTGAACCCTTTTTGATAGTAATTAACTTATAAATGGTTATCCATAGATAGATGGTATAAGTGTCTAACTCTCTAGCTCTAGAAATCATATAGAAATAATTACACATTGCAAATAAAGTCTCAATTTTGTGCTGGCTCTGCTTTTATTTTGGCGAGAATTCAAGGTATCACAGGTGAGCAATTGATATATGAATGGTCATTTGGTTGGTAAAGTATTCCTTGAACAAACACTCTTAGATGGATGTCATATGACCTCAAAGCACCCAAAACTGTCACATTTCTCTCCAGCTCAAACACTTTAGAAACATAAGTGGAGTATGGGTAACTTCTCTCTGCTGAATGGGGCTTACTCTGGAAAGCATCTTTCTGTAATCCTGTATGTATGTGGACCTTCAGCTACAACTGATACCATTGTGGTTGTCATGATTCTATTCCTGTCCCTTCAACGTCAATTGAAACTGAAAATATTTTCCTTTAATAAGACCAAAGAGCTCATGGATGTCTCCTCTTTGAGAGTGGAGGAACACCAGCATCACGTCGGACTCCAACTCCCAAACTCCTTCTTTAAACACAAAGAGAAAAATCTGCTTCTCATTCGCTGATCTAGTAGCAACGCAAAACTTTGCCTCCCTGCGCTTGTGTTCACAGTTAAATACCTCCAGTGACCCCACAGTGCTGTTGAATCCAGAGTTCTGATGATCAGATTGATGTTACCTCGCGCTGCCTCTTCAACTGACAGCATGCAGAGCCACTCCAGCAGGCCTGCCAGGAACAGGATCTGAGCTGAGCCCTGTTTGGAGGCTCTGTAATTTGCAGCCCACTCCTCAAACCCTGACATGCTGCTGTTCACACTGCAGCACGAAAAAAAACGATCATGTTGGATCGATCAGAATGCAAACAAAGGCAAACTTCAGCATGTTGAAAAAAAGTTCCAGAAACCCAAAGAAACTCAGTAAATACGTTGAAATGTTGACGTTATTTAATCCTTTTACAGTAATTAGCGTAACGTCCATAGTTCTCTTTATCATAATGTTGTTGTTGCATTTTCTAAACAAATAAGCACTTAAGAAAATTGCTGATTTGTCGTAAAATGCTGAATAAGCACCACAGCTAACAGTATATGATCCGAGTTTCTCTGTCACGATCGGCTGTTTCCGTAAACGGCCGAATGTTGTGAGACATTAAATGTTAAAGCATTTTCTTCTTTCGTTTCATAAAGGATGATCCAGTGCATCCTCGGATGACACTGATTATAAAGGAACACTGAAGCTCCTTTCCTATCATCTATAGAGAGAATCCAAACAGCTCTTATCACTTAGGTACTTCCGGGTCATTTTCCTCAATTAGGAACCTTCATAAGCAACATTAACAGTTTGACCGCAACCACTTTAAGTCAGGATTGATACAGACCTTCTGTTGGAGGGCTTAATAACCCACCTCCCCTCCTTATTAGTTTGAAATGGCACTTAATGTGGGGGACCCTTCATGCGAGCAGAGTGCAGGCAGGGTGGAGGGGTCGGTTTGGAACTGGGTTGAAGGGTCTCTCCGGGGGGGCTCACCAGAGTGACTGCTGCTCATCCCCAGCACCAGCAGCCTCTGCACCAGGAACACCAGCTGCCGGAATGATGCTGTAGCAACATGTCACACCCAAATCCCCTTCCCAACATTTGGACAATAGTACAGCCAGACCCAGCTCAATGGAGAAGGCTTGGTTCTCACAGAGCAGCAGATGGAGTAAATAATCTGAGAGGAGCCCGGAGGAGAGGGGCTTCATCACAGCGCCAAGTTTGGGCCGCAGCCAATATGTGGAATAACCAAATAATAGCCTCTTTAAACTCCTTCAAACTGCTCGAACTACAGACGAAGCCACAGCACCAGCCTCATCAGGGGATATCCCATAATGCAACACAAAGCTGAGAGCTAGGCTACAGCGTGGAGGATGATCTGGGTTTTAAATGAAATGTTGTCAGCACCTCTGCAACCCTCTGCCAATCATGATAACCATTAACATTAATAAAATCAGCAGACAACCTCATTATGAGAAAACAGGTTTTAAACAGGCTGCTCTGTGCTGGCTGTTTGCTGACTGTGGGGGCTTTGACAGGTCCGTCAACCCAACCTAATCCAGACCTGAACTCAGCCCTCAAACCCCAGAACCAACCTGCACCCCCCCCCCACCCCACCCCCGACTCATTGGGCCCTTACACCGGTCCAGCCCATGTTCCCAGCCTGTTCTGCCACTCAGAGAGGTCTCCAGAGAGACAAGTGACTGACAGGTGGGAACAGGAACAGGCAGGATGAAGACGGAGAACTTCTTTTATTTTTATATTATATTTTATTTATCTTTTATTTTATTCATCCTAAAATGGAACAACTGTCACAAACACCAATGTCCCCCGTAGGAAGATAAAGTATTTCTGATTCTGATTATCTCCTTTTCACAATAAAATCTGATTCTTCTTTATGGGTTACTCATTTTGTAATGTTTAAAGTAACATAAAACATGACCTTTGTTATCAGTTTGTAAATATCACCTTGAAACAAAGCATTGTTAAAGCAAACTGTTGGTTTCTACTAATATGTAAAAACATTCTGAGGATTTGCTTTGATACCATATGCAAACATGCATCAGGCGGATGAAATCAATTTGAAATAAACACTGCAGGCTACTTTTCATCATAAACCTGTGATTGACTTCAGCAAATCATTATATATTATAATGACACGTTCAAATGTTTCTCTTGCTAAAATGGTTAAGATCTATTGTTAAGGTTTTTATCTACTCTTGTAAAAACTCCATATGTTTCTTTGACAAATATCAATTAAAAAGTGTTCTTTTGAGAATCAGAAGTAGCTTTTTAACCTGGGAAGAAGCAGATTGAGAAAAATAAAAAAATACAATAGAAAATAATTTTAGAGATTATAGAGTTGCTGTGAATTAGGTTTTGCTTGTTTTTATTAAAACAGGTTTAAATATCCTAGGTTCAGGGGATCAAAAAAAGAAAGGGAAGTTTCTGGGAAACTTAAAAAGGTCTCGGGTAAAAAAAAATCAAAAGTGTTATATTTTCAGTGTTGGAGTTGGGAATTTAAATATAGAGTTGTTTCAACTAATTTTAAGTGTAATTTAACTCCAAGATAGTTATTATTCAAAACGAGTTGGTGTTGAAACGGAGTCAATTGTTGAATTCTCCAAACAACTCTAGATTGTTGATTTAATTACAAAGCCAGTGTTACAATCTCTCTTTCTGGGGATCACTCACTGGCTGTTGCACAGTTGGGTGTGGCTTTGACTGTGCGCAATCGAGGCGGGAGACCAAGTCGGAGGAGCATACCACCACATTCTATTTGGAGGATAAACTGAAAAAATTGTAAGTACTTCAGTCAATGTTTCGACCCAGTAGCCTAGTACATATTTGTATTTATTTAGCTGATTAATAAACCAGCGCTTACCTTCAGCTACATAAATACTAATGCTTTTGCGGCTGCTGTCTTCGCTCCACGTGCTAGTAATATGTGCTGCTATCATTAGCCAGGGTTGTTTAGCCTAACCTCTTTGTAATATCATTACAAAGTCTGTCATTGGGGCGTTTAGCTCCATGTGTTAGTAATATTAGCTGCTATTGTTAGCCGCGGGTGTTAAGCTTCAAGTGTTAGTAAGTTTAGCTGCTATAGTTAAAGCTAAACACCTGCGGCTAACGATAGCAGCTAATATTAACAGGCGGAGCTAAATGCCATAGTAGCTAATATTACTAACACGTGGAGGTAATATCAATATAGCAATATCCTTCATGAAGCAATATCCTACATGAAGCATTCAGCTGATGAATCAGTTGTCAAAGAGAAGATGAAGGCAACATTTCAGTGTCGGCAAGCATTGATTCGGGACCAGCAAGCCTCTTCAACAGTCCTGGACATCCTTGACATCCCTGGCTTGGTAAGAACAACATGTCATATTGTTTGTTTCTTATTTGTAAATTATTTGGATGGCTCGTGGTGTTTCTCCTGTAGGTTGACCAAGATTTCACAATGATGTTTGGAGAAGGGTTTTCTGGAAAAATGTTGGCGAGATGGCCTACTTTCTTCAAACCTATAGGATCTTGGCAGACTGCAAGAATCTACACTCTAATGTTCATGTTGATGACCTCTTGTCTGCACAACAAAACTCAAATGAGTCAGGCAAGTATTTTCTCTTGCAGATTTTGTTTACTGAAAATCTTGAGACCTTTCAATGTTATCGGTTGCATAACCTTGATTTAAGACTATTTTCAGCTTTAAACGACTGTGACTGTTACATTTGCATATTTTTTGCCCCTAGGATGGGACAGTGACCTGTCAAGCATTCTACTCTTGGTTCATCTACTCCACCCAACCTCAAAAGGCCATAAGAAGAGTGCTACAATTAGCTCGTATCAAGCTGTCAGCCATGTTGTGAGATATCTTAAGGTAGGCATTATTTTAGTTTTTTTTATGCAGTTGTTATATCACTGACACTCCTTGAGTTGGGACAATTTGTTTTAAGTAGCTTAGTCTGCCATTAAAACTTCTCTGTCTCTACATTTTTGCAGATCGGAGCCATTGTTGAGACCTTCCTTTCGAGTTTGGAACCAGGGCAGCCCTTCCTGCTGTGTGTTGGTGAACATTCAACGGTTCTACGTCATCGTTGACCACAAGGCCATCCATGGCAGCCTTCGATGAACTCTTCAAAGCTCACTTCATCTTCAGTGTCAACTACCATGAATCCCTCAACAGCTTCAACAGCTTCTACACAAGTCCCAGAGTCAAAGAACTCAGAGTGAGTCTTCTGCACACTGATATCTAAAGTTATATCACTGGATGCAAATATGCTGATTTGTTTTATCTGTAAGGGACACCACAAAAGTTCTGCATTGCTTCGTCAGCATTTGAAATTTCACCATGGTTTATATCCCGGAAAGTCATTAGGTTTTAAATGTGGTCAGCCGGGATGTTCTTCATCATTTTGTACTTATTCAGGGTTCAAAAAGCACCTATTCAGTCTGCACAGGGACACTGGTTCAACTATTACTATGGACAATGTGGACACTCAACGAGAAACTGATGAATCTTCCAGTTCTCAGGCAGTTTGTACTGACACTTCAGTAACCTCCCAGGTTACTTTTGATAAACAGCACGTGTTAAACATGTGTGGTTCTGTTGTAGCCCAGTTACAAGCATCTGGTGTTGCTGAGAGCACTGTCCAAGCAATGGTGGGGTCCATGGAAGAGCTTGTAAATGATATTCATAGACAAGCAAGAGATGCAGTTCTCAACTGCAGTTCAGAGGTCCAAGGCACTGATTTGGGTAAAAAGTTGGAAAATGGTTTTGATCTGCTAGAAAATCCTTTCACATCGTTTAATACAGAATCCAAACAACAAAGGTTCTTTGAAGAAAGGTGGGAGATTGTTGAACCTGTTGAGTATGTTCTTGGGGTCAGATTTGATTTACGCAGAGATCGAACAACAGGAGTTTACAATCAGATACCTGTAACAGACACATTTGTGTATGTACCCTTGTTGGGAACCCTTAAGTCTATATTACTATATACTATAACAACAAGAAGAAGGTACTTATAAAGACATAAGTGATGGTTCATATTTCAAAAGCAATGATTTGTTTTCCAAGCAAAAACACGCTCTACAGGTTCAACTCTATTATGGTGATTTTGAGACAGCAAATCCCTTAGGTTCAAAGAAGGGTATACACAAACTTGGTTTACTTTATATTGAGGAACCTACCCCCACAATGTAGTTCTGTGCTGATGAATATTCATGTCGTGGCACTTTTTCATGCACAAGACCTGAAAAAAATGGATTTGATGCAATACTAAAGCCTCTCACTGATGATCTTAAAATACTGGAAATGCAAGGGATAGAGGTGCCTTTCTCTGACTCACCTTTGCTAGGATCTGTAAGTAACGGGTGATAATCTGGGTTTACACGGGCTGTTTGGTTTTGTTGAGTGATTCAGCGCAACATATTGTTGTAGATTTAGTTTAACTACTGAAGAAGATTTACAGTCTGTCTTCACTGAAGATGACCCTGGTATGGTTTTTCGTACTAAAGAAATCCATGCAGAACATTGTGCAGCTCTACAGGAAAATCCTATTTTAGGGTCAACATTTGGTGTCAAGAAGACATGCTTGCTCAATACACTAACATTTTTCCACACCTCTGATAACTACGAGGTGGACATCTATGGAGCTAATTTCCTGCCATAACTCCACAAACAAACTAAACAGGTTTTACAAATGCCTTATGATTCACTAACAAACACAATGTGGTTTGCAAATACAAAACACCATCTACAAACTAATGAATTTAGTTTTGCAAAGAAAAAACGTATCTATCAAACAAACACATAACATTTTTCTAATAAATCATGTTTCAGAGACAAATTCAGCTTAGGTTTTACAAGTACACAACTTTTTTTTACAAGTGCACAAATTTGTTTTACAACTACAACACTTTGTTTTACAACTACAAAACTTTTTTTTACAAGTGCACAAATTTGTTTTACAACTACAACACTTTGTTTTACAACTACAAAACTTTTTTTTACAAGTACAAAACTTTTTCTTCTCACGGCGGAATATTACTGCCAAAAGTCACGTGACTGGAATATTACTGCCAAAAGTCACGTGACTGAGTCACGTGACTTTTGGCAGTAATATTCCGCCGTGGTTGTGCTCATACACACTCACACATGCTCACTCACACATGCTCCACGGCAGGAGGGGGCACTACTGAGTCCATTGGGAAGGCGGGAGGTTGAGCAGAGCATGGAACAGCTCTTGCCAGCCTGATCATGACAGCGGTGTTTCTAGCGATCCAGCATCTGAATTTAGCGATCACAACGAAAACAGCCAAGACACATATTGAGCCCAGAAAATGAATGTTCTTAGGGCTGTAAATATAATAAGCCTTTGTCTAAAATAGACAACATTGTAACTAAGGAGATTTAAACTATACAGCGATTCTGCACTCGGTCAATCAGCTGCTCTTCATTTTCTTTCCTGCTATATTCAATGAGTGATACAAATATTTTTTACCATACGTTCTGAATAAAACTGATACTGTTGGACTCGGTACTAGTTGACTGCTACCAGAAATAAAAGGAAGTACTTTACTGTGTACTTTGTGAGTAATCCTCTGTCAGAGTCCCCTCCATAGTACATAATGCATGTTTTTTGCTATCTTTGATGAATGATAAAAGGGTCATTCCAGAATTGGAGGACAATTTAGACACCAACATTTTTGAAAAATGAACCTTTCATTTGATTATTTTTTGTAATGTATTTAGGAAAAACAGATAATAAACCTTAAAAAAAAGTGATTTGCCCAGCTAAGGCATCAAATGTATATTTTCCAATGAAGAATTAACCCTGTTACTCTAATTATAGTAACAGGGTTGCAAGTAACAGGGTTGAAAATCAATGCTAATTTTAGCTTTTACCTCAGGAATTAATGCTAGCTGCACAATGTAATGCTATTGTCAAGGAATGGACACACTTTATATTATATTTATATTTATATATATTTAACAAAAGAAAGATACATTTGAAATTAATTTGTTTTTGTCTCATAATTTGAGTAACAGGGTTGCGTTTGTATGAGTGCCACACTCCTTCAAGAGTGACAAGATTGGAAATATATTACAAATAAAAGAGAGGACTTAGTTTTGGTCTACCCATGGTAGTAGCACATGGCTTGCTGATGTCCTTTCCACTGTGTCATGCGACAAACAGTTTTTTCACTTCCTCTGCCAAGCTAAAAAGGTTTCGGTAACAGGGTTGCGCGCATGTTGAGGGACACACCTTCTGTGCAAAATTACTGTTATTTAAAATGTGTTTATGATTTAACAAATTGATTTTACCATTACAAGACACATATATCAATAGAATAATACCAAAAAAGTAAATAAAAACCCTATTTTAAATGTTATAGTTGACATGCAAGTTGGTCACCAAGAAGCTGGGACAAGAGAAAAGGGCAATTTTAGGGGGTGTTCGAGAGCTATTTGATATTTTAAATAATATTTTGAAACCACTTTTTCTACAACTTTATATGCATCTTGTCTCAAGACAAGTATATTTAACACAACAAGTGCATGTCTTAGCTTTTTGGGCATGGATTATTAGATTTTTTATATGGGGGGACATGAAATGTCCTCCAATTCTGGAATGACCCAAAAATAAAATGTTACCATTAGTTCTTAATGAAATTGATACGGTTTGACTTTGTATTAGTAAGCCTACTACTAACAATACATTGAAGTACTTTTACTGTGTATTTTTTTGAGAAATACTCTGTCAAAGTCCCCTCCTGAGAACAAAATCAAGCCACTTCTTCTAAGTTTGATGAGGGAAAAAAATATTTTTTGGGTGATTTAATGGGTGATGTAACATTAATGACAGACATAATATGAGGTCCTTGGCACTCTAGAGGGGTCATTTTGTGATCATGGGGCATCACCCTTACAGCATCAGGACAATATCATATGGAGTCAGATACTGGAAGTGGGCTGGAGGCGTTAACTGGGACTGATGGAAGGATGAGGCTGATGAGACTGAAGAATCTGCGAGGAACGAACTAGCGGCAGAGGAATAATTATATATTAAAAGACAGCAGCATCATAAGAGGGCAACCATGTGACAGAGTGTGTTACTTTGCTGAAGGATATTTGTGACCAGCTATCCATTCCAGGCCAGACTCTAAAGACTTTCCAAGGTGTGAAAATGCTGCTGCCGGAGTACTGACTGGAAGTATTGCTGATATCATGTCTACCATCCTCTTAAAATACTCTGTCCAACAATATCAGTCTCAGGAAGAAATGTTTTTTAACGCTTATTAAAAGAAAAACATGCATTCTTGTACTCAGGAGGGGACATTGACAGAGGATTACTGGAAAAGTACACAATAAGTACTTCATAGTACTTGTGGGGGTAGTTTCAGTAGTACTGAGTCCAACAGGATCAATCTCACGAAGAACTAATGGCAACAAAAAAGAATTCCCTCATCAAACTTAGCAGAAGTGGCTTGATTTTGTTCACAGGAGGGGACTTTGACAGAGTATTTCTCAAAAAATACACAGTAAAAGTACTTCAATGTATTGTTAGTAGTAGGCTTACTAATACAAAGTCAAACCGTATCAATTTCATTAAGAACTAATGGTAACATTTTATTTTTATCATTCATCAAAGATAGCAAAAAACATGCATTATGTACTATGGAGGGGACTCTGACAGAGGATTACTCACAAAGTACACAGTAAAGTACTTCATTTTATTTCTGGTTGCAGTCAACTAGTACCAAGTCCAACAGTGTCAGTTTTATTAAGAACTTGTGGTAAAAAATATTTGTATCACTCATTGAATATAGCAGGAATAAAAATGAAAAGCAGCTGATTGACCGAGTGCAGAATCGCTGTATACAGGGGCGGACTGGGACAACAAATCAGCCCGGGACTCTCGACCGGCCCACTTCGGTACCGCCGGCCCACCTCGGTACCGCAAGTAAGCGGCCCACCTCGGTGGTGCCGCAAGTAAATACCGCGAGGAAATTGTCGACGGGGGGGGAGGGGGGGGTGAGCAGTGACTTATCCGACCGGCCCACTTCAGTACCGGCCCATCGGGATTCGTCCCGAACGTCCCCTGGCTGTATATATAGTTTAAATCTCTTTAGTTACAATGTTGTCCATTTTAGACAAAGGCTTATTATATTTACAGCCCCTAATAACATTTATTTTCTGGGCTCAATATGTGTCTTGGCTGTTTTCGTTGTGATCGCTAAATTCACCTTGTTTATAATATTATCACTATAACACCTGTCATCAGACTGGCAAGAGCTGTTCCATGCTCTGCTCAACCTCCCGTCTTCCCAATGGACTCAGTAGCGCCCCCTGCTGCCGTGTAGCATGTGTGAGTGAGCATGTGTGACTGTGTATGAGCCAGCCACGGCGGAATATTACTGCCAAAAGTCTCAGTCACGTGACTTTTGGCAGTAATATTCCAGTCACGTGACTTTTGGCAGTAATATTCTGCCGTGAGAAGAAAAAGTTTTGTACTTGTAAAAAAAAGTTTTGTAGTTGTAAAACAAAGTGTTGTAGTTGTAAAACAAATTTGTGCACTTGTAAAAAAAAGTTTTGTAGTTGTAAAACAAAGTGTTGTAGTTGTAAAACAAATTTGTGTACTTGTAAAAAAAAGTTGTGTACTTGTAAAACCTAAGCTGAATTTGTCTCTGAAACATGATTTATTAGAATAATGTTATGTGTTTGTTTGATAGATACGTTTTTTCTTTGCAAAACTAAATTCATTAGTTTGTAGATGGTGTTTTGTATTTGCAAACCACATTGTGTTTGTTAGTGAATCATAAGGCATTTGTAAAACCTGTTTAGTTTGTTTGTGGAGTTATGGCAGGAAATTAGCTCCATAGACATCATGCACGATTTGCTTGAAGGTGTAGTGCAGTACGAACTGAAACTTGTATTTCAGTACCTTGTCAAACTCTGGAAACATTGTCAATGAGGATCCAAAGTTTCAACTATGAGACGGAACAGGCCAAGTGGTTTAAAAATGGATGAGAGTAGCAAACATCTTGGATTGAACGCAATTCAGTCATGGTGTCTCTTGCGAAATGCTCCCCTTATTCTTGGAGATGTTGTTGAAAGAAACAACAATTGTTGGAATCTGCTCCTTCTCTTGATTCAGATTGTGAATATTGTTTTTTCACCAATTATTACAAATGGTATGACATATTATTTGAAGCATTTAATCATTGATCACCACAAGCTGTTCGAATCTTTGTTTCCTGACAGAAGACTTATTCCAAAGCATCATTTTATGATACATTACCCAAGGTGTATTTGAAAAATAGGTCCACTCCTCCATGTATGGTGCATGAGATTTGAGGCCAAACATAATTTTTTTAAAAGATCAGTGAAGAATTTAAAAAAAAAAGTAAAACAACACCAAAGACAGTTGGCTTAGAGAATTTAAGAGAATTTTTATTTTCAGAGGTTCGAGTTTGGTCCAGTCAGCAAGGAAATGATTGACAGCTTGGAGGGTGGTGAGGCTTTAAGTGCTGCATTTAATGTGAATGCATACTGCGACGTGTCAACTACTAACTGGGTAAAGAACTATGGAACTGATTATCAAATTGGAATGTTTGTTTTCATAAGAACTGATAAAGAAACTCCTGTTTTTGGAAAAATCAATAATATCATTCTAAATGAAGATCAAGCTTTCATTTTGATTTGCAAAGTGGACACACTGTATTTTGATGAACACTATAATTCATACTGTATCGAGGAGACAATTGATTCATGTTCTGTTATGTCTATTTATGATTTGCGTTATTATAGACCCTATGACAAACAGTTTTCTAATGAGATGGATGGAAAAACATGCATAGTGTGTTGTGCACCGACAGAAATGCTAGAGAGATGCATGTTATTTACGTTTGCTTTCTCTCATTCCAGGCTTCCTGATTATTTTCACCTGTGTCTCCTGTGCTCATCAATGTCAGCCCCGCCCCTGATTGGTCCCACCTGTGTCTAGTTACCCTGTGCTTATATTCCCCTGTCTCCCAAGTGTTCTTTGTCAGTTCGTATTGTCTCTTGCTATGGTCAGGTCTATGCTCTTTGTACTCTTGTAAAGTTTGATTCCTCACTACGTGAGCGCTTTCATTTTGTTCCTCTATTTTTGTCATCTCGGTTAGAGATTTGATAGTTACCTTTTTTGTTGTTCATTGCTGTATTTTGGAAAATAAAGTATCTTACTAATACTTTACCTCTGTCTCCCGGGTCGTGCAATTGGGTCCTACATCCTAAGTGTCTGAGTTCGTAACATAGTGCCACATTGTCATATTGTGTGACCTGTGCTGTTAAGGACTGAATGGACGTACTGTGGAATGTTAATGTAAGCCAATGCTGTAGGTGTTGTTTTTACACAAATACAGTTCGATGTTAACTGCAAACTTTGAAACTTGGCTTGTGTCTTTCTTTTATAATGTTGCATTGTGTGTAGGTGAGATTATAAATCGACACCCTACAGTGCTTTTAAAATATGAATCATGAGTTACATTTTATATCCTTAATAGTGTTAATATGACTTTAACTTTATTTAGTGTTAAAAATGTTTACACTTGTGGTGTTAACCTTTGACTCTGCAAGCTAGTGTTGCGTAAATGTAACACTGACCGGTGTTGACCAGAGTTACATTTTAACTATAGAGAGAGTTGCTGGAACTCTGTCCTAGTGTAGACTTCAAAAGTGTAGTTTTAACTCAAAACAGTGTGGACCAATATAGACACTTTAAAAGTGTTGTATTTGACTCTATAAGAGTTCAATTAGCACTGCTGATTTTGCTGTGGGGCTTAATAGAAAGGTGTATTCATGTATTTTATACCTGTGTTATTCATGTTTTATTTATTTTTTATTATCTATGCTTTTTAATGACTGTTTTTAAATGTAATTTTATAATGCTCCTAATGTCTTTTATTTTTGTAAAGCACTTGAAATTGCCTTGTGTTGAAAGGTGCTATATAAATAAACTTGCCTTGTATTGTCATCTCATGAATCATGTTATTTCATGTCCTACCAGGTATGGTAACTATATCGATGAACAACAATCAGGCCCTGACGCTGGAGTAAAGGTCCTGCTAAAAACAGTGGACAATGTCTTAAAAAAACGTTAACTATAAAAGTCCCACTGTGACAAATTACATTTTCATAGCAGCTATCTATATAGCAGCAAATCAGACAGCGTTGAAAGAAAATAATAAATAAGAGACCATAACTATAAAAAGAAAGACCTTATGTTCTGCCAAGACAGAGAGTAAAACAAAAAGACTGCTTAATGGAGGGGATTAGTAAATACGCCATGTAAACATACATGTGGAGATGACAGTGTTTATTTTATGAATGCTCTGCAATGCTTGTTAAAAATATAAAATAAATGGTGTAAGTGTGAGTAGGTTTATTGGCACAATAATTACAAAGTGCAAACACATTTCTGTCTGGCAAGCCTTCAGAAGCGCTTCCTGATATTTAATAACATATTCCTCATATGACTCATCCTCTCCGCTCACGGTCTGTTTGACTGATGCTCAGATAATATGAAACCTGGAATATGTCAGATGTTTGTGTGACATAACTCTGTTCGGATCATGCTTTAAATGATATCTGCCAAAAAGGAAATAGCTTTCCGTCACTGCCCTATTTAAATGTACCCACAGGTGTAGCATATGTATGCTAATATGGCAAAATAAATGATTCTGCAGCAATGCTTCAGCTCTGAATACCAACTGTGTGTTGGAGCTGCAACAAACAAAGAGATGACCTTGATGAGGGAGGGGTCAACCTGTCTGCCCGGAGAAAGGTCAAAGTGAACGTCTCTGGCTTTCAGACTTATGACAAAGAGATAAACGCAGAAATTACAGTCATGCCTGAGTGTTTTTTTTAACCTGTTTCAATTTAGCAGGGCACACAATGAATCAGACAGCAGCTTAAGCAATTAACAAGGACAGACATTATGGTAATGAGAGCGCGGAGCTTGTAAGGTCACTGTCGTCGTGCATGTTAAGCCACGACTGAGGGCAGGGATTCTCCAACGCCACATTAATTGTAGGCAGCACAAAGAAATGAGGTGCAGAATTAGTTTACCTGATTTCTCCCACAACAACAAAACAGTCTCTCCACCAAATTTCATTTCATCTTTTCGTGATTTGATGCAATGAGACAAGATGCTGAAGATTTTAGGGAGTACCCTGTTGAGGTAATTTTCAGTGTGAATGCTGATTCCACAATGGATGTATTAAGAGAATTGGATACAGCTTTGGTAGCGGGGCCCTTTTCATTCCTATGAAAGTCGCTCAGCGGCGCATAATGCCAAAATGACTTAAGTGCAAAAATACCTGAATCTTGCCCATTAAAGCATGCGCACATGCTCTTTCCTTAAAGAGGACATGTTATGGTAATGTTCAGGTTCATATTTGTATTCTGTGTCTCTACTGGGACATGATTCCATGCTTTAATGTTCAAAAAGCTCTTTATTTTTCTCATACTGTGCTGCAGCACCTCTTTTCACCCTCTGTCTGAAACCAGAGCCCAGTCTGCTCTGATTGGTCAACCACTTACGGCCCGTCCACACGGCGGCGTGCGTTGTAGCTTCAACGCTTCTGCCCATTCACTTTGAATGGGCTGACGTCACACTTTGCCGAACTGCATTGTGGGAGCGTCGCTTCGCTTTGCTCGCGTTGCTCGCTTCAAAAGTTGAGCAATGTTCAACTTTTGAAGCTTCGACGGAAGCTATGACAAATCATATGCCAGTACAAGCTCTAGCCAATCAAACCGCGTGCTTGTGTGTCCGGGGCGGGAGATTCATGTGATTGGTTGTTGGTCGAGTTTCAGACACGCCCACCGGCAAGCTTCAACGCACGCCGCCGTGTGGACGCTGCGTTAGCGATGTCCCGCCCCTTAGCGTATATCAAATACAATGTGTTGTAGTGCTTGCAAAAATAATTTTACATAAGGAGGTGTGGGAGAAACGTCTTCCTTTACAGACCAGTTTCATGCATTTAAGGCGGCGTAACGTACGGTCTCAGCTCAGTCAGATGAATGGAGGAGGGAAAGGAGCTCTGAAACTAAGCTTTTTAGATCATTTACAACTATAAGGCCTTAAAGATTTTAATATGGGCTATTAAAGGGTTTTTCTCCTGTGAAGTTGATTTAAATAAAAATATATCTGCTGATTCTGCTGAAGACGTCTCTTTCCCAATGTCAACAGGAATAGTTTATTGGGGCCAAAAGACATCACAGACTCGCACATAAGTTTTAGTCTTACACACAAAATGTGTTTCAATGCCTGGCTCACTTCCTGGTTGGCTTGGCTTGGTTAAGCGACCAAGTCCATCTCTGACAGGATAGATCAAATACGTTGGCTATTTATTCTAGATCTATAATGCTCTACAGAGGTTTTTGCTAGCTGCCAAGAACACAATTTGATGGAAAGTAGAACCTTCTAAATGTTTGCTTTTTAATTCAAACACTGCAGTTGGCTCCAATCTTATTATTAACTTTGGCACCAAACCCAAGATTGTTGTTGTGCAAAGCCATACTGTTCAAACTGCAATTTCAATCACTAAATGTAAAAACAATGGTGCTGAATGGAGTGAGAAAGGGAAGTGGCTGGACTGCTCACTCAGTGCAATCTGTCATGATCTGCGAGTTCATAAGTTACAGCACATCAGCAGTTCACTACTTAAGCACACAAAACCGTAAATACAGCACACAAATTAAGCCGTTAATCAAACCTTTACGGAACCTTTCACCATGTCAATATGCATTAGCTGCTGACTGATTGCCATTTGTCTAATTAATCAATCCCCACCTTCAAACTCATGCCATTAATTCACTGATGAGCAGGGTCACAGCACACTCCTCGCACACATAAATCTTCGCCTGTCGCTGATCCAAAAATAACCGCCCAGTTCTGCCCGCCTGACGACTCTACAGCACAGAATGAAGTTAAAGAGGTGGTAATCAACAAGAGAATGATGAGAAAGATCTTTTATATTCTCTCGTTTCTTGTTAATCTGGACTGGAGACGTCAAATAGACTCTGTGTATCAGCTCGTGGTGGAAGCTATAAAGACACTCTGTGAGCTTTTTGTGTTTTGAAAAGGTACAGTTATTACACACACAGTCAATTACAGGTCTCAAGTGGGAACGAGTATTGATTGAGCCACAAATCCAACAAAAGGGGCTTAAACTGAGTAACACCCACTCTCCGATATCAATCCAGGAACATGACTCAGCAAGACCTCGCTGTTTTAGAAAAAAGAGAATGTGTTACTCCCCAGAGGTAAGCCCCTGTTTTCAATCAGCAGCCAACATGTTGCCGCTGCCACCGCCAGTGCTTTCCAACTGGAACCATACCAAAGCAGCTGCATCGGCCTAACGTTTAACACCTCAACAGTCGAATTGGGAATCAAACACAAGGACTCTGATTTCACTCCTGCCTTCCCCTTCACCCACTGTCTGTCCTTCTTCTTTTTTCTCTTTAACATTCATCCCCCTCCTCTCATTTCTCCTATCGCCTACATTACTCTCTTTTCCTTTCCATTCCTTGTCTCTTGTGGGTTGATGTTTTTTGGCAAGGTTCCCAGATAAGAGAGTGGTATGAAAGCAGCGTGGAGGAACAGTTATTACAGGCAGTGTGCTCTGATCAGAGAGGCTTCACATCACAGTGACAGAGATTCTTCTTATCACACCCGGGACCAACAACTCGGAGCACCGAGGTTCTCCATCTGACTCCCTCAGGACCACTGGAAGGCTACGAGGCTGCACATCCATTGTAACAGCGAATCATCTCCAGAACAACAATGTATTTCTTAAATGACTTTATGTCTGTCTAAAACCAAGAAGCAGAAAAACAGATGGCGAAACACAACCAAAATTCACAAAGTGTTGGGTTGGCTGTCTCATTGGTCGACTGCTGTAAAAACTCCATGTGCTTCAACGAGGTTCTTATCCAATGACACTGCCAGCATATTTTTAGCATCAGAGAAAAGATACATTTCTATTTCTCCAAATCATGGCAATCGTATATAAATGTAGGATTTATGAACATCCCCAATTGAATTGCACGTGTCATAGATACAAGCTGCTATTGGACAAATACAGTGTATAATAAAGATGAGATCAGAGCAGAGCATGAGTCATTATGTTCAGATGCTTTGTTCCTAGCTGTTGTCATTACTTGTAATAAATATACATACGGCACTCATTTTCTAAGGAAAAATTATATTCGCAATCCTCATAAGGGGCCGTAAAGTAAACCCGCCTATTTTTCAGGGCACTACGGCTGCGCCCTTGGTTGAAAGCACTGTATATTTAAAGGTTTTTTGGAATGCAGAAGCGCGCTCCGCTTGGCAAGTGACTACAAACAACTAATCACAGCTGCAAGATATATTTCCTGTCTTCTATAACCTCACTTTAAGGTAGATAGTTATGGTAAAGTTGATTATTTTAGTGCAGGGCAAATTTCACGCACAGCGTTTCCACTTAATGCATTTTATGAACTCCCCTGCCAAAATGTCACAGGATCATAAAAGGCCTAACCCTCTGGAAATGAGAACCGGTGTCTAGCACACACAATCAAATACAGGAAGCTACAGTTATATTGCTTAAAATAAAAAACTCAATGCAAATCGTTTGCATAGATGGCACTGCACTGGGTTTCAGTGATAAAACATGAGACTATACTTTTGATAAAGACACGGGAAAGAGGCCATGATATGTCCTGGTAACCGCGCGTCTCAATAAAAAAGCAGAATATGGAGTTATAATAGAGCAGCGTGATGTGTGTCGAGCTCTGTGTGGTAAAACTGTAGCAGCCAGCATTAATCTTTTAGGCGATCTGATGAAAGTGAAGGCACTGCCCCCCACCATGGTTCTACTGCAGTGATTTCATGAATTCAAGGAGCATTTCAACCTATATAGCAAATGTGTGGACCAGATATTGTAAGAATAACTCACATTCTGACTCTCCTGCTTTGCTGAAGTTAGCTTGAGAGTGTTAACTGGCAGTGGCTACATGACTTTCAAAACGAGCCATAACCGTGCACCAATGAACACGAACCGGACCAGAACAATTTGTTGTGTTTTGATTTTGCTCTAGAACAAGTTAACCGAAGCCTTCACTGCTAATTTGTTTTGTGCATGAGACTCACGGTCATGAAGCCGTCCAGTAGACCAGAGTCAGGTTTGGGGGGTGCTTGCAGTCGCTCCATGGACCATTTCTCGATGATGGAGGCCACCTGGCTGTTCTCCGTGCTGAGGATCCTGAAGCCAGTCATGTTCACACCACTGTATCGATACGCCTCCACGTCCAGTGCAAACAGATCCTGGATATAAAGAAAATACATTAGAGATAGAAGAGAAGGATTATGATTCCATTATTACCAACCCTGCCGTTGAAACCCACTGATAAAAAGCTAAAAGCTGAAACCCCACTACTGAGAAGCGTCTTAGCTAACAAGCAAACCAATTACACCCCAATGTTAAGACAGATTTGGGGCTTTTAATAACTTTTGAAACCCTGTCTCCAACAAAATGGTCATTTTCAGTTATGTTTCGGGGAAGCCTTTAAAAAAAAATCCTAGATACAGTTTTACATTCTAAATAGAAAGAACACAAAACAAAACCCCTACAAAACTACTGACTTAGCTTTAGAAAAAACTAAATGAAATGGTTAGGTTTAGATAAAAGGAAATGTTTGATTAAATGGAATGTGTATTTCTCCTGTGTTTGTTCGTCCTACCTATCCAACCCTTTCTCCCCACTACACAGAATTTTGTTTTAGTCAACTGTTATTACACATGCAAAGAGGGAGGTGTTATTTTGGGCTCTGGGTTCCAGCAGTTTTTTTCATTTTATCAGTCGGACACTAAAAAGGACGGGGCAATCTGCTTGTATCATCAATGATAAAGATCAATAGTGGTTTTAGGAAATATATGTTTAGAAGGTAAGAAAATGCAGACAGACTTTACATGTAGTCTGTCAATGTAAACATTTACAGAGAAAAGTTTCTTCAATTTTTTTTTAAAACATCAAAACATTGAGCTTCACATGATGTGGTTTTCTGTAATATCATAAAGCTCTGTGCTAAAATACATTTCTCGAAAAAACAAAGTTGACATTAAAATCAGATCAAAGCAGAGCACTTAATTGTAAAGAGTCCTATAAACCTGTCCTTTTTTCCATAAATAAGATCAAACGGCGCAAAAAATAATAATAATAATACTAGGCTCGAATGTAGTTTGAAAAAATTAAACCTTTTTTCAATCTATTTTCTTTAAAGGTCTTTGTTAATCAACCTGCCAGCTTCTCACTCAGAGTAACAAAGCTTCATTCTTATTCATTCAACCTGTGTTTTCCATCAGATAATAAAAAAAAAGACAAAGTCTTGCATTCAATTATTCTGACACACTAGATTGATTGAAATGTTCCATATAATCTAATGACTAAAATATGTATAACCCAGGAATTAGCAAAAGACTAAATACAAAAAATAGCTGAAATAATTGAGAGAAACAAATGACTAAAAGTAATTACTAAAAGTTGACTAAAATGTTGTAACATTGAGGAGATTACAACTGGACTCAATATAACATTGTTGTTGAATCAAACAACGAACTATGCATACAAACTGGACTAAAACTGATCTTAATTATAAAGACTTCATCTAAAATAGCTGTGAATATCAAAACAGCAAAACACTTAAAGGTAGGGTAGGTAAGAATGGAGAAACCAGCTCGAGTGCGCTAGAATTTGAAAGAATGCAGCCGAAAAAAATCTGCCCCTTCCTTCAGACTTCCTTACAGAGCCCCTCCTCCAACACACACGAACGCGCCAGCCTGTCCTCCTACAAAAAACGACCATATAGGTCGATTGTTCAGCAGCTTATTACGACCCATAGTCACGTTTGAAAGTGTAGCACCTCTAGTGGTCGTGTAAGAAACAACATGCTCCCGTTGATTGCAAACGCTCCGGAGATTCTTTTATTCACTAATAACCCTCTCTGGAAAATCCTAAATTGTAGGATAGCTTGGCCATTAAAATGCTTTTTGTTTTGATTTCTAGCGAGAAGTGTATATTGTACTTTTGTAATCTACGTCCAGTGGATGTGTAGGATCTACAGTTTGATAGATATTACGAAGATGATTTAAGGTCTCGCCAGGAGAACGTGTATATACTACGTCTTTCCGCAGCGTCCATGTAAAGTTGGCGTCAACCCTCACGGGGTGAAAACAGTCCGGTCTCGAAGTTTTCATAATAGAACCGGAAGTATTCCCCTCACTGTCAAATGATTATCCAGTGATATCTGCATTACTCATCCACTAAAAAACATCAGTTTATCCTTGTTAATTACACAATATTGATTGGTTTAAATTGTGTACAATGCTTTTGTGTTTTTAACCTTCGATTCGGAGAAACAAATAGTTTTTTCTGAGTTTAGACACTACAGGGTTTCTGAAGACACTACACTACCCAGAATCCTCAGCTATCATTTGGGACTACAACATCCGCTTTGCTTTACAAACCCTGTGATTAGTCCTCAAGCCCTGTGATTGGATGTTGGAGTGGCAGTGCGCCAAGGTTACGCCGAGCGTCAAACAGCTCTTTGAAATGGAATGAAACCACGGCAGACTTTCCAAAACTGGACTTGGACGGGTCCAGCCCAGCTCCCCCCCCTCCTTGCTTATGTCCATAATGGGCAGCATTAATATACCCACATGACAGCTAAGGTCAGAAGAGCTTTATTTAACAGCTGGTCTTATGTCTGTGACCCCTCCTGTTGTTCATTGATAAGCCTGAAACATGCACTTGTCAAGGTTCAGAGGCAAATTTTGCAAATATGGCAGTAGCCATCGATCATCTTAAGATAAGATAAGATAAGATATACTTTATTGATCCCAAGTTGGGAAATGTTTTTGTTACAGCAGCATGTACTACTTTGTTCTACTCCACTACAATTCAGAGGTTAACCTGGTATTTTTACTCCACTACATTTATTTTAGTTACTTTGCAGATTCTGATTAATGATGTGAAATATATACAACCCTTAAATCAGACTTTAGTTACACCTGAGTAAAATTCAGGGAAGGTGATTGTCAAGTGCCAAAATAAACTATGCAACATATTACTTTGTCAGACTTAATATTTATCTGTAGATACCCCCAAAGTTTTGTTCTTATTCAAAAGAAGACCTTAACTTAAAGTATTCTTTAATGTTTAACTAAAGCCTTATTAGTTTGTCTGTTTTGCACATCCTCCTGTTAATATCTTTGGACGTCCTGCACTAGCTGTTTTATTGTAGAGATCACTACAGTATCTTCTTGATATTTTCTATTCTATATTTCTATCATTGACCTTCTACTTCCCCCCTATTTTGTATGTAGGCTACTCTTGAATTGAAATGTTTTCATCAAATAAAACTTAAAATTCAATAACGTGCTTTAACCACTAGGCGGTCCGGGTTAAAAAACCAGTGGTCTAGTTAATAAAACATAATAATATCAAACATAATATGACTATTAACTTTATTGTGAAATTAAAACAGAACGGTAAAGAAAATACAGTTTCAGTCTCTCGATTTGAAGCTTATGCATTGAACCATGAACCTGTATACACCTGTAACATTCTGCATGAGGAGTTGGAAAGGTAGTTTCTGAAGATGTTACAAATAACATACAGCATACAATGCCATAATAACTTTGTATTATTAGTGTAGGACACTTATGTATGTATAACATCTGAAGATGTGTAGTTTTATTCATGTTTTCACATAATTGTACAGGATATTGCTATAATATTTCACATATTATAGCTGATAATGTATATATATATATATATATATATATATATATATCATATATATTATATATGATATATACATACAAATTAATATCTATCACATAAACACCATATCCCAACGTGCATTGCGGCTAAAACATCCAATCACCGAGCTTCAAGTTCGATCAAAACCTCTGAAAAAAGAAATGTGTCTCTCAGAATCGAAAGAGAAAAACCTATGGGAAAAACACAAAAGCAGTGTACACAATTTAAACCAATTAATGTTGTGTAATTAACAAGGATAAACTGATGTTATTAGTGGATGAGTAATGCAGATATCACTGTAAAATCATACGGTTTTATTATGAAAACTTCCTGACCGGAAATACTGTTTTCACCCCGTGAGTGTTGACGCTAACTTTACATGGACGCTGCCGCATATACACGTTCTCTTGAACAATCGAGCTATTTGTTCGTATGAGTTGGAGGACTTGTTGGAACGCGCACATGACCAATGAGGGCACGAGATAAGTTTGTGCATAGATGGAAGGCTGACAGGCAGGCCAGTTATTTTAGCCGGGCCGGCTAAAATAATTGGTCTGCTTTTTACAGCGCCACGGCTTCCACAGATGACATTTTTTTATGTATTTATTGTTAAAGCATTTAATGTATTCATTGCTATCGGGATGTTAAGAGCATTCCATGGAATATAACAAAAAGTGTTTCTGAAGTGAATTACCTACCCTACCTTTAACAAACGATAAGTAAGAGAAAATACAAATCTGGCACTAAATGGCTGCCATATGTGGCCTCAGTATGTTGGGGTGGTTCACTTGGCTGGGAGAATGATGCTGTCAGCTCCGGACTCTGTCTGCCAAACACAACAGTGGGAAATGACAACTACTACTGTCCCTCCCCTGCCTCATTCATGTTTGTATTCTACTTTTCATCTGCCTGAAAACACCAGAGGGACATTTAATTATCTCACATAAATTGGGCCACACAGAATGGCTGCAGACATTTAGTATGCACATTTAGATGTTCCCTTTCAAACCCAAAATGATCGCTTTTCAGCCGGCAGGATGAAAAGCACAGACAGTTGAAGAATGAATTATTCTGTTTTCAAAGGAACTTGACATTAAAAAAAGTAAAGGGCAGGGGGAGGCGGAACACAAAGAGTGTGTTTTGATACAAGGCAACACAGGCAGCCTCTTCAGGATAACAGCGGGATGGGACTGAGTCAAATCCTTGATGTGGAACATGGACTAAAAGCGTTTAGGGAGCTTAGAATAACACTTACTAGTGTGTGTGTGTGTGTGTGTGTGTGTGTGTGTGTGTGTGTGTGTGTGTGTGTGTGTGTGTGTGTGTGTGTGTGTGTGTGTGTATACAGTATGTAGATGTGTGTCGTTTTGCATTTTATTGTGTGGATAAAGGCAGGTCCCTTATACAGGCACCTAAGATCAGAAGAGCTACAGACTCTGAATAATACCCTTCACATTAACGAGACAAATGACAAGCTTCTTCCTCACCTAACGTAACAATATACATGTTAAAGGAATACATAATAAGGATACATACACAAATATAAGTGTATTCCCTTACAGTTACATGAATAAAGATGTAATCAGATTAATGTTACATTTAAAAAAAAAAATAGGATTACTAGTAGGATCACAATGCTAAAACATATTTTAAATAAAGAACAATACATTACAAAGCAGATTGTGTTTCTTATCTGCAAGCTTTTCTGTTCTGTAGCCACTTTCAGTGTGAATCTTTACGCCTACTGACTAAACTCAAATGGAGCATTTTCTGTTAGCTCAGATTTTATTTGAGCTTTTTTGATGTATGTGGTCAAGGATCAAATTAGTTTGGCCTGTCAAAACAAAATAAAGGTAGAATGATTAATAGTGTTACCAGAAGTTTCCCTTGAAAGGGTTGGACTCTTTTCTTCAAGGGCAGTTGTGTTTGACCTTCTTTAAAGATTAACTTTGTGGATGACTGTTCACTGAAACGTTTCCTGCTGACGTCTTCAGCTGTTTTCGTCTAACACTTGACCGTCACCTCTCTTTGCCTTTAAATAAAGGTGGTTTTCTATTGCAATTTGGGTCCACCCTGCTCTACTTTCAGTAAGAGTTTCCCTGGCCACGGCTGCTCAGTCTTTACCCTGAGAGACTCAAATTGTTTGACGTCAAATATGTTAGAAATAATAAAAGAAGAGTAACAATAGAGTGTGTTTGCAGTTTTCCTGTCAACAGTTTTACAGGTTCCCCTTTTATTTATGGTGGTTTATGGGAAAGGTTGGCTGTGGCTCAGTAGGTTGAGAGGTACTGGTCATAGTGTCTGTTATTCCCCCGCTCCTGTCAACATGTGGAAGTGTCCTTGGGCAAAAGATCTGTGCCTGGCATCAATTAAATAAATTAATTGATATATAAATCTGCTCAATTTACAAAAAGGCTTTTTTTTTTGCTCTAGAGCACATGTGTCAAACTCAAGGCCCGGGGGCCAAATCAGGCCCGTGGTGGATTTAATTTCGGCCCGCAGGATAATTTCGAATTACTATTAGATCTGGCCCGCCGGTATATTGCACGCACACCTTCACTCCATCCTGAGGGTCTCCTCCGCTCAGAGCCTGAGCCCAAACATTGATGAACTTGCACCCAAGATGAGATGCCAAGTATCTGGCTTGAACTAGCATCACAAAGCAGCACACTGAGTTTAGATGGATGTTTCCTTCTGCACTTTTTTTCTTGAGATAACAGGAAATGTTTGTTTTTTTCTTTGAGGGAAATAGTTTTTTTGAAGCTGTTGTTGGCCTGTGGAAAAATGTAATTATAAGAAATGACTCTGGAGAAGCTTCAGATAGAGACATAAGAAATGAATGCAACTGATTATTTAATGTTTAATGTTGTTTTTATAGGCAATCATTTAAGCTGTGTTAGTTCCAGGTTTAATATGTGCAATAAGTTCATTTCAATAAGTTCTGCAATAAACATTGAACCAGTCCGGCCCTCGACTAGTACCCATTTTTTTATTTTGTATTTGTAGATGTTTGGGGATTATGAAGCTGGCCAACTGTAATTGTTGTTGGAAACCTACCTAAAATGTAAGTTTTATTAGCTACTTTTAACAATGTGATCACATGATTCCTTCTGATATTATTGCAGATGCTGGAAGCAATCAGAATCAGAAACAGGTTTATTGCCAGGTAGGTTCACACATACGAGGAATTTGACTTGATGTCATGGTGCATACATAAAATATAAAACAAGAAATCTAATATAAAACAAAAACTCTTTAAGGACACCGTAATAAAATATAGTTAAACGTAGCTAACCTAGTCATTTCAAATATACTGACACAACATTTAAATATGAAACGGACTAACTCTGCTGACAGTGACAGTTGGCCACCTTTATAATCCCCAAACATCAACAAGCTCTCCAGTGTACGTCACTTTTTAGTGTCCCCTGGTTTTCGTTGTGTTTGGAGCTTCTTGCAGCTTTTGGTAAAACCTGCACATGTTTGGTCAGTTTGGTGAAGATGTTTCTTGACTTGCATATGTTTTGGCAAATTTGTGTTTATAAATTTGCGTCGTTTCTGAAGCTGCAGTGCATTTCCCCTAATGGAATGTTTTGGGCTGTTGTAGCGTGTTTGCACCTGTCGGCCACCGTACCGTCAGTATGTGATATCTGTAGCATTCTTAAAAACTCTATAAGAAAGATGCGATATAAAGGAAGAATTTGAAAAGGGGGAGAAAGACATGACTGTGGAAAATAATGACGAACATGAAGAGCATTAATGTTCAAAAAGGTGGGAAACAGCAAAAAAGGATTGAAAAGAAGAAAGAAATCTCAGTTATCCTAATGTCACAAAGTACTATGCTATTATTTTTCTTTGGCTCTTGGAAACACATTAAAGGAAAAAAATAACGATCTGAGGTAATAAAATGAATAGCTGAGAAAATGAAGATTGAAGAGCGGCGCCATCTCATCTTTTGGGCATGCAACAAATCTTCATGGGGATATGGAGCTCTGAGTTCGACCTGATGACAAAGAGACTGCAGCTCAGCCTCCTTCTCTACTTACCAGTGTGGTGAAGATATAGTGATAATACTCTGTCATCATCCCCATGGAGAGAGCCTGAGAGAGAGGGAGAGATTTATAAATGAATAGGGAGGCAGATAAAATATTTTGTCATATTTCGCACCCATGCACACACACACAGGCATTCCTCCACATGTGTGTCTGTATTACTGGCTGTATTACCATGTAATGTGAAGAGGCATATATTCGGCTACACTGCTGCAGCCACAGGCTCAGAGATAAGAGACAAACACCCACCAGAAAAAGGACATAAGCCAAATAAAGCAAAAGACAGAGCTCAGACTCATCCTACATCTGGCATATGTAGGGGATGTGGGGGATAATGCATCTTTCTATAGAAGTGGGACATCTGGAAAACATATATTAGGAAGTCATCCTAAAATAATGAGGTGGAAAATAGTTTGGAAGCTGGCGTTTAGAACAATCTGTGTAAAAAAACAGCTAGTGGTGTGATACTTATGCTGATGATATGAAAGTGTGAATATACAAGCATAACATGATGCTACTGGCTCTGAGTGGAAAAGAATTTTAGCGCTGTGAACCAGGAAAGGTGCTAGCAGCTCATCAACATTTATTTGTTGGCGTTATATCATCACACAGATGGATATGTTAAAGCAGCCACATATCCTATAAATATGTCAATATTTGATGATTCTGCACATAACAGTTTACATTCAGTGCTAATGTGTGAAGGAGTGTGTCCTTTATGTAGAGAAACGCAGTGAAAAAGTGTGAAGGTCAATGTGGTGATGGGTGTGTTACACACTCCATTTTATGCACCGGAACTGCAATAAAAGGCTTTTATTAACTCTGAACGCTTTTAAACCGTTTTTAAAACACATTTGATAAAATAAAATGGCCTAGAATAAGGTTTTAGACTTTAGATTTTAACACTCTTGCCTTGAGACATGTTTAGTGAATGATATAGTATTTAAAAAGACGCAGTACTCCAAAGTCTGACCCTGTGGTAGTAGAGCGGTTTCCTTCAAGTCTCTACAATTGGGTCCACTTTTATTTTGACAATCTGATTTCAATAATATCCAACATTATATTTGTTCCTACTCTTTACAAGATCACAGATTATTTGAATGCATCTTAAAATAAAAAATAAAAAGGGGTTCAGACATCCAATAGACTTGGAGTACAATTGCTGTTGAGGTTGATGGGGCCCTGAGATTAGGATGCACCCTGAATGCCCTCCATGGATTTAATCCAGCTTTCTAGAAGTTGGAGAAGAGGGAAACCCTTGGACAGAACCACACCGGGCAGCAGGGATTATCTGACCTGAGAACACCTTGGAGAGTTGGAAGACATGGCTTTGGAGAAGGCTTAACCCTAACCCTAACCCTAACCCTAACCCTAACCCTAGACCACAACCAGCAAAATATGAATTGATACATTTAGTTTGCCAGTTTTACCCAATGCTAGGAGCAGAACTTGAATTATAGACACAAATAATTGGTGTCTATAGACTGGTGTGAGTTTAGTGGAGAGTCCAGAGGAAGGAAAACCAGAATAGAATGAGCACACAGAGAAACTTGATGAATGGGTAAACAAGACTCTGTTGCAGTTACATTTGTATTTGATGTTGATTAGAACAGAGTCACTCTAAATGGCTGCCTTGTTCAGTAGGAGTTGTCACCTGCCTCTGATCGCTGCAAATCTTACTATCAATGAGTTACCACAGAATCATGTACTTATTCACCCCATCAAGAGGCTATCTGTTTATAAAAATGCCTCAGTGGTGGTGTCAAAGTCTCACTAAACTGAAGTATATCACAGATTAGGACTGTGTGTAGAGGATGATTAAACAGACAGGAAGTGACAATGGCTGCCTGGATCAGGTGGGGGACCTTGAGAAGCCTCCAGCCTTCTTTCTGTTTGAGGATCAGCCCACTCACCAGTGACTCACATGGTGCCATTTCCTGAACCTTTTTATACCAGAGGAATGCTGGAAACCTTTCGATGCTTATGTATCCATGTTCCAATTTTGTATGTCATTTATAAAAAGCAAATCAATGGAGAAAAACATTCTGTTCAGTTATAATCACTGTGAACGACAGAAAAAGCACTTCCTAATTTAGTTGTAGCTTGAAGATGGATTCTGATATAACTGAAAGGAAATATGCTGTTCAATGTATTCACATGATTTTCTTCTTGGTTACACTTCTTGGTGTGTCTAATCCATCTAAAATAATTCAGTTTGATAACCTAAAATACTCTCTTTAGTCTATGATAATGGGGTTCGCACAATGGAAAATCTGCTTGACCTAACCACATTTATTTTGATCTACAGCCTTTTATGTTCCGACCAGGCTAGCTTTAATATTTGTATTATTATTATTAGCCACTTGTCCTCCTTTCAACCATATATAAATCAATCAATTCTCTGCCAATTCCTTGTCCAATTGCATGATTCATCATGATTAAGTATATTACAAGGATGGTTCTGTTAAATACAGCTGGGAAATACAATCAGACAAATGTCAACAAATCATTTACTTTTAATTTAATTGTAGGCCTTTTTGTCCTGACTGGTTTTCTGACATTCTTTGACCAGTGTGACCATGATAAATGTACAGAGGTGGGAGAAGAACTCAGATATTGTACTTGAGTAAAAGTAAGAGTGTAGGAATGGTAAGTAAAAGTCCTGTATTCAAAAGGTTACTCAAGTAAAAGTACAACATTATTAGCATAAAAATATACTTAAAGTACCAAAAGTCAAAGTACTCATTCTGCAGTTTGGTCCATTTCAGAATACTATATATGATATGTTTTATAATGATTGATCATTAAAGTGTTCTCAAAGCTGGTAAAGGTGCAGCTAGTTTGAATGACTTTGTATACTGCAGGGTAGCTTGTGAATTTACTCCAGGTGGAACTACAGTCTGATTTAACACTTGGTTATATTTCACATCATTCATCCACATCTGTAAAGTAACTAAAGGTATTCAATACATGTAGTGGAGTAGAAGTACACCATTTAACTCTGAATTGTAGAGGAGTAGAAGTACAAAGTAGTACAACATTGAAATACTCAAGTAAATTACAAGTATCTCAAAATTGTACTTAATTACTGTACTTGAGTAAATGTACTTAGTTCCTTCCCACCTCTGTACATGTATCTCTCACTTACTGTAGGGACAATTTGGGGGGAAAGTTAGGGAATTGAGCTATACTTCAACCTATGGCAGAGTATTTTTGTTCGAATAAAAAACTGCTTAACCCTGTGAGACAACATAAAAAGAAGCGACTTTGAAATATTAAGAGTGTGTAAAGTGTTTTAGTGTTGCTGTAAAATAGCCTCACAAAGACAGATGGCAGCGACATGCATTTCCAGAATCCTGGTTTATTTGATATACAATACACACATTTTATGATTTTGAGTTTTAAAAAGGCTCTGAAACATTCAGGTGTTATGAAAGCTTTCTCCTCTGTTTGTATTATTGGTCTGACACAGATCTGTCTGTATCTATATATAAGGTTACAGTCTTAGCGAGCCATGGCCTTAATTTACAAAGGTGATGCAAAGACGCAAATATCGTAATTTCGCACAAGGCAATGCCACACAATATGATGTCATCTGCTTAAAATGAGAAGCCTTCATTTGTCTGATATAAGAAAGGTGGTCACTGTTATTGAATGAGTGAACTAAATATACAGCATGTAAATATAAGTGTTTTTTGAATGATTTATTCAACAAATCTGTGAAATGCTAGTCTGTGTCCTACATTACAGACATTAAAGGTATATTATGTATAGGTATGGATCCTCTCTGTTGTCCTCCTTGTTGTGTCTACATTTGGGAGTTACGGTTTGACAATGGCTGATGTGAAGTACTTATGATGACTAACTCAAAGGTGTGTCATGTAATGAGAATATCAGAGCGGGACAGTCTTTATTCCTTCCTGTTAGCAGGGATTCTCTCTGACATTAATAATGGAAGGAGTCCTTGACCTTGCAGCAATCTACCACCCGGCATTGATTAAACCCTGGGAGTGACAGCCTGGGGGGGAAGTCATGTTGTCTTTAATATTTGATAAATCCTGAAAGCAGAAGAAATATGAATTCTTGTTAATTGAGCCATTGCAGATGTCCTATTGTACGCCACATGGTATACTGTTTTCTCCAATGTTTTGATATGTTGTGTGTAATTGTGGGATTAATGCTAATATTATTTTATCAGACGATGCTTCCTGTGATCTCAACGTAAGTGTGTTATTATGACAGGGTTTAAGGCTGCTGTATTTATTTCATGGTCTGTCCAAGAGATTTCCATCATGCAGAAGAAGAGGATCCCAGGAGAGGATGGAGCACAATTACCAGCAGCACAACATGACCATTATGATAATCAGATCATTAAGTCATGATACACAGTGATTGCATAATGAGATGACTGAGTCGTAATTTAGACATAATTGATCTAAAAACTATTATTAGCAACTATGTTTACTTCCTGTGATATTATTACATATGAGAGGGAATGTACTTTAAAGATCTCCTATCATGCTATTTTTAGGCATATATTATGGGTATCAGATATATAAAAATATATAAAAAACATGTCTATGATGTGTTTTGCTCAAAATACCAAACAGATCATGCATTTTAGACATCTGTTAGAGAATGGCTGATTCTTTGCTGGCCCCGCCCCCTTTTGAGCAGCAGGAACACAGTGAAGTCTGTGACGAGCTGTCTGCTCTGCCATATCATGTTCCAAACCACTTCAAGGATTATTTCTGAAACAGAATGGAGCTCAAATGCTTTTCTCTTGCGGGTTTACCGCAAGGTGAGTTCCTTTTTTTATTTCCTGCTTTTTTACACATACTCTCTCCAGTGCAGGTTAGCTCTGAGTATTAGCGATGCTTGCTAATGTAAACAAAGACCATATCACGTCCAAAACACTTCGCCATTGTTTCTGATAGCAAACCGTGGGTGTAAAGCCAGCCCACTTTTCTGATATTACGTCATATCGGACGCAAATCTGGATCAGCTCCTTTGTACCATACAAATGCCTCAAACGCCTCAACCTCCACACCATATATTCCCATTTCAGTATATAAATAAATCAAAATCAGAAATACTTTATTCATCTCTAAGGGGTAAATTGGGTAATGTAACATTTGGTCCCATTGTAGAGCAAGATTATTAAAAAAATATGAATGAGAAATGTATTTTTTTAAAGAAATGTATATAAACACAAATTAAATATTAAAGTAATAAATTCAACATAACAATTCAAGGAAATTGACTGTATTGGCACTGATTATGAGCTTAGCAGTATTTGCAATTTATAGTTGCAGTTTAAGGGTGTTCAATCTTATCAAATGTTTTAAAAAATGTTTGTGATATTTAATAAAAGGAAACAATTTGGCCTGATCTGTAGTATTATAACGTATTCAACACGATTAGGCAATTGCAAATGTGTGTGTGTTGAAAATAAATGTGTGCAAACAGTGTAGGCTACAGTGAAGTGTGCCTTAGATAACCCATCTTTTAGGACTTATTCACACACACACACACACACACACACACACACACACACACACACACACACACACACACACACACACACACACACACACACACACACACACACACACACACACACACACACACACACACACACACACACACACCTGCTTCAGGATCCCAGCAGCCATTTCATGGCCACAGTCGAAGATGATGTGGAACTCCTTCCCCCTCTTCATCTCTTTCAGCAGCGGCTTAGCATCCTTAGAGTCTGCAGGCAGCTGGCGGATCTTTAGCCGGATGTTGTATCGGGACGGAGCCTTTATGAGTTCTTGCAACCGAATCAGACCTGTCGGGAAAACAACAAAGGAAAAAAGGATGTTTTAGTTTGCCTGAAGAGTCTGTGTTATTTGACAACGTTGCCATTCTGAAACTGGTACAGTCCTGCTCCCATGAGGGCAATATTCTCCTAAATATATGTACATACATTTACACAGTAATTGAGGTAAGAGCTACAGATTCATTTGGCAGTGGTTGTTTTAATTAGACCGAGGATAAGAAAGCTGCAGGGGTATTTTTCTGTCGTCAGTTTATTTCGAAATCGTTTTCCTTTAACCTTCCCTGCCCTACTCTAGAGTAAACACAACATTTTTCTTTCAGTGCCTTCCTATTTCCTCTTTCACCATCTTTGTCCCTGTCCTCTTTGTCCATCTAATACTTTCCATAATACATTTCAGCAGTATGCTTCACGTCAGTATCGGCTAGGGATGGGAACGATTAATCGAATATTCAAAATTATTCAGGTATTCGAATATGAGAATATGAGTTATGAATATTTTTATTGTAATTCTTTATTTATTTTTTTGGGAAGGGTGCCTAAGTTGATTACATATGATCAAATGGAATAATTCAATGTATACGACAGTGCCATAGCTAAATGTGTTAGGTCTGTGAAAAAAAAAAGGTGTGTTTTGCTCCGCTCACCGGTCCCTCACAGCGGGCAGAGCTGCAGGTGCTGATCTCTCTCTCGCGTCCGGTTATACTTCACTCGCGTTTATGTCTAAATCCATCAGATCTAGCTAGTTCTAGCTAATGATATGGCTGCTGCCCCTCCCTACACGCAGATCACACAGACTCAAACCTCATCTTATGCCCACATTCCAGCTGAGAGGGTCTTCTCTACAGCTGGCCTGATTGTGAATCGTCTCCGCACCCGCCTCTCCCCTGAGCATGTAGACATGCTCATATTCTTAAACAAGAAGGAGTATTGAATAGCTGCATTCTGTGCAGAGGCCCTGTTATAGGTTGTTGATCTCTGTTGTAATAGGGTTACGTTACCCTAACCCGTTATGTTGTTCGTGTATGATCCCTCTTTCATTTAAAAACCAAGTTATGTTTTAAGCATGAAAGCTGTAGGCCTATAGCTGTCAACTGTTCAAACTGTTATCACCAGTTCAATACATTTGACAAATTCAACTTGGTTTCTATACTTATTTGAACATGTATTTTTTTTTTTTTTCAAAATAAAAAAAAAAAAATGTTTTTGGAAAATGTTTTCCCACATTTATTTTATTTTATTTATAGGATATGTACATTTCGGTTAATCGGTTAACCGTTTCTTTGGGGGTCGAATATTCGAATATACATTTGCTTTCAAATTCCCATGCCTAGTATCAGCAGGCCCTGACCCAACTATACAAAGAGTGGAACAAACACACAGAGCTCTGTCTGGACCGTATTTAAAGGTACGATCATTGTCATCCGTGCTGAAATGTAATTCATTGTAAAACAAATGTGCTGAGTTACCGCCATTACATCTCGACTCTAATTACAAAGCCTTAAGTGATCACAGGTAATTAATCAAATTACTGTTAAGTGAATTCACACTGACTAAACCAGATGTTATTTTTAATACTAGCCAGCCATCAGTCCCTAAATCTACAAAAAGTCCCGTCGGCCACTCAGCAGTGTGTGTCTCTATTTGCCCACGGCCCACTGTCCCCAGCTGTTGGCCCTGTGGCATTATTTGTTTACTTCCTGGTTCCAAATGAGTGCACTGCACTGTGGGAAACCAGCCCGCAGCCAGTCAGTGCTTTCATTAAATCAAACACTGATGATCATCCCCCCCGAGTGTTGACCTGTGAGACACCGGCAGTGTTCCATTTAACCATCGCGTGATGGAGTGACTCCTCAGCTGTTCACAACATCTCAGCTGGACACAACACACACACACACACACACACACACACACACACCCACACACACACACACACACACACACACACACACACACACACACACACACACACACACACACACACCACACACACACACACACACACACACACACACACACACACACACACAGTGTATGATATAAAGAAAGCAGACTATAAGGGTTTGAACTTGTGTCAAAGAGCTCCCAGTGGGGAACCAGATGTGTGTGAATATGTGTAAAACAACCGTGTGAACATGTGATTGATGTGGTGTAGCAGTGAGTTTATGCGGTAATGAGTGACTAAGCATAATTTGATCAGTGAGATTTCCACCAATGGATATACAGTGGGGTTAAAGACAAACAAAAGACAATTTATCATTTTATATTTCACAACCACAAAGCTCAACAAATCTTGTCACCTGCTCATATCTTTGAGGACATACAGTATATATATAACCAGGTGGATTTCATGCATTAGGACGTTTTTGAAATGTTCACACACTACAAAAGCAAAATGCATGCTTGTTATGAAAAGAGGTTGTCTGAAGAACAATACCTGCATTTTAATATTTAATCTCCGATAGGAATAGTACAACATTTTGGAGAACATGCTCATTTATTTCCGTTTTAATGACAGCATAAGTGTTAACAGAAGAGCTGGAGTCAGACTTAAACTAGCCTAGCTTAGCATGAAAGGAAATTAGTCAGCTTGCATGGCACTGTGCAATGTTCAAAAAGGTGCAACAAGTCCTCAAACTGAAATGATAAAATACATATGTTTCTTGTCTGGGATCCCTATAAAAAGGACCACATTGTTTTTCAAATACATTACGGTTGAATCTGTTCTCTTTAGCTCTGTAGTTTTGATCTGTACAAATACAGATATTTGCAGGAAATATTTATTGCTGAGAACTAAAAAAGAAATATGAATTTGCCTCAATTGACTGCTGCACTTGCTCATCGTAAACACATGTCAGAGCTTTCTGCATGGCTATCATACCTTTCCATGAACTACAGGCACGGTGATGAGAAATCTAGAGGCGAAGAATACTGGAGAGGGTGAAAAGGGTTGTCAGCGCTGATCAGTATTGACGGTGTTTAATGCCCAGCGACTGCTCTGGCTCAGTTGTCATCTTGTGTTATTTTCATGTATTTTTGGACAGATTAAATTGTAATCATCTTTATATTTGTGTGAACCAAATTGTAATTGTAATTCCACAATTCTCTTATTCCACCAGTAATTGAGCTTATTTATTTTTCATTCATGCCATCTCTCTGTGCTGCATGAAGAGACCCCTCACTGTGGGCAAAGGGCCAGAGGTGTGGACTCAATTCACTTGACTACAGTCAAAATCAAAATTACTTTCAACTCTGTTTAGACTTCCACACCAACAACTCTTGAGTCTTGAAAGATCTGATCCACTTTATGCAAATACTTTTTTTTAGATTTTACCAAAGAACTGGCACAAGTCCTGTTTAAATCTTAAACAAAAGCCAGTGAGTGGCATCTGATATACAGTACATGACAGATGGAGAGACACATGGACAGATGGAGCCATGCTGATCCATTTAGTCCCTCCCATGATTCCACTGGGGTGGCCACCATGCCTGAAAGATGGTTGATATGCCCAAGAAGTGAGAGTAGAGCAGCTCAAAAATGGCTGCCACTTGCTGGGATATTGAATAATCAGCTGTATTTTACCGGGCTCAGGCTCAATCCAAACCGACCCCTTACACCCTAACTCTACCCTCCACCTTAAAAACCTATCATGCTATATTTAAATGATATATTGTAGGGCCATACCTATATAAGGTATATTTATATGTTTCTGTTTTCGAAATACCAAACAGATCATGCATTTTAGCCATGCCTCATTTCGCTCTATGTGCTGTTTGCTGTCTACGGGTCTGATTCTGCTGACCACGCCCCCCTGCAGGAGAGGGGAGACGTGCTCTGATCAGCTGCTGGGCTGTCAGAAGAGGGGGAGAGAAAGAGATCTCCGTCCTCCGTGTTTTATTATAGCCAAAGACTTTTGACCAGCACTTTTCTAATTTTGTCCGGAAGATTTAAACTTTAACGGACATCTTGACCGGCGAAAGTAACTGAAACTGAAACTCTGCCGCACGGTCCCATCGTTCCTTGGAAGAGGCGGAGAGGTGGGTGTTTGTCATCTGCTGGTGGACTAACCGGAGAGAATGACAGTGCTTGCCTCGACGGGGAGGGATTGCATTGAATTAAAGCAGAAGGAGCAAACGCTTGCCTCGGGGAGGGAGAAAGAAAGCCACAGCGGAGAATAAACAGAAGGGTAACCATGGTAACGAAGTCTTCTTCGCTGCTATTGTGGCAGACTACAGCGCCACTTACAGGCCTGGCATATGTACTACAGCGTCTCCAGCACTTTCGAACGGCAATGGCCGTGGCTGTCTCCTCCTGATTGGTGGAGTTGGCCCAATAGCCGTAGCGCCACTTTCCTGACGTCAGGACAGTGTTCAAATCTGGATCAGTTTTTATCAGATCCGTTGCAGCCCCTTTTTTTAGAGATTTGGGTATGGAGGAAAATAGAGAGGGTTGTGTTTTCTGACACTTGGTGAGTTCACTGGAACACCGGGGACACATATTCATGTATAAAAGACGTACAAAAGTGCATTTTGCATGATAGGTCCCCTTTAAAGAAGGGAGCTCAGCTGAGAGCTATCATTTCTAGGTTCAATTCTCACAAAACACAACATCCCCTTCCACTGCTACGCCGACGATGTACAGATCTATCTGCCACTCAATTCAAATGTTAACTCATTACAGCTATTGATGGACTGCTTAGCAGAGATCAAATCCTGGCTGAGCCAACATTTCCTCAACCTCAATGAGAGCAAGACTGAGGTTATCTTTTTTGGACCCCAACCTCTAGCCTCCCAGGTTGATATTCTGGGCTCCCTCAAAAATAATATCCTCCCCTCTGTCACGAACCTTGGAGTGACCTTCAATAGCGCTTTTAAATTCGATAAGCAGGTCAGCAGCGTAGTCAAAACCTGCTTTTTTTTAAATACGACTATTGGCCAAGACTAAGTCGTTTTTATCGTTTGAGGACCTGGAAAGGGTTATTAACGCCTTTGTTACCTCGAGGTTGGACTACTGCAATGCTCTGTACGTGAGTATGGACCAGGCGTCAATTAAACGCCTGCAGCTAGTCCAGAACGCAGCTGCACGTCTACTCACTGGCCACAAAAAGCGTGACCACATCACCCCAATTCTGGCCTCACTGCACTGGCTTCCAATTCGGTTCAGAATTGATTTTAAAATCCTTTTATTTGTTTTTAAAGCACTAAATGGGCTGGCTCCGGCCTATATAGCTGAACTCCTCCAGCGCTACACCCCAGCAAGAGCTTTAAGGTCTGCTGACCAGCTGTTGCTGATAGTGCCCAAGACCAGGCTCAAAACCCGAGGGCACCGAGCCTTCGCAGCAGCTGGCCCGAGGCTCTGGAACACTCTGCCCATCCATGTGAGGTCGGCCCAGACCCTAGGGGTTTTTAAATCTACTCTTAAGACACACTTCTTCTCCCTGGCCTTTTAGTCAGAGCGGAGCACGACTCCTGACTTTTCCCTGTGTTTTCGTTTTAAATATCTGTTGTAATTTATTGTCTTTTATTGTGATTATAGAAATGTGTTTTTATGTGATTGTAGTTTTTATTACATGTACAGCACTTTGGCCCGACCAAAAATCGCTTTTAAATGTGCTCTATAAATAAACCTTGATTTGATTTGATTTGATTAGAGTGAGACGACTGCAGTCACTTCCTCACAGAGTGAGAGGGTGTAGGGCCTGGTGTTGAGTTGGGCCTTAATTTGCATGTATACAGACAGCAATGTGTGTGTGTTATACGTGACTTCAGTCCAATCTCATATGAGCGCTTGATGTTGCGTGAGCTGTCTCAGGAGAAAAACAGCTTCCACTGCTGGAGTAGCAATCGCTGCTTTACGGTTAGTTAGTTAACATCGATAAAAGCAGCCCGTCACATCTGACTGCTGCACCTGCTCATCATAAACACATGTCAGAGCTTTCTGCCTTTCCCTCTCACTCCCAAGACTTCCATTCTGCATGGCTGAATCCTCCTTCATTCCTTTCCAAAATCTACAGGCGCGGCGAGGAGAAATCTAGAGGGGGAAATACTGGAGTGGGTGAAAAGGGGTGTCAGCGCTGATCAGTATTGACGGTGTTTAATGCGCAGCGACTGCTCTAGGATCCATATTTAACTCCACATGAATATTTCATCCCCTCTAAGCGTTTATTAGGAGGCCGTCTGGGAGCCTCCTGAGCGTAAAACAGATTGGCCTGCCTGTGATAAATATCCTTGTAAGGAAACGGCCCCTCAAGCGTTCCCTCGCCAACTCCCCTCCGAGTGCAGGGCAACAAGGAAGAAGAGTTCCTTTCACTGGGCTGCTCAATCATGATCGCTCGCATAGTCACTAAAGTGATTCGCTGAGAAGGCCTCTCCACAGCGCTGCATGATGGGAGTAATGGCTGATTTGTCGCTGAGCGGCAGACTCCCGGGGTCAAGGTTAATACGACCCCTTCCTCATCAGCTGGCTGATTTATGTTCAATTAAATGCATGTAACATGTTGGTGAAAAATGAAAGCAGGCCTGCAGTCAAAAGGTACAGGAACGCATGCCGCTGTTCCCTCGCTAAAAATAAACGTGTGAATGTGGGCCAGTCACAACAGTAGACATTGTCTTTGTTATTAGCTACCCATAGTCCTCCTGGCTCTAAATCATCTGAGCTGAAAAGAGTCCACCGCCGGAGCCACCACTCTATTTTTCTGCAATTAGCTCTACACTGCACTTATCTCCCTCGCCACATGCCACAGTGGCTTTAAAAAAGTTTTCTGCACTAAAGGAGTTGAAAGTAATTTAATTGGGAATGTGAGCAAATACTTTTGGACCCTATTTGAATTGATCTATTGCACATGGTGTAAAGTGCGTAGCGCAAGTGAGGTGGGCGTGTCGGACTGCGCTTTATCTAGTGAAACAGGTGGATACATTTTCAGTTTCTTAACTAATCACAGGGTTTTTTTAGGCATAAAATGAATCAAACCAATGAGAGGGTCATCTACCATTCCCTTTAATAAGCACATGCACCTTCACCTGATGGATTGTTATTATTTAAATGGCTCAGGAAACGGACCTGCTAATGCGTGAAGTAAAAGTGTGCCAGCAGATGTTTGTGGTCCAGGGCTGTGGACTTTCTTCCTCCGTCATATGCATTTTATTTGAGAAATGCACTGTAAACTTAGGGTGCAATGCATGTCCAAATGAGCCTTTAATTATATTAAATATCATCATTTTGATACGTTTTAATTAATAAAAGGATTTACGAGACAGGTTCGCAGGCGGTCACTGCTACAGAGGCATTGAGCAGGGACAGAAAAAGGGCGTTTAAGTCATTTTCAGAGGACGTTTACAGTAAAATAGCACTCACAGACTCAATATGACATGTGGGGGAATCCTCTGAGTGACAGACAAAATGTGCTGCTATAGAAATGAGTGCGGTCAGCGAGTAGCTCTGAGAGCGTACTGTAGGTTGAGAATACAGAAAGAGGATCTTACTTCATTATATTCCATTATATTTTAAATTGTCTCCTGCCACCTGTGTTTTCCTCTATCTCACTTTTAATGATGGCAGTACAATACTGCCACATCCACTTTAGATCCAGGTCAACGGCTCAATCCCTTCTGCTGCCTCCAGATATGATGCTCCTCACCCCACCTCGCTGTGGGAGCAGAAAATGACAACTTAATGCTCACACAGTTAAGGGGTCTGCATCGGTCTCTGCATCGGTCTGATGTAAAGCACATGCGTTTACAGATCCACATACTACAATGTGGAGTTCCACACCATTTGGCTTTGTATTGTATGTTTGTATTATTTAAAGACGTATTTTTCTTCAGTCTTTTTTTTATTGCATATTATCTGAAGTTATTGATGACAAATACTGTCATCATTACTTCATAAAGCTACAGTACATGTTACGGTAGCTTCACAAATGTGTAAAAGAGAGACAATCCACATCCTCATTAATACACACAGTGTTGCATTTGTTTGTGTGTGTGTGTGTGTGTGTGTGTGTGTGTGTGTGTGTGTGTGTGTGTGTGTGTGTGTGGCTGGTGCCCCACGAGGACCAAAACGGGTTGTATCCGCATATTTCTCTTGCGTATAGCCCTTTTTGCCACACGAGGCCGTAACTAAACGATAGAAACGGACCCCGCAAACGACAACGGGTCCAAAGGTGGATAGATCTGGGAACGGAGCGCTCTGGGGGGTCATACTGTACGGCTCCGTGTGATCGCCTCTATATGATAATTTTATGATAATGATGACGCAATAGCCCTGCCTCCCCCCACCTCTGCTGCTCACCCCCGCGTCAAAGTAAACTGCACACTGAATTCAGATTATTTATCTTTCTCTCGATATGGACATAAACGCGAGTGAAGTCTAATCTGACAGGACGGAGACACGCAGCTCCTCCCGCTGTGATGCAGCGGGAGCAAAACACACACTTCAAGTCAGATCATCACCCTTAGCTATTTTAATTACCTCTCAAACTACCTAAACTAGTTATAAATATGTTTATTTTTACTGTCGGGTCACTCATTACTGGATCAGCTGCTGCATGAGACAGACACTGACACTGTCAGAAGAGAGGAAAAAGAGAGGCTCCGTATATTTTATTATTATATATCATTATATAGAGTCGTTATTCATTTGTTTTAAAGCTTAATAAATAACAAAGAAGACCTTTGACCGGCACTTTTCAAATTTTGTCCGGAAGATTTAAACTTTTACACACGTTGACCGGCGAAAAACTCTGCCCGGTTCCCTCGGCCCCCACCGCGGAGAATAAACAGAAGGGCAACCATGACGACCATGCTTCTTCGCTGCTTTTGTGGAGGAAAACAGCGCCACGTACAGGCTCGGCATATGTACTGCAGCTTTTTCCAGCGGTTGGAACTAAACGGAGCTGTCTCGTGTGAACAGACACTATCCGGTGTATATTGCGTGTGGACGGAAGCTTTTTGGCGATTGCGTTTGCGTTAATCCTATGCGTTTTGCAGTATGCGTTCCCGTGGGGCACCAGCCTGTGTGTGTGTGTGTGTGTGTGTGTACCCTCAACTCCAAAAAGGCAGCTGAAGAAAACTAAAGACATATCAGGACAATGACAACGAAAGCTCTACTTTGATAGAATCAGATTTGAAGGAGGCTTACATTGTAAAAGGATTTAAGGGGTTTCATGAGTGTCCTGCATTTTTTATTCAGGTCAGAAGAATGTCATTGCCATTGTAGCGTATCTGCATATGACAATAAAACCTTTGAATTTGAATGTGTATTACCCAGTGTTGGGCAAGTTACTTTTAAAAAGTAACTAGTAATAGTTATAGTTACTGCTCTCAAAAAAGTAACTAGTTACTTTATTAGTTACTAAATTATAAAAGTAACTAGTAACAAGTTACTTTACTTTAAAAATAATAACAATACAAATACAAGTTTTTGTGTTGTTGGAAAAGGTCTTTCTGCACTGGCCCTGCTTTCACTGCTTTCACTGGTATTTTGCTGACTAGTTCTCTGAAGGCAACAGACTCGACCGTTGCGATGGGCAGCATGTCCTCAACAACATACCTGGCATATCTGTTTAGTTGACTCTGGGTGTCATGTGGCGATTTAAAAAAATTGTTTTTAGGCTGTTTAGATGGTGTTGCTCCATCTGGGTCACTGCCGGTGGTTGAGACGGTGGGGTCTTTGGCGACTAGTTTTATAGCCCCATGTACATTAGTTAGGTGCTTCAGGAGATTGGCATTGCTGTTATTCGATGTGGACAATGCTTTCTGTCCTGCACACAGTTTACATTTGACCGTAATATTTTTTGCGTCCTTTATCCCCACAAATTAGAAAATAGTGGTTATATCTCCAAGTTGTAAATGTGCTGCTGCTCTCGCTGATACTTGCATCTGCCATTGTGTGTGTGTGTGCTGATGGTGGGCGTTGCCGTGTATGTGTGTGTGTTAGCAAGTGTTTGTGTGTCTGTGTATTTTCCCCATAAGGCAAGACCCGCCCAACTCTGTCTCTGATTGGCTTACCCTGAAATGTTACCCCGCGTTAACCAATCATCACTCCTCTCTGGTCACTTTCACTTTTCCATGGTACTGTGAGAGGACATCACTGTATTCGCCTGTAATGGCGCATTTCCACTACACGGTCGGCCTCGGCCACACTCGGTACGGCTCGGTACGGCTTGGCCGCGTTGGGCCTTAACAGGGCCGACTCACTTCATGCTGCGCTTCCATTACAGTTTAGGAACTGGGGTAGTTACTATAGTAACGCAGTGTAGGCGGAGCCGTGACGTCATCTTCAATGAGAAATCCAGAAACACAACACAGCCGTTAGATGTGAGCACTCAGAGCTCACAGCTCCTTATATATGTTCAGAAACTCGACAAAAGTTAAACAAGTACACACCACAGACTGCCTGTGTCATGGTGAATACAGTCGCTGCTTTATTTATGTCTGTATAGGCCGTTGTTGTGAGTGTGGACGGTCGGGGCATATACTGCGTTAGCTTAGCCAATCTCCATCTAGAAAAACACGAATTTTAAAAGGTTTTTCGCCTGCCGTCTGTCTGCAGACTTGACAAAGCATTAATTCATGGTTTTTACTAACCGGTATCAGTATGTTGTTACTTCGGCATCATTTTGAAACGTGTATTACAATTAAATCACGGTCAAATATGTCCATCTTGTTGTAGTTCTAGCCCTCTTGCCAGCGCTCCTCTCTCTAGTTTAGCATACTCAGCCCGACTCAGCCCTGTTTGTTGGCCCCGATAGAACCACAATTTTCTAGGGCCAGAAAAGAGGGGGAAAAGTGGCCCCGCGCCGTGCCGCGCCGGAACGAGGCCTAGTGGAAGCACAACCAAAAAAGGGGACGGCACGACACGGCACGCTTAAAGCGAGCTACGCGCTGCAATGGAAATGCGCCATAAGTGACATCCGCGATTCGGTTCAGTTGGATCACATAATGTAACGCAGTAACGCACCCATTTAAATCACAGTAACTATAACGGCGTTACTGAATGGGAATAGGTAACTAGTAACGTTATTAGTTACCGCAAAAGGTAGTTCCGTTACAGTAACGCGTTAGTCCCAACACTGGTATTACCAGAGTAAAGGCTCTTTGTGATGCCTTAGCTGGATCACAAACCAACAGTGGCAATAACAGACGTCTCTTTATCAACTAAATATAGCGTTACAAACATTTAGACAAGCGCACATTTATCAAATGCTATCGTTTCTGTGTTTTATTAAAGGTGGGGTATGTAATTTTGGAGAAACCAGCTCGAGTGCGCTAGAATTTGAAAGTACACAACCGGAAAAAATCTGCCACTTCCTTCAGACTTCCTTACAGAGCCCCTCCTCCAACACACACGAACGCGCACATGACCAATGAGGGCACGAGATAAGTTTGTGCACAGATGGAAGGCTGACAGGCAGGTAGGCCATCCAGTTATTTTAGCCGGGCCGGCTCAGATGAATGGTCGTGCTTTTTACAGCGCCACGGCTTCCACAGATGACATTTTTTTATATATTTATTGTCAAAGCATTTAATATATTCATTCAAAAAGTGTTTCTGAAATAAATGACATACCCCACCTTTAAGCGCATTTTTATGACGGTCTTGAAGTGATGTGATACTAATTTGAATTACTACTGTTGTTACTTCTGACTGCTGACTTTAAACACTGAGGTCAAATTGGACAAAATAAAATCTGATGGAATGCATATAGAAGAGGCATTTCTAGAAGACTTTAAAAATAATGCAGGGCGAAAATCATTCTTTTCTCATTAACAATGATTCAAATACAATTTAAATCTTATTTTTTCTTCAATTGTCACATTTAGGCCCCGGGTGCTAATATTACCTATGTTTCTTTTGCACATCTTATGTAATTAGCTTGCTCATTGTGACTAAATTATTCATGTCCATGTCAGACGCTCTTCAAGGTAGTTTTTAGATTTGATTTGCCTAATGCCCTTTTCATTTGTGACTGAATTTGTGAGCAAATGCATTTCTGATTATAAAACAGCAGAAACAAAGGTTTATTTGACAACAGCATCCAATTTTAGACTCTCTAAGACCGACACATAAGACTATAATATGGAAGGAGAGCAGAGAAAACAGCAGCTGCCATTATTATTCCAGCACAGCAACAGTGGGATTAGCATGGTGAATTGTGAAGAGTCAGTGAGCCCTTCTCTAAACAGGCGGCTGAGTGCTAGTGGAGCGTATGATGGGACTGGGACTGCTGGTGTGGAGACACACACACACACACACACACACACACACACACACACACACACACACACACACACACACACACACACACACACACACACACACACACACACACACACACACACACACACACACACACACACACACACACACACACACACACACACACACACACATTAAATTGAAAGAGATTACTGGAGGGGTCCTGGGACTCACTGTGAAGTACTCTGACAGGGCTCTCAGTAGTACTACATATATATATAAATATACTCTCTTTAACACTGTAAGTACACGTTATTCTCAAACAGTGATCCTATATTTTATTCAACATATTTTATCTTGCATTTCCTTTTAAATTTGCTGTTTTTTTACAATGCAAACCCCCCCCAAAAAGGCCTTGCTCAATTCACGATAACGTAACATTATGGTTCGCAGTCCAAATTGGATCCACTTCATTCTATGATTGTTTGATGAAAAAAAGTGTCAATGAAAATCTTTCAATTTAGTCATTTGTCCTGATAAATTCAGAAAACCTGTCCAATCCACAGATCTTTTTTCTTAGGAAACAAACATTGTGACATCATACCTACACATTTGACTCTAAGGCTTTCTCATTGTAACATCAATGCTGTTTCGACTGTCTTGTTCATTTGAGCTGTGTTAAGATGATCTGTTTACTAGATTTTGACCTTGTGGATTCAAACAGAGCTCTTCCCCTTGTAACCGCTGAAACTTTGCCACTGCTGTTCTGACTACTTTCCCTGTTACTGCCTTCATTTTCCATTAACACCCCACCAGGATTTACAAAGATCAAACATGCCCCCCCTCTAAATACCATCTCCTCCTGTCAGATATGGCTCTAAATCATTTACCTGCCTCTCTTATACGACCACTGGAATTACATTATGCAGTCATCCTTATTTCAACCAGCCCATCCAGAAAGAGATAGGATATGGAATCTGAATTCTGTAAGTTCTGTAAGTATATATTTTCAGGACAGGTACATATTTCAGAAATTGAAACAGAAAACCTGAAAAATGTTTCAAATATATAAAGAAAAAAATGTATGGAAAGTATTTGTTTGTATTCTGTCTTGTTTACTAGTGGAATTGAATATTCATAACTTTGTTTTCAGTAGTTTATGATAACCTGATTATCAGAATAGTTTTTAGCAGCTTAAAATTAGCCCTTCATATCTACATATGGAGCTGGTGATGTTGAACAGAGTCTGTCATGTTGCACCACCATGTTTCTACAGTAGCTCAGAACGGACAAACTTCATTGGCTCTGGAGCGGGCCTTTCTCATCTTTACAGAACCTGGTAGCCACTGTAGTTCACCTTTATGCTTGTAATGTTCAAGTAGAGTAAAGGTGTGCAACATTTGACTTGTACTTGAGTAAATGCCGGCTACTTACATTCCACCATTATTTTAATAGTAACTTACAAATAACCATCAATGAACTTCAGTATTTTCAAATGTTGTAACTCTTTGATTTCAACAATTCACAATTAATTCTGTTTAAATGAATATTGCAGATGACTCAATTAGATCTAGTTTCACTTCCTGTTTGTGTTTTCCCGCCTTTCTGTGATCGTCTGCCCCACCCTGATTCTATCCTGTTTGTAATCACGCTGCTGTTCCTGTGTTTCTCCTGCCCTCTCCAGCTGTGTGTGTGTCTGATATAATGTCTGAATGTGTGCCTGTCTTACTGTGCTCTCTGTCAGTTTGTTGGCAATGTTTCCTGCACCGGTCCCTGTTGTGGTTCTGCCGTCAATATTTCCTTCTCTGTCTCGGCTTATTTGCTGCCCAATTTGATCCTTGTTCAGATTTTGCTGCTGTTCCTTTGTTTTGTATTAACTTGCCTGCTCCCTCAGTTTGGTGTTTACCTGTTTTGTCCAGCTTTTGATTCAAGCTCGCCCTTTTTTATACTGTGTTTGGGGCCAACTGCCTTCCATCCATTCTATCCTTGACACACAACAAGTATGACCCTTATTAGACTTCAATGTGTTTCATAGAATAGAGAAAATAAATGTTCATAACTTGCATAGATTTTGGTGGACAGAAGAATAACATATTGACCATTCCCAGGATCTAACCATAGAACCATAGATACATTTGATGGTAATTGATTATAACACAATATCTATGAATATGCAAATTAGTTGTTGAAATATTTGATGAAATTAACTATTTTCTGAGGTAAATAAATTAATATAACATGGATTTTTTTTGCTTTCCAAAATAATGTTAGTGTGACATTAGATGTATGCTCCACAGTCAATGATAACCTGGCAGTTACAGTTATTACAAGTAAAAGGTAATTGTTAATGCAGGTCATATTTTGTCCCGTTAATAGAAGCTTTACTTGTCACATAATACAAAGACTAGTATTTCTTAAGAAGTAAAAAAAGTTTTATTAAAATGTTCTTATATGAACATGTACAAAGTATCTCGGGAATATGCAAAATGACAAAACAATCTCTTTAAAAGATATTCAAATCTAATCTACGGCTTTAGGGATTTTCCTTTTTTATTCTTGCACTGTACTGCATCCCCTCAATGTCTCGTGTTAAATATATTTTCTGGAAAATTGTGGAAAGTACGAACCCTTTGTGTGGACATAAATCAAACATATTTCACATGGGCGCCAAAAGAGAATAGTATCGTCCCTTAATTTATTACTTTTCAACACTTTCCAACGCTTTATATGTTATACTGTAAAAGACATATGCATCATACAAGAAAAGTAGAAAGAGTTTCAGATTCTATTTGAATCATCGACGAGCAAACCCATGGGGTCAGTTAAACTACAAGTAAGGCTTTAGAAATAGCAACATTTTACCACGTTCGTTTTCTGTCTTTCAACTTAAGATATTGAAATTGAAGTGTAGTGTATTTGAAGACAAACAAGAAGAAGAAGGAACCAAAGGAGTCATAACAGAAACTATTAAGTCAAACTATAATGGTAATGGTAATCTTTAAGACCAGACCTTTTAAATATAACCTTTAATGAGGGGAAACATACACTATATAGACAAAAGTATGTGAACAAATATTGTTTGTTTTTCTTGGTTTGGACCCTTAACACCAATGAAGGGAATGCTACATTTATATAGCTCTTTGAGGAGTTGTATAAGACTGGATAAAGCGCTAAGGGTTCAAACCAAGAAAAACAATGTTTGTTCACATAACAAGTCATCATTTACCCATTCACACCTCATTCTTGCAAAACATTGCCACTCGTTCAATCTAACATTCACACACCATTGGCCACGCCCTCGGGAGCAACTGGAGGTTAAGTATCTTGTCCAAGAATTTGCAATATGTTGACTACAGGGACTGGGATCAGTCACTGACACAGTTGAAAACACAGCATTCAATGTTTTTAGATGTTTTCTTTTGACTATTTACTGTGTCATTTTCCTGCACAGAATCCTGACCACCAAACATTTCGGGGATTAACCGGAATGTCCTTCTTAATTTATTCAGTTATCAGGTTAAATATATTTTCTATTACTTTATCAGTTTTATTCAAATTGGGCAGAGGTGTGTCTGTAGACGTTCTCTCGAGAAGCTGCGTTCCTCCACTGGATTGTTTGGTCACTAAGATAGAGGTATGTATGGACGCCATACTGTGAACATCATAAAAAAGCAGTTGTTTCCCAGCCAGTGTTTATTGTATGGTGGCCTGTTCTCCCTGATGGCCTAATCAAACTGTGTATCAGCGGCAGCAGTGTTGCAGGTAGTTGTATGGATGTTATGGCTGGCTGGCAGAGCTATAACACATGCTGCTGCCATCTCAGTTTTGCCATTATAAAGTTGAGCCGTTAGAGGAGTCCCATTATGGTTATTGATTTGCTTGTTTGTTTCCCGCTTGGTGGAGAAACAGCACAAAGAGAGAGGTTGTTTCCTACCTCCTTTATATCCCATTCCCCGAAAAGCAGACACGATTTAAAACAGCGGGTGGGGGGTCAGGGGAGAACACATGAGAATGGTATGATAATACAAATGTTCTGCTGCATTGACTTTGCTCAGTACATCAGGTAATGGGCCTCTTGTGCTGCAACAAGAGAAGAAAAGATTCAAATGAAATAGAATCCTGGCTGAACCTCTTCAAGAACTCCATTCAGATCAGACGCTGCGCCATCAATGCTATCTGTCCTCGCTATCAGGTCATCTGTGTAAATGGCGACAATGAGAAGGTAAAGCTGTTTGCAGCTCGAGCAAGGATCTCATTTCCTATCACCAAGACAGAAAATCAAGCCACTATTAACCCCATAGTGAACCAGCTATGTCCACTTTACAACTTAATTAACAGAGGTGCGGGGGTCAGCAACAATCAATTCCTCCCTAAAGCTCGTACAAGACCTGCAGGGCAGAGAAAGACACACACACTATTGGTCAAGACGGACGGATGAATAGGTACAGCAGTGCCCAGAGGGAGAGCCTGACTTTGGGGATCCTGGACTTTCCTCATGAACCTAGCTGATGTTGACATTCAAGATTTTAAATCAGATGTCTTAACAACTGATGAGTGGATTGCCCTCCAATTCAGCAAATGTGATACTGCAGTTATTTCACCATAAAAAGGCAATATGTGGACAAATGTCATTCACATGACCTTCATCACGGTCACAATGTCTGGGTTTCTTCATTTCCTTTAAATAGTTGCATTATTGATTGTGGACACACACACCTAATACTTTCAAATATGGGATACAAATCAAGATTATTAAGGATTTACTTTTCGCTAAGCATAAAATGGGTTTATAATATATTCATCGATGGATTTATTTTGTTTCTTTTGTGTAAAATGATTTTTATCAAACACAAAGTTATCTACATTATCTAATTTCAGTTTCTGAAAATATGTTTATTGCTATAATTCTGTATTTTCTCTATTTACAGTTACATGCAATGCATATGTCATGAGTCAGTTTGGTGAAAATGTTGGCTTGAAAATATTTGGCTCAGGTCGTTACAGGAACAAATAGAAATTGTATTGAACTATTATATCAACAGTTAAAAAAAAAAAAGGATACAGTTTGATGTCTTCAAACTGAAGTCCACAGACGTAGAAGTTTGAATAAATAAGTTAACAACATCCTGGTCTCTGCTGGACCAGTCAGAAGAGAACAGATTAAATGAACCAGTAGGAAGTGATGTGCTCTTACCAGTGCTGTCATCATAAACCACAGTGACCGTCTTCCACTTGAAGAAGTGGACCAGGTCCAGGATGGCCCGGCTGAGGGAGGAGAAGTCTGGGAAGAGGCTGACGTAGAACGAATCTCTGTTGTCCGACACTTGGTGCTTCCACTTGGTCTGGATGTGTGGCACCCCCAGGGCGTTGCAAATGGACTGGACCGCGTTGGCTGAGGAGCTGTGAGAGGGCCCGAAGATGGCCGCCACCCCCAGAGAGAGCTGGTCACAGGCTAGAGAGGGGGGGGGGGGGACATTTGACCTGTTAGCTGTGTCCTGCTGTGATGCAGCATGTTCATGATGACATGTGCCAAGATCACCACTATGGAGTCTTTGTGTGATGTAAACAAGGCTGCAGGATGATGTCCATATGCAACAATCCAGCATTAAGGATGTACTGTATGTTAAAAGCTTTATTTAAAGTCTGTAGGTGTGTTAGGTTAGGTTGTTCTTATTGTCAACAAATCTCATGTACGGATCCAAATCAACAATAAATGTATACTACTACAAATCATGATGGACATGGATTGATGACCCTCATTTCTGAAGTATTTTGGTTCAGTTTTTGCTTTGTCTATTTCTCATCCTAAAGGAACAGAAGCCAGCCCAGCTTAGTGCATATACGCGACACAAAATGAGGGTTGACCTGCTCACTCATCAAAAAGTCAAAGCTGCAGGGGACAAGAGAGCCGTCAGCAGAAAGCAGCTCAGCAGGGTTCAGGTCTGCTCCCTGACTATTTTTGTCAGTAAATGCATTGAGTGTGTGTCATTTAATGACTGAAACCTAACAACAACACATGTTAATGTTACCTGTGTCATGACTACACTAAATATGGATTATTCCCTCATGAAAATAGTCCCTCAAAAGTGCCTTATTTCCTCTTGTTTGATCATTCTTTTTGCAAGACTACAGTTTCAAGGCAAGAATGGAACTCTAAATGTGTGAGCCAAATGAAAGATTTACATCTTCAGTGGAAACCGGTGGCCTTGGGGCTGAGATCCACAGACGTCACAAAGTATACATGGATTTGATTTTGTCATGAGATTTGTTGACGATGTTAAATATAAAACAACCCGCATTCCTGTTCAAGGCCACATTGAGACAAAATATTTCTATCTCAAAAGTGTACATTTTAAATGAAACATTAAAAAACATTGCACAAATATGTGCAAACATATGTCCAACACGTGTCCAACCTCACTGATGGTAGTGGGCTATATTTCATTTTTTAATGTTGATGTATTTTGTAAATATATCCACAACACAAAGCTGAAACTGAGGCTAAGGCTGTGACCACTTTGAATTAGCTTTCTTTAAATTATATTTGGAGGAAATACAAAACAACCGCATATCTTTGTTGCTACACTGTGCACTTTAATCACCTTGTTTGATACGAGGCAGTCAGATAAATCACTCAGACAGGATATAATGGCCCGTAATTGATAAGAGACTTGAAATGTCAGACTGATGCACACACAAAACTGATAGATTATAGCACTTTATTGGCTGTCTCTGGGGACCAAACTGGTCTTTGAATTACTGCCGCTGAGTCATTACTTGGAACCAATCAATTCTCTCTGTTTACATTGAAGTGCTCAGCCATTTCTCCCTCGCCTGATTATAATTGTCCAAATCTTAGCCACAGCAGCTCACAAGTCTGCAACAGGGAATACATTTACAATGCAAAGCAGCTAGCATAGCATATGTGCGCACCAACACACAGGAACACACAGGAACACACACACAAACACAAATCTTCCAATCACAAACACATAAATACCTTTCCTGGAGGCTTCGAAGCTGTCATAGATGTTTATCCTTTGGATGTCGTAGGTGAGCGTGGTGTTTGGCAGTAGGGTTCTGTTCCTGTTGATTGTGTTTAAAGCAAATTTAAAGGCTAGTTCCTCAGCACCGGATGGGCCGCTTTCAATGGACTCGAATATCCCCCCTGTCAAAGAAAGAGACACAACTGGTTAGTGACTTAGCAAGGTAGCATTGTGTGATAAAAAGGGGTTTGTCGATAGCGCAAAGGAAAAAGTCAAGCCAATAACTCCAAGTACTTCCTGTACAGCAACACAGACCAGTCTCTTTACTGCATATTCATGAAAATGATATTAATCCTCCACCGATCCGGCTCTAGTCCTTGTAAGAAACCTGATTCCCCAAAATGACTACTGGGAGTAGTGCTTGTCATTGTTTACAACATTGCTACCTACAGGTATTAGCACACTATGAATAAACACTATATTGATAAAACAAATACTAAGGATAATTATTGAAGTTTACATTTCCTTGTTAGATTGTTTGTGTTGGTATATCTACACCCAGTCTATCTGCAAACTTTCCCTCTCAAAGATGTTCCCGCGGGAAGATGCAACACTCTCTTATTGATTCACTGATGAGCATTTATGACCACTTTTCTAAATGGTGCATCTTTCAAAGGATAACCAATCTGGAGTTATGTTTACAGGTTGTGTGGTGATACACAGACCTTGTCCCATTTTCAATATTTCTAGTATTATACATTATATTTCGATAACACTGTTTCTAACAGACAAGCACCCAATGCAGGTCCAGTTTGGTGCTTCGGACCCTGGATTGGTTGGACTTTGAAAGACAGAAATGATACCACGACACCTGATGCTCTGAATCAAAATACATTTACTGTCATTTTACTTGTGTAGGATTACATTTTGCAGGCCATTAGAAACAAATAAATAAAAGCACTGATAAAAACAATAATATAAACAGTAACAGCAGCAAAGAGAATACAAAAAATAGGAGGCACTATATTTAGATTACATTTACTAAAATGTACAGGTAAAGGTACAACACTACATATTTAGTTTGGGTGTTTATAAATAGGTGTTTGATACATTTGAGACGGGGGTGTGTGTCATAAACCTTGGTTTGTGTGTTCACAGTTAATGGGTTCTGTGGTTGGGCAGGGAGGGGTGTGATGGAGACCACAGCTCTAGGAGAGAAGCTGTTCCTCAGTCTGTTAGCGTGGGTTCCTATTGTTCCGAACCGTTCAGGACAGTATTAGTTCTAACAGGGAGGGTTCGACTCAATGACTCTTTTGAAAAAAAAGATTTCTTGTTTTATCAGACAGCAATTGACTGAATGACGTTTGATGCTAAACTGTATATTGCAGTGAACATCATAGCGACTATGCAAACGTTGAATATCCCTGTATATGAGCGACCCATGATGCATCAGCAGCCGGACCCAGTGAGGGATCAATACAGTTAGAGGGACTGCAAAGCGTTTTCTTCTGAGAGCTGCAGATGTGTGTTTTAAAGTGCGGTTCTCCACAACTACAGTACAGCACCCCAGTGAATACTTCTGACAGCCAACAGATGAATGGACGGAGCGGAGGCCTGGGGAGTTGAGGGTTGGGGGGGTCAGGATCTGAGATCAATGTACTCTGATTGGCCGGTGAATCAATCAATCTGACCCTTGGGGAGACGCAGTAGATTGAAGTGTTGTGTTTTGGTTGGCCCTGTGCTGGCTCAGTGTCAGTCAGAGAGCTTTATTTATTCCAACTACAAGCACTGTAGGACCTTCTTGAAGTCTAGACGTAATCCATACACACCATGGCACAAGTACTGCAGGTCCTTCCTGTCACAAGCGATTACCACAGGACAGGCTGATACTGATCAATGCTCCCTTACAGTGATTTCTCCGGTGGACGCTTAAGAAATGCTCTTTTTTCCACGGCCATTTATTTTGTCTGTGTGCCGGAGCCTAAAGCAGACATCTAAACAAAAAGAAAGCAGCAGCACCGACGAGAAGTTTTCCCTTTCATTAGTATTCATCTCATGGGTGAGCCGTATTTTGCTTGCCGTAATGAGTTTGAAGGAATTAATAAGCATCAGTTAAGCGGGATGTACTATAATTGGAAAGCTGAGCGTGTGGAATGGCTCCGTTCACACACCAGAAATGCTGATTTCCTGCTGAGGATCTCTGCCTGTTCCAGTGAAAGGAGGGAGGCCTGTAAATGTGGAGTTGAACCAGTGCAGAGAGGTTAGTTAGGGGACTGTCTAAGTAGGTAAGTTTGAATATGAATACACACTGAGTTCAACAAGAAAGTTGCTCGCTTGTCTGCATCGACACGGGTTATGGAAATGAAGCAGGATAAGTAGGGGGAGGTAAAGAGGAGAGAGGGAAGATCCTCCAATACTCGTCCTAATTAGTCATGGGTTCGAATTTGGAGTAGTTTCACAATCCAACATTATTCTATTCCAAACCAGTCTCTAAAGGTCTCTGGGTTTATATAAGTCAGTTGGCGAGCCTCATTTACAAATGTTTCCTTATTCAATCCCTCAAATAAGATAACAGGAAAGGAGATAGACGTTTATGAATGTGATCATAATCATTATATAAATAGGGGGTCCTAATATATATATTTAGGTAGTGGTGTGTGTGTGTGTGTGTGTTGTGTGTGTGTGTGTTGTGTGTTGTGTGTGTGTGTGTGTGTGTGTGTGTGTGTGTGTGTGTGTGTGTGTGTGTGTGTGTGTGTGTGTGTGTGTGTGTGTGTGTTGTGTGTGTGTGTGTGTGTGTGTGTGTGTGTGTGTGTGTACCGGCAACCCCAGCCTCGATCACATTTTGCAATAATAATAGCAATGAACTTATTTGCAGTCACAAATCTTTATAATAGAAATCCGCAGGTAATGTATTATCAAAGTAGTTTTCCTTCAATCACTGCTCAAAGCAACTTCAAATCATAATAAATACAAACATTCAAGTAAATAAAATGTAGTCACCAAAGCACTTCAGTCTTGGGGAAATTGAAATAAATATTGAAAAGGCAATATAATCATAAATGACTGATTTATGATATTATATTGCTTTATAACATGTAAATGTAATCACAATCCATAACTAAACCTTAAACAAGGAGCTTTTGTTATCTAAACCTAATCGTATGCTAGTCCAGTCGTGGGAATCAAAGCCCTGCACTCTGAATGCCTACCACCCACCCCAACCCCAGCCCCCACCCCCTCCCTTAAATCAGTGGATCTAACTTCTACTTGAACGTCACTCAGTAATAATGACCTTGATCCAACTCTTCAAGGAGCTCTGGATCAGAGCTTTAGTGCTCATCTCATTGCAAAGCTGTTCCAGGTTCTATGGATATCAGCTGTGAATGGCTCACTTGAGTTCTGTCCACAGCATTTCTATCACGTTGAGGTCTGGCTTTTATTTGGCTAAAGTGATCAATGATCGTTGCCCATGAATCGACAAAGCAAATGAGGTAGCAAAGCAGTCCAATCAGTGTTGGGGAGTGCCAAGTGCAGAGGTTGCGCTAGACTTTTTCGCTGCCCGTAATTTGGACGGACAGGATTGTAACATTTCCGTCAAAATCCACAATTACCCGCCGGTCTGTACAACTCTGACTGCTTGTGAACTGTCAACGGAGGGAGGGAGGGGCGCACGCTCGTGAACTGTTAGCGCCGTGTTATGCATGCCCACTGCCCAGCGGCGCACTGGGACTACAAATCAGCCCGGGACTCTCGACCGGCCCACCTCGGTACCGCAAGTAATCACCGCTAGTAAATTGTCAACGGGGGGGTGCTAGTGACTTATCCGACCGGCCCACATCGTCCGATCGGCCCACTTCAGTACCGGCCCATCGGGATTCGTCCCAAACGTCCCGATGGCCAGTCCGCCCTAGCCACTGCCCCTCGCAGGAGCGCGCCACAGCGTAAAGCAAAAACTCACAGACATTTCAATAATTTGTACGGCAAAGTACGATTTGGAAACGATATAATTTCCTTTTTGGCGGGCATGCATAACACCGGAGCCATGCTGCGGGGAAGCTTTGGCGCTGTTCTGAGTTTGTTCTAATCTGTCAAAATGACGGACTGCTTTCAGGTTTTTTCGTCATTGTTAAAAAAAAAACTCATAGACGGAAAATATTCGGTTAACACGACCACTGGTTAAGTGTTCAGATTTCTACCTCCACATTGTTGTCAAATGGCTGGTTGTTATTTTTTTTAAAGGTAAGATACCTGTACCAACAACAGTAGCTTTACATTGATACCAATACAAAAGACTACTTCATTTGGTTCTTTTTTTCTACTTCATTTGACACCTATTTTGTGAATGGAGGCTATGTTTGTGTCCGATGGCTAGCTAATCTGCAGTGTGCTTGTTAGCACTGTGCATGCTGTTAACACCATTAGCTGCTAACGGCAGGCTCAGCCATCTCCATGTTGAGAGCCATGTGCAGGCAATCCCATCTGAATGAGTTGCAATACATTATTATTATTTTGGTAATTGGCTGCAAGCAAAACTATATAAAAAAAGAAAAAGGAAAAGAGTCGAATGCAAGTATAATTTCAATGGAGACATTTCCATTCTATTTGTTACTTGTTTATTTTGGCTCTTTGGTCCATTGGTTGGGACTCCAGGGTTCTTTTTTTGTTGTTTTTACCTCATATGGCATTCCTCTTTGTGCCCTTGCAGTTATTTTTACTGGGAGTCCACTTCTACAGAGAATTGCAAATTGTGAGTCGCCTACATTTGTTGAAGATCTTTGGGATTACGCTGCAATCCTTCCCACTTTTATATAAATCAGTTATTATTAATCTAAGTTCTTCTGCAAGGTCTTTACTTCAAGGCAGGTTCACATCAGATGAGGTGTCTTGTGAATAGCAAACTTAAAAAGAGTGTTTCTTATCACTTAAAAAGTAGCTCTAATGCACACATCTAGACTCGTTACACTGATTGGACACCAAGTTTGCAAATTACTGAGTTAATTTAGCCTTTGTGATTAGCATTAATTGTACTTAGTTTATCCAGCCTACACTTGATGTAATGAAGTATTCAATACCGTAATTGTGTGGTATTAGTTAAAAAATGATTGTGTTTGTTTTTTGTGTTAACTCAGTAAAAGATTAGGCCATATTTTAAAAGCTAATGTTTAAAACATTTCAAGTAATTAAACGGTTCACTCTCTTTTTCTTGGCACTCTAAATAGGCACTTTAGCAGCTGATCAGTCACTTACTCTTAAATGTATGTGTGTGTTTGTGTGTGTGAAAAAGCCACTACAGTAACGGTCCTTCAGAGGCACGCTGCAGTACCCAGAGCCGTGATCAGTCAGGAGAGAAATCCATCAGCACTTCATCAATCTGATCAAATGACAGTGGACACACAGTGAGCACCGCGCTCACAGCCATCGCCACCCACTTTACTTATCCTGGGTATTTGTTGAAGCATCACCATCCCAACAGAGAGGGAACTCAATGGAAGTTAAACCTATACGACCAACCTTATGATGGCTCCATGATCGATCAGGACAGTACTTAAGCGATGAGCCACTCAGGGCCGAGCGTCTGCGTTTAAAAATGCTAATGGACACAGTAAGGCAGGATTCCAAGTGGAGGGAACAGTTGCGGAAATATCCTTATGATTAATATATACAAAAAACGTTTGGTTTTCACATATACAATGTACAAAATGACACAACGAGTTCAATAACTTATTGTCACAAAACATATGCTTTGTAATTGACAGCAGGGTTAAGTACCAACTTTACCCTTTAGTTCAGAATATCTCAGAGTTGATAATGTGTTTTACACAATTATTTATGCTTATCTAATGTGTGCAATCACTCATCAATGAGTCAGTGTTTTTGAATCACACTTTTGCTACTTTTATTCAAATAAATATGTTCTTCTTGTGAGTGTGTAAATCATTGTAGATATAACATCACATGTTCTGATTATATTGAAAGTCTGATACCCTGAGACTAAAACATTCAACATTAAAGCTTCATTTTTACCTTAAGATCACAAACTAATAGGAGTACTGTATATATTCCGTTCAAAATGTTTTAATGATTTTTAAAATGAATATATAACATGTATGTGTCTGTATGACCCCCCCAAAAAAACATTTGTTTATATGTGGCTGACTTTGGATCAGTTTTTTACATTGGTAGTACTAATCTACTCATCCAGAAAATAATAATAACTTCAATTGATTTCCCATCTCAACACCTAATATAGAGGTTGGAGGATTTTTCCTCTGATGTTAGTATGCTGACTTGATGGAAAACTGTTATTGATGTTTCTCAGACCATCTGTTTAATGTTTCATTATATCTTGAAACTGGGTAAATTGAGACATATGGCTCCCTGCTGTCACTATCTCCTGTAAACATTGAGGATTTAACACCAACCTTAAATTGGATATTTATCTTAACCTATTTATCTTCTGGAAGCTTACAGAATATACAAGTTCTATTGGGCAAAGTATTTATATTTCCAGGGCTGCTGCAGTAATGAGGCTGTAGCACAAATGAGGTTCTGCAGAAAGTAGCATCCCCTTGGTATTCAGACACAGTGACTGACAGGTGCCCTGGGCCACTGAACATGAGGTCCCTGGTGGCTCAAAGACTGAACCAACACGGGTGAGACTGATATATTAAGTCCCTGTTCAGTCTGCATGGACATGTGTCCTTAAACCACACAGCCATGTCTTAATCAGGCCATGCATTAAACTCTCTCCCCACCACATGCTCCCTCATCGATCGAACCCCCTCCGAAGATATAAATGATTAATTATGACACTGGTAGTAGCATTGAAGTCAGTGTAATCATTACACCCATAAATAACTGTCAGAGCCTGGCAGGGGATATTGGCATTAGCAGAAATGCGAACTTCCTTTTCAGGAGCATTTCATGTTATACAAGGAACTACAACACAGTATGTGGTACAGCAGGGACAGAATGAATCACTGCGGATCTCCACAAAAACACATCTGCTGCTGAAGGCTTATCATTTAGTCTTAGCTGATGTGTTCAATTATTCACATCGAGGATCAGTTAAATCATTTGGTGACATGCTGCTCAACTGTAGGTTTTTAAAGAGTGTATTTGAACACCATCAGTGAATTTTCTTTCATCCAATACATGTTATTTTATTTATATACACAAAATGTTGCCGGCGGCACAGGTTAAAAGTCAGGCATCAGAATAGTCTTTGCATTCATGCTCACGTTGTCCCTTATCGATGTCTGTACCACATTTGTATTGCAACCCATTGACTTATTGAAGTGTTGGACCCGACAACCAACCCAACTCACTATCCCTACAGCCACTAGGAGGACTCAAAGGTCATAATAACCTGTCCACTGCAGAGACATAATGGATCAAAACTATATGAACATGTGCATCATCAGGAAAGCTTGAATATGATCTGAAATGTTATCGCTACAATACTACGTGTCCGACAGGTGCAAATACTTTACACGGGCCAAAACATTTACATTAGGAGAAACACACGGCACTTAAAAAATGATAATATTAAAACAATGTGCCAAAACACAATCAAATGAAGAAAAATCTTCAAATGACGAACTTGACGAACTGTAACTTCACTGAAAGTGCTTCATAAACAAAACGCTGCAAATACGCTCAGGGTTGTTGACGTTCGAGGATTATAAAGTTGGCCATCTATCACCGTCACTCTAAAATTACCTAAAATGTTTAATCGGCTCATTTAACAATGTGATCACATGATTCCTTCCGATATTATTGCAGATCTGCTAACTTGGCTAACCTAGTCATTTCAAATATACTGACAGAACACTTCAAATGATGAAACAGACTAACTCAGCCAACAGTGACAGTGAGCCAACTTTATAATCCCTGAACGTGAACAAGCTCTCCGGTCCCAGCTGTGTGCGTCACTTTTTACTGTCCCTGTTTCCTGTCCCTGTTTCCGTTATGTTTTGAGCTTCTTGCAGCGTTTTGTGTTTGCAATGTTTTTGTTTATGCAGTGCTGCTATTAAACGCTGTGCATGTGTTGTCAAGTTGGTGAAGATGTTTCTTCATTTGTATGTGTTTTCCCACATTATTGTTTTTCTATTTGCAAAATGTTTGAAAGTGCAGCGCGTTTCTACCTTATGAAAGTGTTTTGGGCCGTTGCCGCGCATTTTCAACTGTCAGCCACCATACTGTATGGCCAATAGTTGCACAGATATCTTTCAGTGGAACAACCGACTAACTATCATTCCCATCCTTGATGAAACAATAAATAGAGCAAACATGTGTTGGTTATATTGACACTCATGTGTTTGTGCTGTATAAAAAAGGTTGTAATGCCTATTAATGGTGCTGAGTACACCCGTCAACTGGTAACATTAGTGCTGTTTGCTAACGCAGCTCTTTCTGCCTGATGCAATCCTGCTCCTCCTCCGTCAGTGGGCGAAGGCCATGATGAGCACAGAGACTGACAGACTCTAAGGCTCAGCAGAGTTCAAAGACAGATTTACGCAGAATGTGGATATAAATATCACAGTTCTTGATTTGAATCGATTCGATCTCAAGAGCAACGGTGGACTTCCATAGTTTAGCAAATCTGCCAATGAAAGATAATAATATGTTTTTGCACAAATGCTGGATTTCCCAACAACTGTGCCCCTACTTGCATCAATACCTAGGATGTGACAGTTAATTGCAAACAAATATCCAGCTCAATTCAAAGAGATAGCAAAGGACAGATCACCTTCTATTTGCTGTGATTGGTTTACTGCCTGGACAGTGCTAAATGCTAATGTGACTTCTGTACTCCTCTGAGTAAGTTCATAAACAACGTGTCAGCCTCATTCCATAGAGTGAATAAAGGCCCCATCTAATCCCGCCTCACTGGGCTATGACTAAACGCAGGACCGTGCAAGGCTACAGGCTGGGCGTTCACACGTCTCTGCATCAGGCCCCGGAAAACACCGGGCATCATCCATCTCAATTTTCTCCCTCAGAAAAAAAGGATAGAAATTAATAATAAATTCCGCTTCAGCTCATCTTTTCTGTTGAGCGAAAATTATTTATGAGGCAAAATACGTTAGCTTCCCCCGGCACCTCCGCCCATCCTCAGCCCTCGCTCCCTGTCTGTTGTTGACAGTTTGATGGCGATCAGTGTCAGAATATCAGCGCTGCAGAACGGGAAGCGTAGCATGACGAGCTCCGAGATCATGTTCTGTCTTTATCACAGCTGAGGCTCTGCTTCAGTATACAAGGCGGGGGGGAGAGAGGGAGCGATGGCGGGCAGGAAGTGGTCAGATAGAGGCGATACAGAAAAAAGAACAGGCTAAGGCGAAATGGCTGAATGCAAACCAAACAATAGGGAGAACAGTAAGGTAAAAGAGACATTGATTGATTGACATACATGTAACAAGACTTGTGGCTAGAAGGTTAGCCAAACAGCTGCGTTTCACTTCACTACTCTTTAAGCTAAGTACTTGTCGATCTTCTAACATCTTCTGCAACCCCTTTCCGACAGCAGAATGAGGACAAGCTGTATTCCTTTGGAAACAGACAATCCGACAAACAAACTCAATACACGCAACAACTTCTCTGTCAAGCTCGCCTCTTTCATTCTTCACACGACTACTTTTGGCTTTTACAAAGTGCAATGCCTCAAGGGAGAAACTGTCGGATGGTCTGTTATCCTCATTTGTATGATTTATTGCATCAGAACTACGAAGGCTAGCAAAACGCACAGACTTGTTAGAGAGATCAACGAGACGGAGGTGGGAAGGAGGCAGAAGAGGCTATTACCGCAGACGTTTCACTCCAACTCTTAAAGCTAAAAACACTTGCCTCTAGACAGGGTTGGAGGACTTGGTTTTAGAGGTACCAAAGTGGTCTTGGAGGCTCAGTCTATTTAAGTAACTTCTGGCAACTTTTGTGGGAACAACCAAATGCAAGTCTATTAGCACTTTTCAAACTGAGTGATATGAAAGTCTGAACATGCTTTGCACCCTGCCTTTGTGGTGGAGTGAATGGGGCTTTTCAAACAGTTACAGTTTTCTCAAGACCACACATTATTCAACCATTTTCTTTTCCAGCAAAGCCCACAACAGTGAGGCCGAGATCAGAGTACCAACAGTAACACTACATTACTGTGTGACAAGTGTGCATGTTAAATGAATTCTACATGGGGTTTGCCACCAATAATAAACATTTCTGTATACAGTGTTAGTTACAAAAGTAAATGCATTTTATGTATATTTCAAAAGACTCCAGACTTTGTCAAAGCCAGTTCTTGAAACTTGCCAGTAAAGTAGAACATAGCCTCAGTTAAGTTTGCAGTGTTTTGTTTGTGCAGCGCTTTTAGTAAACGCTCAGTTGGTGTATATTTTTCTAAATTCTGCCCATGTGTTGTCAAGTTGGTGAAGATGTTTCTTCATTTGCTCCTGTTTTTGGCACATTTGTGTTTTTATACTTGCATCGTTTGTGAAACTGCAGCGCGTTTCTCATAATGGCAGTGTTTTTGGACGTTGTAAAGCATTTGACCCTCGTTAAGAGGTTGCTTTTTCTTTGCACAGCATGACAGAAAGGCCAAATGAATGGGCTGTGATTTTAGTATTTTTAAGCAGAGGTCAATCATTTCTACGGCCCTCGGAGGATGTTGAAGAAATTGAAATGGCCCTTGAGAGGAAAAAGGTTCCCCACCCCTGCCGTAAGGCAATGCAAATCGTGTACAGGCACATGCATTTGTTTTGCAGAGCGTCGTCATTATTATTCAATGGTCTGTTTGTGCAGAACACTTTGTACCTTTTTCATACAAGATCAACAGCAAACGGCTTTCTGTACTTCAGGGAGCTGTCTGCAGCAGTTGGGGGGGGTTTAGAAGGAAAGCAGTGGAGAAGCTTTCACACAGTGAGCCACTTGAGAATTGCAACTAGGTTGTTGTATTTATTCTATCATCTGTCCTTTATTCAGCTGTCTCTCTTATTTCTCTTACATTCTTCCTGTTCTTTGTTTTTCTTCTTTCCCTACTACTCATTTGTTCCGTTTCATTTCTATCTGACATCCTGTGAGCACAGATTACAGCAACAGATATGAGTGTGTAATGTGTCATTTCCCTTTCTCATAATAGAACATCTGAGGAGTGCTCCTCGCGGCACTTTCACAAATGTCAGTGCTTCTCAGCCATTGTCAAACACTTGCAGAGACACAAAATGTCAGTCTCTCTCCTCAGTCGCAGCCTTTGTGAACTGCTCACATCTGGAAATGTCAATGAGCAAACCACAATGGGAGGGAGCAAATTCTTAGAAGGCAGAAAGCAAAGCACACTCCTATCCCCTATAAAGATCTGCTGCGGAGTCGTGGTCACGTAGCTCAGAGAAACTCATCCACTCTGCTGCTGCTAGCCTGTGACCCTTATCAGCACCCATACAAGGCAAAGGCCACACATCTATATGATACATTTGGCCACATGGGTAATGGAAATGGGTAAAGTGTTAAAGGTGAAACATTTGTTAAGATCAATACATCATTGTCAAATGTAATGTGATGTGAACAAATGAAACATTCCCATCTAGAGAATGAAGGCATAGAGCTAATACTCTCTTTCTAATTCAATCTAACTTGCTGCTGCTAGAGGGTGAGAGTACATTGAGTGTTTGAGTGAAGGAACAATAAGCATTTCTTTAACCTTCTAACCCTGAGCTATGGGTGCTCAGGTTCAGGTCATTCATTTGTACCTGAAGGTAGATATGGTTTGCAGATCAAATACAAGGGATCCATTGTGACACATACAAAGAAAACTAGATTTAAAAACCACTCGTACCAGCATGAACAATCCAGCAAGTTCATAAGTAAATACATGGGCATTCCTTCCATAGCATCCACGTGGAACATTCCAGTTCCTTCAGGGTCCAAACTATTTGTTATGACAAGATTGTAACACTGCAAATAGTTGGCAATATATGTGAGACATTTAAGGGAAAGACTTCTGTTGGGTGGGTGTTGACTTTCAATACTATACATGCAGGGTTGGGGAGTTAAACACAGATTACGTAATCAAGATGAAAAAAAGGTAACTGTCAGATTACTGTTAGATTTTAAAAAATGGGGATTACTAGGATCAGATGACAGGGTTAGTAAAAACCTAAAAAGAGCATATAGTGTTTGTTGTAAAGGATCAGATGTTATCTCTTCTCTGTCAGCTGTACTGTTCTGTAGGATAATACTTTAAGTGTGAATCTATACGCCTACTGCCTGAATCTGCTTTATGGTTTCACTTGCTTTGCTTCATTTGTTCTCTTTTTAATTTCATGTGCTTTGGTCATGATGATCTGTTTCAGTAGTGCTGATTGTGCTAGCATCTCTGCTACGGTAGCCTTGCAGTGCACCAAATCTGCCCTTGTAAAACAGAATTGTAGATTCTTAAATGTAACCCAATATCGGTTTCATTACCCCAGGAAATGGTTATGTCTGTCTTCCAGTGCCTCACTTTGCATTCCCCAAACGGTGGAGGCAATAAAGTGCAGCCTCACTGAGAGCCAGGTGTTCAGAGGACAGTGTGAGAGCACAGCTTCATTCTGCAACTCACCCACCTCCATATCAACAGTTAGCTATAATTCCCTGTGTGCTGAGGCGGGCATTCAGTCTCTCGGAGGGGGCGCTCCCCCCCCCCCATCCATCTACTAAAAGATACAGTTAGCTAAATAGCACAGGGAGTACATCTTATTATTTCTCTCCTCTCTATCTCTCCCTCTGTGGATCTATTTGCTTAACAATGATAACAATCCCTGTAGCTTAACTCTCCGTGTTGGACCAATACTCTTTTCTAATGAGCAGCTTTGGTTCTGAACTTAGCTGAGGCATATTGATTTCCGGTGCTCAGTCAAATGTTTGATATTATCTCGAGTAAAGGAGATGAGGGGTCAGCGGCGCAATCCTCCAGAGGAGATTTGCTCATGTTGCACCTGCATGCTGCCCCTTGACCCCCCCATTGTGTTGCAATCCCAGTCCGTTTAAGGGCTCAGCGAAGCCTCTGATGAGATATGAAGGAATCTGGACAGAGTCATTGATTTGGGGAAGGAGGGAACATCAGCCAATGATCGACCAGGAACACAAACAGCAGCTTCCTTCTCTGTCCGCGCTTCAGATGAATTAAGGCATACAGTCCTTGATGGCTCCGATGCAGAGCTGTCTATTCAGTCTCCCAGCCATAATGGGATCAATGGTGGATCTTTAATGCCCTGAATAGAGGTTGCTTTAGGTCTCAGGAGACATAGATCTTACATGCCCCCACTTTCCTGCTCTGTACATCCATCCTCCTTCCCTTTCTTCTGTTTTCAGCTTTTCTGCCGATTGCTTGACCAACAGATTTCGAATTTAAGCTGCCAAAAGTCAATTGTTTGTGCCAATATTCCCGTTTCACGGCAAACAAAAGACTAAGTGTTAACAGAAACTGTCAATAAGCTGTTGAGCACAGCAGAAAACACAGGAGAAGGGAAATGTCAGCAGTGTACAGCTGAAGCAAACTGTCTACACCACACTTCATAATATCAGTTCAATAAAATCATATTTTTCTTACTATTTTTAGCTTTAAACACAAGGGAAACTTCAGTTATACAAGCGTTCAACTATGCTGAATACCCTATGTCTTATTCTTTGTGAAATTGGCTCATGAAATATTGGCACCTAGCTTGACTTCAAAAGGTTAAAGCATCCAATAAATAAAAACTATGCAGCTTGGGGTGTTGGAATAAACTGTGAGCACATATCAGACACATTATCACCTTAAGAAGTCTACTCAGCGCTCACAGGCAGACATCGGCAGCATTAGCATTCATCTGGAGTCTCTGTCAACCTGGGCCTGCAGGAATAACTCAGGCTAACAAGCAGATATCACAGCAAACTAATGTTGTTTTTCTCCTCCAGATAATCGGTGCTTTCAAGCACTTTTTGTAAATCCTGGATGAAGGTGGATAACGGTGCACTATTAAATGAGGCAGGAGACAAATGTTAAAATGAATTATTTTACCATACTTAAATGCATATAACAGTGTGAGAAATCAGCTCTCTGTACTACACTCAGAAAGAAAGTTCCCTCCTTTTATCATGCAGGGAATTATTCCACGCACATTCATCATCATGTTCTGAATTCATTTTCCAAAGAATTGCGGCCAGGGCCTATTTTATTAATAGAGATATTTTGAAAAGTGGGAAGGAGGAAAATTGAACCTGGGCTCTCTCATATGAAGATTAGGGGTGTTGAAATTAATCGTTTCTACGATGCATCGCGATGTGGACGTGGACGATTCTGCATCGATGCAGTGACAGAACATAATCGATTATAGCGTAGTAACGTTGCTTCCTGATTTTACGGCCGCGGCTTTACAATCAAGTTTTTTTTTCTGTCACTTTAATATCAAATCGGTCGGTGACGCAGAGATCAGGGAACAGACGTGACAGCGGCACAGTGACTCCAAACCAAGCCCCCAGGAAGTGCGCCGGACTCAGATGAAAATATTCGTGCTGGCCAAACGGCGGTACTACACTTCCTTTTGGTTGCCAGGCCCGGAAACACTTTTTCCCATTGACTTACATGGGGAAAGAGTGGTCTGTAAATCGTTGGATAATTTTTTTTAAACTAAATAAACTACCCAGTATGAACACTTGTATAGCCCTTATTAAAAACATTCGTTCCTCAAGTTGTAAAAATGTGCTAATAACGTTATTCTGTGAGTTATTTCCCTCTGCATTATGAACGCGCATCTAACCCACGGGACCGCGCCGCCCGGCACGTTCATGTTACGTGTTCAGCACTACATGCGTTTATCTTTACCCATGGATGCACAATAAGAACGGACCCATATCGCCTTACTGCCATCCCACGGAGCTGTAATAATGGATATATTGCACATGTTTGCTGTAATTCATCATTTGTAAAATATTATACTACATGGGCTGTATGATTAAATCTTGTACCGTAAATATTGTATTAAATAAAGTTAATATTACCGACGTAGATTAACGTCCCTGTAGCTTCTTATTGCACTAAGAAGCTTATTGCACTGTATATATATATACATATATATATATATATATATACAGTGCAATAATTCTTTCATGCTAAATGAAGCTCTGTTGCTTGGATATCACTAGATCCTGTTACAGCGTAATATAAAAGTACATAACGATTGATGTGTAAATTAGCATAATTACTAGCTAACCGCTAGCTGCTAACTGCCGCCTCGTTAATATCAAATCTATCATAATAACAAACCATTACCATGCTGTCATGAACGTGCGGTGCTGTTACGTGTACGCAAATTGACGTGCTTGATGTGAACGAGCATTTTGGGGGGCATGGTTAAAGTTGCGCATGCGCTATGAGCGCACATACGGGTACTTCTCAGGCATGCCGGGTAATCTGTGACGTTTCGCTCTCTCAAAAGTTGGGCCATTTTATCATCATGCGCGAATGAGCAACTCTCATAGGAATGAATGAGGCCCCGCCTCCCACGCTGTATCCAGTTCTTATTATACATCCATGCTCCAAACACGGAGCAGTCTGCTTCATCCACCAACACAAGAACACCAGTCCAGAACCAACAGCAGAAGGACCCGCTCTGAATCAGTCCGTGTCGCTGCGGCTCAGACACACAGGGATTTATGTTTTTAAAAAATACTGGCGTTACAATCATGTCAGGTTTTTGGTGGATTTAGTTAAGTCTTGGATTGCAGAGTATGAATGTCCTCTAGCAATTTTCAGACGATATATACGTGTGTAAACTAAGCATAGGTGTAAAGTTTGTGAAGGCAGGAGGAAAAAAGCTTCCGCTATCACCGTCTCCTCTCCGTTCCTCCATACCCCGCCCCCCTCCCTGAAAATAATGAGTGACAGGCTGATAGTGACCTGATAGAAACGTTATTATTCACTTAATCACTGATTGAGATATGATGAAGCTAACTTAATCTCAAACATTCATGGCATTTATGTAACAGTAAGACAGAAAATAAGTGTGCACCCACATGCAGTATTTTAGTTTGTATATGCTGTTGTAAATACTCCTGTTGTCTGCTGTGTTCAGACCTTTATATATACAGTCTATGGTTCAGACTCAAGTCATGTTTGTGATGCCACATTCAGGACATTCAGTGTCCTTTTTTTAACAGAAGACCGTTGCTAGAAGCTACAGCTAGACTGCAGAAGCATTAGTTTTTAGTTTTTGAGGATGGAACAATTTCACACACAGATACTGTATAGGGATGCTAGAGCTATACAATTGATTTATTTTGGTTTATAAATTAATGTTTAGACATTTATGTTATTGATTTCTGACGCACTTTCTAAATAATAAAAAGAGAGTTCATATGTATTTACTGCATGTATGCATTGATGAAAAATAAGCCATGTGCAGTAATATAGAAAATTGAGGATGCAACGCATTGGTATGAATCGTGATGCATCGGGATATCGAATCTAATCAAATCGGTGACAGGATAATCGTAATCGAATCGAATCGTGAGACCAGTAAAGATGCACAGCCCTAATGAAGATATGTGGCGTGATTTTTCATTTTCTTCTTTCTCTCTGAAATTGTACAGGGTTAGAAATGGGTGGAGAGGAACACAACATGCTTTACAGATAATGAGAAAACAAAAAGAGAAGCAAATCAAATGCACAGAAATTAGATTTTCTGAGGGCGAAAACAGCTCTTTCCAGTGTGCACTGAATTATAATGTAGAGAAAAAATATATAATTTGGAAGGTGGGAGAGCCCGGCGCCGCTCGCTGATAACAGAGAGGATGGGACGTCTTTTAAACAAATCTCCTCACAGCTGCATCACTCATCTGAATCTGAATGTGTGTGTGTGTGTGCGTGTGTGTGTGTGTGTGTGTGTGTGTGTGTGTGTGTGTGTGTGTGTGTGTGTGTGTGTGTGTGTGTGTGTGTGTGTGTGTGTGTGTGTGTGTGTGTGTGTGTGTGTGTGTGTGTGTGTGCGCATGTGTGTGTGTGTGTGTGTGTGTGTGTGTGTGTGAGAGAGATATTTGACATGTTGGTCTCACGATTAACTTTTTAGACAATAGCAATATGGGAATACATTCTCATAGAGGGTACAGTTTATACTCACAGTTATATTTAGTACACAGTTTTTTTTCATTATTTGTTTTATGTCAGATATGTACGGTGGCCAATAGGTGCGAACACGCTACAAGGCTCACACCATTTTCCATTATGAGAAGCGAGCTACACCTTCAAAAACGATGCAAATATAAAAACACAAATGTACCAAAACACATGCAAAGGGAGAAACATCTTTACCAACTTTAGAACACATGCACAGCATTAAGAAAACATTTGCGGTTACTAAAAGCACTGCATAAACAAAACGCTACAAAAAGCTCAAAACCCAAAATCAGGGGACACTAAAAAGTGATGCACACAACAGCATTTCATTTTTGCAGCATTTTTCGTGCAGCTCATGTGTTGTCTAGTTGGTGAAGATGTTGCTTTATTTACATATGTTTCAGCATGTAGTGCATTTGCACTTGTTGGCCACCGTAGAAATGGAGTCTACTGCCATACTATCACACTGGGTGTTTCTCAATGTCAAGGAAGGATGCTCCAGAGCCACTATTTCAAGGATGCTACGTCATCGAGTCCCGCCGAAGGATGTTCCAATGTCCAGGCTCCTTGGAATTCTACCGAGCCCGGCGTCCTTCGTAGCGAGAAATTTCGAGGCTGCACATGTGTATCCTCCGCGGTCTTAAAATCCCCACAATGCTTTGCGCACGGACCAATTTCCCAAAATCTGTGGTGGAAAATTGAAGTCGGGCCCTCTCATGCCTCTTTCACACCAACGCGTTTTCAGCGCCGGCTCGGAGCTGGAGCCTGAAAAGCGCCGGTTTTTCCTGTTCACACCGCAGCGGCGCCGCCTCTTAGCTCCGGAATCCAGTTTGTTTCCAGCTCCAAAAAATTGTCGGTCTAGAAGCAAGACTCCGGAGCTAAGAGGCGGCGTCGCTTACGTCTCTCTTACGTCGAGGCGTGCAGGAAACTAAACCCACCTCCCCTGAACATGGGTCGACTGAAGAGTCTCGCCATGCCTGCCTACAAGCAGTAGCGCTGAGCAAAGTGACTAGAAGGCAACCACACACTTATAAAAAAAAACACACTTTATAAAGTCAGGCAACACTAACCAGGCTTCGTGTGATTCTGTTTATTTGTACCTTACTTTGACCATCCGTTCGCTGTTATTGATCATTGTGGAGAGCAGGCAGACATTTTGTTTTTTATTATAGCAGCTATCGGATGGAATCAATACATGGGCTGCACAGGTTGTCATGTCCGACTATCACAAGTAGAATCATAATGAAAAATACGCCGGTAAAATGTGCCTGTAGAAAACGGCTTAGCAAGTAGTCAGTTTAGCTTCGGTTGCTATGCTAACATCACCCATGTTATACCAGAGAAACTTTCATAACAGCGTTGTGATGCCAAACAGCGTCAATTCAGACTGACACACATTCACTTAAAGTGGACCTATCATGCTATATTTAAATGATATATTGTAGGGCCATACCTATATAAGGTATATTTATACGTTTCTGTTTTCAAAATACCAAACAGATCATGCATTTTAGCCATGCCTCATTTCGCTCTATGTGCTGTTTGCTGTCTACGGGTCTGATTCTGCTGACCACGCCCCCCTGCAGGAGAGGTGAGCCGTGCTCTGATCAGCTGCTGGGCTGTCAGAAGAGGGGGAGAAAAAGAGATCTCCGTCCTCCGTGTTTTATTATATAGAGTCGTTATTCATTTGTTTTAAAGCTCAATAAATAACAAAGAAGACCTTTGACCGGCACTTTTCAAATTTTGTCCGGAAGATTTAAACTTTAACGGACATCTTGACCGGCGAAAGTAACTGAAACTGAAACTCTGCCGCACGGTCCTCAGTCCATCTGCTGGTGGACTAACCGGAGAGAATTACAGTGCTTGCCTTTGCAAGCGTTTGCAGCAGGAGCAAACGCTTGCCTCGGGGAGGAACAAAAAAAGCCACAACGGAGAATAAACAGAAGGGTAACCATGGTAACTATGGGCGGGAAGTCTTCTTCGCTGCTTTTGTGGCAGACTACAGCGCCACTTACAGGCCTGGCATATGTACTACAGCGTCTCCAGCGCTTTCGAGCGGCAATGGCCGACCGTGGCCCAACCCCACATTCCCCTGATAGGTGGAGAGTTGGCCCAATAGCCGTAGCGCCACCGTCCTGACGTCAAGACAGTGTTCAAATCTGGATCAGTTTTTATCAGATCCGTTGCAGCCCCTTTTTTAGAGATTTGGGTATGGAGGAAAATAGAGAGGGTTGTGTTTTCTGACACTTGGTGAGTTCCCTGGAACACCGGGGACACATATTCATGTATAAAAGACGTACAAAAGTGCATTTTGCATGATAGGTCCCCTTTAAGGGGAACTGGGGATATGTATCAGCTGCTTGTGTGACAGTCAGACAGTGAATACTTTAGAGCCGTGTGAGCTAACCCGGAGCTAACGGGAGAATAAACTCCCGTGGAAGAGCAGCCAGCACTGCAGCGGTCGGTAAATGCCGCTGAAACACATTAATAAACAATGAACCACGGCACTCTGGAGAAAAGTATAAGGTTGGAGAAGTCGTTATTTAATTTAATCTGGTTTCGTATGATTAAAAGCAACGCGATCATCGACCCGACGCAGTCCCCCGTTGTTGTTGTTGTTGTTGTTGTTGTGAGCGCCGTTGGGGAGCAAATCAGCGATGTAAACGGTGACGTCATGACGCAGCAGCGGCAGCACCAGTCGGGCGGTGTGAACAAAGCGGGAGCAGAAAAGGGAAACCGGAGCTGAACCAGAAAAGCTCTAGCACGGAGCTCGAATGGGAAAAGCGCTGGTGTGAAAGCCGCATCATATGACGCACACCTGCCAACACAGTCTCACGGCATTTCGTGTTATAGTCACGAAATTAATCTATTGATCGTGTTCACCAACACGATTTCGCCATTTTTTTCGTGTCACACAGAACAATTTTAAAAGCAATGTAAATAATAACAAATTAGAAGGAAAAAGACATTTAAAAAAATACAGATTTCAGTATTCTGAGGCTCTGAGCCCCATTTCTTTTCCTCACTGACGGCAAAAAAACTCAGACATTATACAATTTAAAATAAAAGGGATAGGGTTAGGCTTAGGGTAAGATATTGAGTAAGAACATGTTTTTATGAACCACACAGCTTCTGGTCTTCCAAGACCCGACCGGACAAAAAGACGTGTTGCAGGCACGAAACATACTACCAATAGAAATACATTGCATTTAAAATCGTTCTGTGTGACACGAAAAAAAGGTGAAAATCGTGTTGGTGAACACGAATCAATAGATTAAATTAATTTCGTGACTAATAACACGAAATGCCGTGAGACTGGGTTGCAACCTGCACACTTGCTCGCCTGTTCCACTCTTCGTTTTCCGAATGCCAGGAAGTATTCTTGCCTCGCTTCTGAAGCAAGTGACTCGGAAGACATGTGCTACCAAGCAAGCGTACTCAACATTGAGAAACACCCACTGTGAGGCTGTACTTTGCCACAACAAGCCTTTAGCTAAATGCTAACATGCTCCAAATGACTACAGTATGTTAACATCCTGACATTTACCAGGAAATGTTGACTTTGCTGAACATGTTATTTTAAGCTGTACACACAGCTGAGGCTGGTGGAAATGTGACTACTTAAGCAGGTATTTGATCACTTAAATACAATTAAAACTCTGACCAGATGATAGCAAAAGAAGTGAGAAGAGCCAGGAGTCTAGATGATGTTGACATATTACCACTGCGATAGTAAATGTTAATGTGCTGCTGAGACCAGAGTCATTCTCTGGGGTCCAGAGTCTTGAAAAAAAAAGGAAGATAGTCCAATAGGTGTTCAAATATTTCTATCTCGATTAAATTGCTTCACCTGCAGATAGGATGACCAGGTGCCAACAAGCCACAAGTGGGACAGAGAGTATGTTTGTGTGGGACAATGTGGGACATGTAAATGCAATGTCGACGCTTGTGAACTGTCGCCTGTCAGCGAACCGAGCCAAAACACTATCCCTCCACCAGTTTCACCCAATAATAAGTACCTTCCCAGGCTTTGTTGTAGCTGCATTTTCTTTTTCCCAGACTCCATTTTACACCACCAAAAGTTTATCCCGCTATTTGGTTCTATTTTATGCCGGTAAAGGGGCTCCCGTGTAACCTAGGCAACGAGGAAGCCAGGATGCCGGGTGGTGACAGGCGGGCGAGTCTTCCCACGTGGGTTTAACTTTTGATTGAATGATTGACATCTCACACAGGCAATGGTGATAGGCCTATCTTGCTTTCCATTCAGACATTGGATAAAAGCCAAGTTTCGACTTTCTGTGCGACTGTCACTCAAATGCGGGACATAGTCTCAATTTGTGGGACGCGGGACAAATTATAAAAATGCTGTGCAGTCCCGCACAAAGCGGGACACCTGGTCACCCTACCTGCAGATGGTAAAGCTCTTGTGCTAGCAAATACAACATTAATCAAAAATAAATTCTCATAAAACATCATCCATTCCATCTGCTTATGCTGAAAACACATGGCAGTAGCTACAGCAGGCTGCCATGTATGTCTATGGATGTCTAGGCTTTACCTGCAGTAAGCAAATACAGATATTATCATTTTTAACTTTGTCAGGCCCCGTCAGACTGCATCAAATAGAAAACAGAATACTACATTCTGTCTCATAAATGATTAAATAGATGACCACATATTGTACGGGAGAACATGCTGAGGTGAAAATAAGTAATCCTGGATATTGTTTTTACTGATGTGATGTCCAGCTGTGACAGCACTCTCCTTTGTGGACAAGATACTAATTAGTGTTCATTATTACAGGGCTTGATTTAATGTGGCACAAGCGAAGGAACGAGGTGAAAGATGTCAGAGAAATCAACAGAAGAAAACAGACAGGAAGTAAACACTAACAGGAACTATTTTCATAATAATGTATATTAATATTTAGAAGCCAAAAAGCCCGAACTTCAACAGAGATGAATTCAGCAACAGCTTTATCCTTTACAATGATCTGGAAAAGAGGAAGTCTTTCTCAAGACGTTATTGACAGGACTGTTGTGTTTATTGACCCGGGGATCCTATCAGTTATCAGTGTTTCTCGCACCTCACTGTGTCTGCCATGTGCACATATTGTGTTTTATACGGTTACACGTCTTCACTAAGTGCCAACACAATGGAATCATCATGTTTCACTGCACTCCCCATTTAGAGAGCAGCTCCAAAAACTCCTCGCCTCTATTGTCTCAACTTCCCCTGTAATGAAATCATGCTGCAGCCTCAAGGTCACAGAGGGGTCGGCTTCATGGAAGACTCCAGCTCCCTCTCTGAGGCGGGGGGGGGGGGGGGGATGCAGGCTGATTGCTTCGTCTCCCTGATCCCAAAAGCGTTCTCTGGGAATCTGGGAGACAGAACTAAAGGCTGATGGATGCATGATGGATGCATGATGGATGCAGCGGAACCATCCGCCTGCTCCCTGTAATGACCTTGTTCTATTTGATCTGCCACGCAGAACCAAGAGGGGGGGGGGGGGGGGGGGGGGTTGACCTAGCTCTACCAACCTGTGTAAGTTAATCAAAGTCCAAGCATAGGATCAAGACGTGTATGCTGCTATAATAACATTTTAACTGATATAGTAATGTTAGAATTATCACCACATTTCCAATCCCCTCTCATGGCTGCTGTGCCCTCTGTCCTCAATGATAAACACATGATGTTTTCCATTGGCCTCCGCCTGTTTTCATTAAGGCGTGCTAACCACACAATACATTGTTTCTCATCGCCCTCTGAAGGGTCATAATATGCTTCACATGTTACCATATATGTTCTGCTAATGATAAGGTATGTTAGGAAACTATCAAGGTTAAAGAGGTGTAGGTGGAGTTAAATGAGAGAGGAGCACTGATTGGTCAGATCGAACAAATTAAACTGAGTTACACAATTTATAATCCATTAATAAATTATATACTGTTCCGAAATGGCAATTTTTATTAAAGTATATTTTGATGCAAATACTTAATACCGTACTTTGACTTAAGTACAGTTAAAATCAAGGACTTTCACTTATAATTGATATTTCCACAGTGGGATATGACCACTACCAGTCAATGATGTGAGTCATTTTTCACCTCTGAAAACAGTTGAGCTATGTCAATAGCACATTTAGTTTTGTTGTTGAATCAACCATATTATAAAAGATGGAAAAACAGGCATACACTACGCCAACAAGTGCAGAGCTTCCTCTGTTTGCTTGTGTTAGATTAAATATTATGTCACCCAGGGCCGGACTGGGACAATAAGTCAGGCCGGGAATTATACACCCAGCCAGGCCACTACCAGTTTTTTGTGTGCCATTTTCCTGGATTTATTTGTCAATATTTACAGTGTTGCTGCCCATAGTAATAGTCCTCTAGTTTACATCTACTACCCAAAAATAAACATATGGACATGGGTTACTATTTAAAGAAATGTGCAAATCTATTTAGGAACCTATTCATGTGAACATATTTTAAGTAGGGGTGGACCTCATAAGATTTTTTATTTAATGTTGGACTTAAATGCATCAATCTGGTGCATTTTGAGGGGGAAATAAAGAGACTACACCCATATGAACCAGAACTGTATACATTTAAATAATCATAAAATCATAAGAACATGGCCATAACCAATAACATACCATATCCAATATGAAAAAACATTGAAACTTGTTTATTTATTTGTTTTTGGTTCATTTATAGTTGTGAGTGTGTCTGGGCTCCTGAACCAGCCTCACCTGTCTCCCTCCTCTCCCCCCTCTCCCTCCTCTCCCCCCTGCTCCTCTTTGAGGCAGAAGCAAAGACTAGTTTTAGCTCTCAACAAGTTTTAAAAGTGTATCTTACCTTTTTTCACCTAGTTAACATTTTTTAGTTATTATTCATGCATATTTGACTAATCACCCCCCCCCTCAAATGGAAATATGTGTTTACATAAATGGTGACCAAACCGTTTGAGACTCACAGAGAACTTAGACTAAGTTAACTATCTAAACACTCAGAGTCCTTTACCTCACCTGAGCTGAGGTTATCAGTCTCTCAGTCTGACAGCAGAGGACTCTCCTCCACCTTGCTGTTGAACAACCCAGTCTCACGGCATTTCGTGTTATAGTCACGACATTTAATCTATTGATTCGTGTTCACCAACACGATTCTCCCCTTTTTTTCGTGTCACACAGAACGATATTAAAAGCAATGTATTTCTATTGGTAGTGTGTTTCGTGCCTGCACCACGTCTTTTTGTCCGGTCGGGTCTTGGAAGACAGGAAGCTGTGTGGTTCATAAAAACATTTTCTTACTCAATATCAAGCCAAGATTATTGTTTTTATTTTAAATTGTATAATGTCGGACTTTTCTTGCCGTCCGCGAGGAAAAGAAATGGGGCTCAGAGCCTCAGAATACTGAAATCTGTATTTTTTAAATCTTTTTTTCCTTCTAATTTGTTATTCTTTTCTAAATAACACACTGTTATTTACTCAACAATAACACACAATTATTCTTGTTTTTATTTATTTGTTTAATTCTATAATCTCTGGCTTTTTTGGCATCCGTCAGGAACTGAATTTCAAAATAAAGTAACAGGAAACAGACGTAGGCCTATAAGGCGCATTTCGAGCATCATTGCGATACACACCCACTGAACTGATTACCCAAGATCCTCAGCTATGGTTTAAGCTTGGTGATTGGATGTTTTAGCCGCAATGCACGTTGGGATATGGTGTTAATGCGATGTGAAATCCGAAAAACATTTTGGAGTTTAGGATGGCCGAAGACACTACACTACCCATAATCCTCAGCTATCGTTTGGGACTACAGTCCCTTTGATTGAAAACCCCGTGATTAATCTTCAAGCTCCGGGATTGGATGTTGGAGTGGCAGTGCGCCAAGGTTACGCCGAGCGTCAAACAGCTCTTTGAAATGGAACGAAACCATGGCAGACTATCCCAAACTGGACTCGAACGGGACCAGCCCCCCCCCCCCCCCCCCCCAGAATTACACATGCTGGCTATTGTGTTTCGCTAAATGTTCTATGGGACTCTACTGGGAACGTTTTCGTTTTTCCCACAATTAGAAGTTGCCAGTATTAAACACATTGGTGTTATCAAATTTAAAACATATAATTAATAAATGGGTGAAAATCGCTTGTGTCCATAATGGGCAGCATTAATATATACCCACATGACAGCTCATTGTTACTTTGTAATTCTACTCCACTACAATTCAGAGGTTAACCTGGTATTTTTACTCCACAACATTAATTTTAGTTACTTTGCAGATTCTGATTAATGATGTGAAATATAAACAACCCTTAAAGCAGACTTTAGTTACACCTGAGTAAAATTCAGTGAAGGTGATTGTCAAGTGGCAACAATCAGGAGAGATATTAGTTGGTGCTTGAGAAGACTAAACATTTATCTGCAGATCTCTATAAAGTATATTCATTACTCGTTATTCTCTACTAATAGTTCATTAAAGACTGTATATAATGGCTATTTTGCACATCCCTTTCAAGATTTCAAGATTTTCTAAGGTTTATTGACATATCATATACACAACTACGGTGTAGTTATGCAATGAATGAAAAACTTGGGTCGCAGGTTCCTCAACAAGACATCTATCAATATGTGTATACCTCCACCATTAAACTGTCATATTCTGCACATTTCTTATACTATCTACATACATAAGAGTATAATTAATATGTATAATATCAGTTAAAATAAGTGCTTCAACATAGTTAACATTGCAATAAAGCAATATATTAGACGTTAAGTACTTTGTCAGGCTTAATATTTATCTGTAGATACCCCCAAAGCTTTTTTCTTATTTAAAAGAAGACCTTAACCTAAAGCATTCTTTAATGTTTAAATAAAGGTTAATTAGATCACTTACAGTATCTTCTTGATTTTTTATATTCTATATTTCTATCATTGACCTTCTACTTTCCCCCTATGAAAGTATGTACTCTTAATATTTTTTTCATCAAATATAACATATTAAAAAAATAATTCAATAACGTGCTTTAACCACTAGGCGGTGCACACAAGGTACACACAGCATACAATACCATAATAACTTTGTATTATTAGTGTAGGACACTTATGTATGTATAACATCTGAAGATGTGTAGTTTTATTCATGTTTACACATCATTTAACAGGATATTGCTATATTATTTCACATGTTTTGCTTCTACACATTAATATCTGATTTGTAAAACATCACAGACAGAAAGGTATATCCGTCATTTAATGGTAAGCTATTGAAATTCTGAATCCATAGATGTGTCTCCCATCACCCAAATCCCCTGACTATTCTCTCAACTCAGTATTTACATTCTTATTTTCAAAGAAAATCAGTAATATCTTTAAAAACTACAAGTCCCTGTCTATCAGCTGTGCACTGCTACCTATCTACCAATTGGTTCAAATATAAAAGTCAGCCGAATTAATGTTGATACTGCAAGGAGACGTATTTTGTGAAGAGAAATGTAAGATGTTGTTTAATTGCTGATATATTTATGATCCACGTCACGTATTCAGTTTCGGTGGCAGTTCTTCCAGTTTGTCCAGAAGTCTTGTCATCAGGGCTCTATAAATAGAGAACTAAGGCAGATGTGTAATATTTAATGCAGCCGAACCGTGTATTACAATGCCGTTATGTGATGACTTCCAAAGACAAAAGCAAGAACACTCGGATTAAAGTATTATTTTTATTTATTTCTTTATGTTTTTCGGATTTCATATCGCATTAACACCATATCCCAACGTGCATTGGGATATGCACCCAGTAAACAATCCAATCACTGAGCTTAAACCATAGCTGAGGATCTTGGGTAATCAGTTCAGTGGGTGTGTATCTGTTTCCGGTTATATTATTTTGAAATTCAGTTCCTGACGGATGCCAAAAAAGCCAGAGATTATAGAATTAAACAAATAAATAAAAACAAGGATAATTGTGTGTTATTGTTGAGTAAATAACAGTGTGTTATTTAGAAAAGAATAACAAATTAGAAGGAAAAAATATTAAAAAAATACAGATTTCAGTATTCTGAGGCTCTGAGCCCCATTTATTTTCCTCGCGGATGACAAAAAAAGTCTGACATTATACGATTTTAAATTAAAAACAATAATCGTGGCTTGATATTGAGTAAGAATGAGTTTTTATGAACCCCACAGCTTCCGGTCTTCCAAGACCCGACCGGACAAAAAGACGTGGTGCAGGCACGAAACACACTACCAATAGAAATATATTGCTTTTAAAATCGTTCTGTGTGACACGAAAAAAAGGGGAGAATCGTGTTGGTGAACACGAATCAATAGATTAAATGTTGTGACTATAACACAAAATGCCGTGAGACTGGGTTGTGTTGAAACAGCTCCTTATATCCGTTAGCGCAGCGAGCTAGCACCAGATGCTAACAACAACAATACACGTAACCGGTGCGCACACATACACACATACACACATACACACACACCCTCCCGAGCTTGAATGACACACAGAGACCAATCGAGGGCATTAGTGTATGATCTGTATGAAAGTGGCCATGTCGGCAGGCCACATCATGTAGACAGCCAGTCACCCTCTGTGAGGCAGAGTCAGATCCACATTTGCGCAGCGTTGCGTTCACAATACATACATACAAAAAAGAAATCCTCAGGCCAGTAGGCCACTTAACAGGCTTAACCTCCCGGTCCTCCCGATGGCCAGTCCGGGCCTGATGTCACCGACGTTTCACATGGCGATAAACTGAAAATCCTGCCTAAACTGAGCAGAAATTAAACGAAGACAAATGCACCATGTTGGCCGATGTGAGCTGGGTTGAGTGAAGTATAGCAGAACCATACTATTGAAAAAAGACATGCCATCATGTTTATACTGACTGTAAACCAGGAAGTGCTCCTCTCTGATGCTCCCAGGGTCAGTGTGGTTACAAAGGGACTATGTCAGGGAGACAAATTAAGGCAAACTCTTCCCGCCTTGTGTCACTTTTAGGTTTTTTAATATTTATGACTACAATCTTTGCCTATACAAGTGCATTGAGTTGCCGAAACAGAACAATGGAATCACTTATCATGATTTAGTGGCCACAAGCTGACATTGCAGTTAAAATAATTAAATATGTGGTCAGGGAACATTTCCCGGATAAGAATCCTGCTAAAATACCAAAGTGAAACTGCTGGGATAGATACCAGAGATTATATTTAATATATATATAATATATAATATATTTAATTTACCTGAAAAATATCAGATTGTATTTGATGAGTTTTGAAAAGTTCAATAATTCTCCTGGAACGACCTATTATAATTCAAATCATTTCCGGTTGTATATTTATATTTCTTAGAGAGAGCTTAGTCAGATGTTCTTCACTGTGCTGTATCTTCTTAAAGCTGTCATCTTGTTGTCAACCTGCTCAGCTGTTCTTTGTAGTTCACACTTTTATTCCTCAATCCTCTGTTCCTTTTAAGATGTTTGCGACTTATCTAAAAATATTTATTGAAACTCTTATTTATTCATTGGTTTCAATTTTTTATGTATCAAAAAATGTTTGGAACATTACCGACATAACTGATGGTTACCTGTCACATAGAAAAATAATTAGTTCTGTATTTAGAATCGGAAATAAACCCAATGATGCTTAGAATAAATACTTTTTTTTTCTTCAAAGATGAGTTCTAGTCTAGAATAATATTATATGATCTTTAAACTATACTTTTTTTTGGTATAAAATAACATTTATTTTATGTTATGTTCTCCTTGACAACAGTATTTATCTCATTTGTTCCGCAGGCTCCTGATTTTATGTTTTATATAATTATACAATGTCCTATTGCACCACGCCTCAACATTCCAACAATATCATGAGATTGTTATAGAATAAACATTCTTAAAAGTGTTTTACTGCAATAACAGGTGAAAAAATACTTTTTACAATAATCCAATATGTTTTTTTCTATGTCTATAAAACCACAGATGATGGTCTTTACTGCATTTAAAAAAAAAGAATTATGAATTTTGACTACAGTGTTTGTCTTAAAGCCTAACTGACATTAAAAGTGACACATTTAAACTGTAAATGCTATTATTTGTATCTTTTGACAATGTGTTTTGAGTTATTCTTTCTTTACCGCTGCTGCTTTTGATGAAATCAAATTCATATCCAACACTGAACTTATTATTATTTTAGTATTTTATATCTGTTATTCTATTTAAGGCTTATTTTATTTGACTCTCTTGGCTGTAGGTTTTTCTTAATTTGATTATTTAACCTAACAAATTAAGTAAATGTTATTTTTGTCATTTATGTACAAAATAAAAGTTGAGTTGGATAGAATCAGAACCAAAGAATCACTGAGCCTCAGATACACATCCAGTCAGATCTAATCATGGAATAAAAGGATCCCTGCTCCGATGTCAATAACAGGATGATGAACATAATGAAATTCTCATTTCATTGGTTGTGTCCTGAGAACAGCTTCAGAGCGGCAGACAAGGAACAGCTCCTCTGAGGCTGTAATGGAATCATCTCCAGGTGATGTGTTCGAGACCTGCGGCCGCGCCATTATTCACCGTTAGCACCGTGATCACTGCTCTCCCTCATTCACTCTGTCCTTTCTTTCCCTCCTTTCGTCACCCCCCTCTGCTCCTTGGGGGGGGGCAGCAGTGTGTGTGTGGAGATAAAAGGCAGGCATGTCTGCAGGTATGAGCCATGGGATCCATTATTGCCGACTAATACATTAAGAGACATTTCCAACTGAATCACGGCAGGTGGAGAACAGCTTTCCCTCCGGGCAGGCTCAGGCATCTGTTGTGACAAGCAAACCAAATCTCAGCCTTCCCTGGATGAATTAGTCACACACACACACACACACACACACACACACACACACACACACACACACACACACACACACACACACACACACACACACACACACACACACACACACACACACACACACACACACACACACACACACACACACACACACACACACACACACACACACACACACCGCCGTTTCCTTCATCTCTGACACTTCCCTCCCCGCTGGTTCCTCTTCCCCCGACACCTCCAACCTTTTACTCCCCCTTTTTTTCCATTCCTTACATCCACCATCTCTCTGCTGCTGTCACCTTCCATCTTCTGTCTTCCATCTTCCCTTCCCATCTCCGAAACCCCGCTCCAGATAGAGGAAAAAGTTCAGATGATATGTGTGTGTGCAGAAGAAAGAAAGAGTAAAACAGTGAGAGCGCCCGGGGCTCAAATGTTGAGATAATGGTTTCATTTGGAGGATCGTGATGAGGCCATTGATGGGAAAGCCCCTCAAAAAGTTACCTCTATAGTTTAATCCCCCCCCCGACGGTGGAACACAGCCGCCTGCCTGCAGCATCCTTTAATGCATAAAAGTCACTCACACTGCAAAGACTGAAACGTTGACTTTAATTAAATGTATTATATATACTTGCCCTATTTTTATTATATATGTATCTTATTGTGTCTTTCATATATTCTTAACTCATGTAATGCTTGATAATGCTGCTGCTGTGACAAAATAATTGTCCATAATTTGGGATAAATAAAGTATCTATCTACACTGAAAAAAAGGAACATTGACTTTAATTAAATGTATTTTGTCAACAGATTCCACATCAAATCAAATCAAACTGTATTTGTATAGCCCACATAATTGTATTAGGTTAGTTGAAAGCAATATTATTAAGTTGAACCTAATATGTTTTGTTTAAACTTCATATTATTGCTTTCAACTAACCTCATAGAGTTCTATTCAATATGTTGACATAAATCATTGAGTTTTTTCAGTGCTGTCAGGCTCGCGAGTAAAAGCACAACAAGGCATAAAAGCACCAAATAAATCTCCATGAGAAATGAAAATTCAATCAGCAATCAAAGGTATTTCTTTTTGTTTAAAGCCAAAGCATTTAAAGCATTAATGTGAAAGTCTGTGTTCAAACTTTGAGAGGAAACAGGAGCGTTTCTATTAGCAACCACAGACTGAATATGCAAAAAGTGGAAAGGGAAATAAGTGGCGACAGAAACATTTTATAAATATTCATAAAGGCTTTTAAAAGAAGGTAATCATTTTCCCTTTATGCATAATGCAGCTTATTTATTTCAAACATTACCATACATGGCAGGAAGTTCTCTAACTGCTTTCAGCCAGCTGCCTCACAACTGGGAATATGTGAGCGAGTGTGTGTGTGTGTGCGTGCGTGTGTGTGTGTGTGTGTGTCTTTGTGATGTTATGTTTTTGCAGTTGTTTATTTCTCAGAGCTGTTAATGAGGAGCGAGGTGTTTTACTGGTCATATTATACCGCTAATTCAATGAGACATGTCGACACCCAGATATCTCAACAGCATGTGTGGAAATGTATCTATGTACTTAATGTTAACCTTGTTAATCATGAAAGATACTTTCACATGTTCTTTGAAAATGTTAGAAACTCCGCCTGTATAAAGGGGCAGTTTTAACATTTGTACATTGATAAATCAAATTAGTGTTAATTAATTAATTTAGCAAAAAAAATCCCTCACTTCAAATCAGTAACTTAACACTCACCCACACCGACACATTTCAAAATGACACATATTTTACATATGAGATCATTATGCGAGGTAATAGTTATTTCAACACCTTTCTTCAATAACATGTTTCAATGTTTCGCTAAGTCTTTCCAATAATACAAAATATATATATATTACACAATTATGTACGCACTACTATCAAAACCCGGGACAAGATCTGCGTCCAACAACACCTGCTGGGGTTCCACTCAGAATCCCCACCCACACTCCACACTAACACCACCATCCATTACTGCATAGCGTGCCCCCCCCCCCAGTTCAAACTCCCTCTGGAGGGAACCTATTTAAATGTTGCCTTTGCTGACCATTCACATGCACACAAACCTATAGATCACACTACAGGAAAGAGAAAACCCCAAAGAGCATATTTATCACTTGTCATTCATCACTTTAGTCGTAGAGACACCCTTCCCTAAAAGAGTGCTAAGCTGTGAGGGGGTGTAAACGTTATATGATTGCTATAGGTGGGAATATGGTGGGAATATTTCTCACTTTCTCTGTGAGATGTAGACGCCTCATGTGAGTGTGAGGGGAATGTGACATGAATCTCCACAGGTAGAATAATCAGAGGCAGCCAAGAGCTCCTGGTGGGAGAGGGTACAGGCGGGGGGGATTACGGTGGTAGGGTGGGGGGGTTAACAGTGGCACGATACAAAGAATAAGGACGGGGCCACCAGCCAAAAGGAGGGGAAGACAAGAAAGCAGGATTTTCTCCCCTGTACAGATTTAGACAACCAAAACATAACACCCTCTCCTGCCATATGTGGACCAGTTTACCATCCTCTAACTATAACTGAGGGGGATTCCAGTACCAATGTTTTGTAGAGTCAGGGTTTTTTGTGTGTGTTATATACACGCCAAAATGTTTAACACTAGGGGACAGAGAAAGTCAATCATTTATTACTTGTGAGATTATAATGTGTGTCAGTCAGAATCAAAGGGAACGTTACATGAAAATGGGCTTCCTTGGTTGGTATTGCTATGATTAATCTGATTGGTTCATTTTCCGAATAGCGGTTGGACAGGGGTGAGGTTTGGCAGGTCGTAGGTCGTTGGGGGCTGACACATGACGGGTCCCTCGCTCCCTGTGAGGATGTCATTGGATATAATGCTGTCCTAGTGGTGAGTCAACCACACTTTCCCCAGGACAGGAAAGGAACATCTTCCTGTCCAACACATCATGTAGAAAAGGCTGTAAGGATGGTGCATTGGAAAACAACTAAGCATGCTAACAGGCTGTGTGCTTAGAGTAAACATGTGGAAGGTATGAGTACAGATGGTCAGTGGAGAAGGAGATTAAACTGCAGATTTGTACCAAAAAAAACGATTTACGAAAAAGATTTGCCGTGATAAAGAGCATCTCCCACTTTAAACCCCTAAGCACAGTATATGCATTGTGGAGTTTCACGCTCTCCTCAAAGACCAGAACTCTTCCCAAGAATAAGAACTGTTTGGATTGAAAGGATCATGATGTTTACTGTAGCATGGACCCAATCTAGAACAAATCTATAGTCTATTTACTGGGAACGCTCGAAGAAAAGCAACGATCAGTATTTTGTTTTTATAGTTAGGTATAGCCAACAAAAATCCATCACCAACCTTGCACATCTATCAGAGAGAGAGAGAGGAAAGACGGGTTCACTCTCCTCATATTGATAAACACAATCCCATTAATACATTAAAACATAAAAAAAGTCTTTCTCCCCTTTTTTGTTTAAGACCAATAGCGGTTGCCCAATCACAACAGAGCCGGCCAGCTAACCAATCAGAGCAGACTGGGCTCTGGTTTCAGACAGAGGGTGAAAAGAGGTGCTGCAGCACAGGCAGTATGAGACAAAGAAAGAGCTTTTTGAACATTAAAGCATGGAGACATGTCCCAGTAGAGACACTTCATACTGATATGAAACCTGAGCATAACACGTCCTTTTTAATCTATCGTTGCATCAAAACCGAAAACCAACCCTGCTCTGTTGGTCTTCCTTCAGAATATGAAAGAAGGAAAAGATTGCTTTGAGTCCTTCCACTCTGTGACCTAATCAAAAGGTGCCGACAGAACGACAGCGGCAGACTTTTTGGTGACAAAGACCTCCCAGCAGAGATGCCTCAGACATATGTAGGACAGAGGAGAGATTATAAATAGAGCAGGTAAAAATAATCGACATAAGGGTTGTGTGACACGACGCAGACAACACTGCAGCTCTTTGTTGTTAGGTTCAGCGGTCCCTTCAGCTAAAGGAACAGGCATGTGCTTTCCTTTCTGACAGGATACAAAGCAGGAGGCGGAAAAACAAAGAGCGTGTTGTGATGAGGGAGGGGAGTGATGAAGGTTGAGTTAAGAATATAATTGTCTTCAATACTTAATATCCATGCTCGTCTCAGTGATTTCACCAGCTTGTGGAACGCTGAGGTTTCACACAAAAGAACACAACAGCAGACAGTTGGACATGGTTTTGTTTTGACATGTGTAAAAAATGAAAACACACCAAGGCTTCGTGGATGTGCTTTCTAGAGATGTGCTGCAGAAACAAAACAGTATAACATTCATCAGCCCAGAAAGAACAATCAAATGACTGTAAAGTAGCGATATTTGAAACAAGTTCAGTCATGAACTTGTTGTCTTTCCCTGCGTGAAGACAATCTCTAGTTACTAAATCATACTTCGACTTAGATTGAAAGTGTGTAATTAGAATTGTATGAAGTTCAAGTGAAATCAATCAGAAAGAAAAGAAAAGCATAGTGGGTTGTTTTATGCAAATACAATATTATAGGTATCAGTTCTTTATCAATTAAAGTTAATGTTATTTTAGGTGAATCTGAACCTGCTTTTTGGTTTTAACTTTCTTTGGTTCATTTGTTCTGTTTTAATTCAGTAGGTGAACCTATATGTTCATAAAATGGTGTGTGTGAGCTTAAGTGTGTGTATCAAACAGCTCAGATTTGATTTCTGCTTTTTTAAACTGTAGTATGTGCTCATGTGTTTCATTGGGGGTGTATAGGCTGCTGCCTGAATGTGCTCAGTAAAAGAATAATTTCTGATCCTAAATATCTTGGTTTCTTATTTTCTACAGTCACATTGTTCTGTTGTCTTACATAATACTTCAGTAAAAAAAACTCTTATTGATATTTATTTTCTCTTGTATTTGTTGACAGTGTTTGCATTGAGGTTATTCAATATTAACGGAAGGTAATTACATTACTTCTATATTTGCTACTCAGATTAGGTTGCTGATTAATTTGTTTTACAGGTAACTAGTGATTGTAACAAAATACATTTTTGATTTAACCCTCCCAACCCTGATCAGCATTCCCAGAGAAAATCAATAAACATGATTAATGATTAATAAAATACCTGATTTTCATCTGATCAATACTATGAGAGGTTATCCTTTGTCTGTGTTTAACACCAGGGGGAAGATGTAGGTGACTTCCTGGCGCTCAGCCTGAGGCTCTGCAGGGAGGCAGCATCTTAAACAACATTAGGCACTTATAATAATTCAGGAAGTAATTACAGGCTCAGCCATTTCATTACAGCGCCACATTCCTCCCTGTTCCACAGCCGGAGGAACTGCATATGTGGAAACAAAACATTAACAAGGCAAGCCTGCACATAAAGTCAGCACTCCTGTGTGTGTGTGTGTGTGTGTGTGTGTGTGTGTGTGTGTGTGTGTGTGTGTGTGTGTGTGTGTGTGTGTGTGTGTGTGTGTGTGTGTGTGTGTGTGTGTGTGTGTGTGTGTGTGTGTGTGTGTGTGTGTGTGTGTGTGTGTGTGTGTGTGTGTGTGTGTGTGTGTGTGTGTGTGTGTGTGTGTGTGTGTGTGTGTGTCCATCTTGCATTGTTCTTGAAGGACACATTGCTACAGCATTTATGCATTCGCCCAATGCTTAGAGCAATTTCAACACATGTCCAATTGCCTCCATTGAAACTATAATAGGTGTTTTATATATCGCACCAACATGGTGCTATTCAGTCTGTAAAGTGGCTTGTTGAAGTTAAGAATACAAGGACTACACAATCCACAACAGTCCATCAGTGAGGAAATGTTCATACTGTGGGGAACATTTACCAGGAGGAGCTGTGGAAGGACCGTTGGCTAACATCTTGTCTTATAATAATAATAATAATAATAATAATAATAATAATAATAATAATAATAATAATAATAATAATAATAATAATAATAATAATACATGAGACTTGTATAGCGCTTTTCTAGAAACTCAAAGACGCTTTGACAGAGAATAAAAAAATACAAAAAATACAAAAACAAAGAAAAATACAAAAAGAGATAAACAAAACAGAAAATAGGGGGGGGGGGGGCAGTGGTTGAATGCAGTGTTGAACAGGTCGGTTTTGAGTGATGTTTTGAATGCGGTGAGGGAGGAAGAATCTTCATGTTAAAGGTCATGGCCATTTCTACTGATCATAATTCCATTGTTGAGGTCTACTAAAATAGATTTATATTGTGCAATTTTCCAAACTCACATTGGTTTCTCATACAGCATCTCTGTATAGTATGTGTATTCACTCTCTGTCCTAAACGGCTTGTTGGAGCTCCTGCCCCCCCACTCCCTGTGAGCCCAGTGGCCGTCTGCGAGACAGCGAAACCCAGCCCGAAACCAGCCCGAGCACACACACACACACACCCGCAGCCTGGCTGGGAGTTTGTGGGTGTTTCTCAATGTCGAGGAAGGCTGCTCCAGAGCCACTATTTCAAGCATACTACGTCATTGAGTGCCGCCGAAGGACTGTTCCAATGTCCAGCATACTTGGAATTCTACCGAGGTACTTCGTAGCGAGAAATTTCGAGGCTGCACATGTGTAGACTCCGCGGTCTTAAAATCCCCACAATGCTTTGCGCACGGACCAATTTCCAAATCTTTGGCGGAAATCGCGCTCCATTTAAGGCGGGGCCTCGCATATGACGCACACCTGCACACCTGTTAGCCTGTTTCACAATTATTTGTTTTCTGAGGCTAGGAAGGATTCTTGCCTCGCTTATGAAGCAAGTAACTCGGAAGACATGTGCTACCAAGCAAGCGTCCTCAACATTGAGAAACACCCTGTGTGTGCTCACACACAGACTCACAGCCTCGCCGCGTCCCGCTGTCTCAGGCGGAGAAATCTGCGGAGCTGCAGCTGAGAAAAGATTGAGTGTGTGTGTGTGAGGAAGTCCGCGGATTGGTCCATTTGGACCAATCCACGGAGCCGCTACGTTACGTTACGTCACTATACCCAAATACGTCACTGTACCCAGGAAGAAAAAGAGAAATCTCCAACGAGGCGTTCTGGGGCAGCATAGACAGGTCTGTTCTGTGTTAGAGTTTTACTCGCTACAGGGTGTACTTTGAGGGTTAGTGACTCTGCAGACTGTTTACATGCAGAAAAAGCTACATAACACACAAGGGGACGGGTAATAACCGGAAAAGCATGACATGGGACCTTTAAGTTATGTTGCCTCCAAATTACTATCAACACAACATCATCAGGGTATGATTTCAGAGAAAGTTAGAGCACCAATCAGGAGATGTCAGAACCAGCGTTGGAAGAAGCACGAAGATCCTTTGCTTGAGTAAAAGTACAAATACTATGGTCTTAAAATACTTCACTAATAGTAAAGGTCCTGGTTTCAAAATGTTACTTAAGTACAAGTAGAAAGATATTATCATCAAAATGTACAAACAGTACAAAATATCCTTTCACAGTAATATAATATTATGGTTATTCTATTATCCTGTTGTTAAGAGTATTTAAGTGTTGTTGTTTGTCAATGTGGAGCCAATTTAGATACTTGATATACTGTGTAGATTAGTAGTATAGTATTGCATTAGCAGAATATCATGTGTTTTTATTAGGGCGTTAATAACGCGTTAACGCAAAAAAAAATTAACGCCACTAATTATTTTAACGCGATTAACGCATGTGTATTTTTTGTCCTCGGCCGCCCCGTAGTTTCAGAGCGCATCGAGTTTAAAATACCATCTACAAGCTGATGCTGACAGCCCCGCTCCTGCCGCCCGCTTGTGGCAGACCACACTTCCACGCTCACCGGCAGGCCCGGACTGGCCATCGGGAGGACCGGGAGGGTGTGTGTATGTGTGGCGCGAGCGAGGCACACCTTAAGTGTTGTTGTTGTTAGCAACGGATATAAGGAGCTGTTTCAATGAAAACAGAGGAGCGACATTCCGCCGACAACTGCGCCGAGCACTTGACTTTATGCAGGTAGCCAGACAGTGGGACATTGTACGAAAAGTCAGCACACTCAGCACGGATAGTGCGCACAACATGATTGCAGCGTCCAGGCAGCTCCCGTTCGAGCATATATGCCTTGAGCTGCACATAGCTCCAACGATCCATCACAGTGTCTCCACATTCACACACACACACACACACACACACACACACACACACACACACACACACACACACACACACACACACACACACACACACACACACACACACACACACACACACACACACACACACACACACACACACACACACACACACACACACACACACACAGTATTATTGTATGAGAGGTTGAATTGAGGCGAATATTTGTAATGTTCAGGTTGTTGTGTTTAATATTCATGAGAATATTTGGCATTGTTCAAATCATAATAAACAAACATATAAAGCATATTTGTCCACTCATATGTTGATATGAGTAGTAAAAACTTGAAAAATATCCCTCTAAGGTACATTTAGAACAGATAAAAAATGTGCGATTAATTTGCGATTAATCGCGATTACATATTTTAATCGACTGACAGCCCTAGTTTTTATATGTACCAAGTTACTAGTAACTGTTATTGTTCAAATATATATATTACAAATATGTCAATTACAATACGTGAGTAAATAAACTTAGTGACTTTCAACCACTGGTCAGAACCAACAGAACCTTGATATCCTCCGACATGTGGTTGTGTTGGTATGTTCTGTAAAGATAACAGTGAATGGACCAGCTGAGGTGTGTGTTACATGTTGTTCACCTCCTGCATCGTACAGGCTGCATGTTAACGAGGACTGAGGTCTAATTGAGGCTCTGAGCATGCTCTCTAATTAACTCCTTTCTCTGAACCTCATCCTCATACAAAGAGCTGGGATCACTCAGAGATCATCCCCTCAATAACTACTCATCATCCCAATTATAGATCTTAATGCCAAACACAGCCTATTTGGCCTGTCAACATTTGGAAAACATCGTGAATTGATGATTTCAAAGCAAGAAAGAGTAATGTAATGAGCCATATTCCATCTGGTGGTCCAGAGGGAGGACCACTGCCTCTTAACCTGTGAGCACATGTAGTAACAAGGGCAGAAGTCTGAGTTGGAGTTAAGTGCAGAGGAGTGGCAGAGGAGTGTTGACTTTTCAGTGCAAAAGAACAGTACAATTCCTTTAGCTTGCGCTGTTCATAGTGATTGTAAATCTACATCTACATTTCAAATGAACATACTTTATAAGCATAATTATGATCAAACTTTTAAATGTAACATCATAGAGGTGATTTTTTTCATTATTTATATATGTTTTTTTCTTATGAACTTAAAGGTAGGGTAGGTAATTTTGGAGAAACCGGCTCGAGTGCGCTAGAATTTGAAAATACACGACCGGAGAAAATCTGCCACTTCCTTATAGAGCCCCGCCTCCAACACACACGAACGCGCACATGACCAATGAGGGCACGAGATAAGTTTGTGTACAGATGGAAGGCTGACAGGCAGGTAGGCCATCCAGTTATTTTAGCCGGGCCGGCTAAAATGATTGGTCGTGCTTTTTACAGTACTACGGCTTCCACAGATGACATTTTGTTATGGATTTTTTGTCAAAGCACTTAAGATATTCATTGCTATCGGGATGTTAAGAGCATTCCATGGAATATAACAAAAAGTGTATCTCGAGCCGGTTTCTCAAACTTACCTACCCCACCTTTAAGGTGTCAGTGAATAATTTGATAATTTACATCTTTACATCCTTAATTGGCGCAAACATTTAAAGGCTGTTTCCTGGCCATTAAGATCACAAATGATCTAAATCACAAATCGGCAGATAACGCATCGCTCATGCTCTCCACTCAGTGGTTGCCGGTGTTGTGAAAACAGGTAGTTCGGCTGAGCGCTGCACTAATCTGTGAGAGTACCACTTAATGCTGAATGTTGGTGTTATATAAGGCTTCAAATATCCAATGGCTGGCATCCCACAGGGCGACTAACAGCACTTCATAACGGAGCAGTTCTAACATCCTGAAAACCACTCAAACGGTCTGTCCAACACTATCTTTGTGTCTCAAAATCACATTTCTAAAACAGTCTGGATCTTAATGCAAGATAAAACAAACAGGGGAAATAAATGACACAGATTGGAGATGAAGTACTTAATATGACCCTGAAAATCCTCACAGTCTTTCTTAATCGAAAGGACCTGGGAAGGTATTGGGGTATGGAGGACTTATTATACCAACAGTGTGACCTGTGTCTTTAGATCCCATCAGTTGTATCACCTTTGAAATGGTTGTTGGCCTCATGGCAGAGTCCTGCACGGGTCTGATTTTCAAGACCCGCTCCCGCCCCGCACCCGCAACGTTCAATACCGAACCCGCCCCGCTATCCGCACATATTGCCAATTAGTTCCGCAAACCGACCCGACCCGTCGGCACAAGATCCGCAAACCGACCCGAACCCGCATATCCTATGAGCAGTGAAAACATGCATTTTATTAACACACGCAGTTGCGTATTTGGCTCAAAAAGCGTGGGATGTTGGTTATTATCTCCATCTAGGATGACACCAAAAGCCTCCCAGACGTTGGATTTCGCTCTTGAGGAAGAGATATTGACAATGCTGTATTCTCCGAGCTTCGCCTCAGCCATTTCGAATGTGGCGCGCTCAGCAGCAGATTGATGCGGTGCAGAGGTTATGATTATGCGCGGTCCCGCGGGGGAGAGGTCTGAGGATTTAAACATTAAATAAAATTATTATTATTTGTAATATATTTATTATGCAACACCCGCGACCCAACCCGCATCTTCTTTGTTTTACCCAGAACCGAACCCGGAAAAAAATGTTTGAAAAAATACCTCCCGCGAATCACTTTTTTTGTGGTTATTTCTACAGGCTACATCACAGTCACCATCAATAGGTGTTCCCCTGTTGGGATCAATGATGTGTTAATGCTAATCCAGCCATTAGCTTCTGAGACATGTTGGCTATAGACGAATACATGTTGAGTACATGAAAGGATACAGATAACCACTTGGGTGGAGGACTCAGTGGAATATCAAGCCTATCGTCAGACAAGAACACTGATATTGGACAAGTGTTGCATTAGTCATTAGTGACCACATCGCCTCCATACAGCCATACTGCTATAAAGAGGTGCAGGAATGAGTCCAGAAACCAGGGAAATGAGTCAGCCTTTTACCACTTCTGGTTCACTCTTCTCAAAGTCAATGATTTTGTTTATGTGATTTTGATTAGATCTGAAAGGTGATTGGACAACAAAAAGAAGAGATTCTCACGTTTTGTACTATGACGTAAAATATGTTAGTTAATACTCCACTGATGAATGTCCGAAGCTTCTATGTTTCATAAAAACAAATTACTAATCAAGACTAAACATGAGTGCGCTTAGCAGTGGTGAGGTGAAGTCATGTGACAGTGAATTTGTTTGTTTATAGCCCAACGTTAGCTTTTTATTCTAGCCATTGCATGTATGCTTCAGAAATCACAAAATTGGTGTTAAAATGTTAACGTCATCACTGCACCACGCTATTAGATACTGTGTAGTAACTTAGTTGCTCGGCAGGTACAACAATTTCCCCAGTGTTTGCATTGCAGATATTCATCATCTGTAAAAGATTGCTGTATAACTGTGTGGCTGTATGGTAGTTACCTTTGGTAACAAAGAACTTGATATAGTACCTGTCTGAGCTGGGGTCTATATTATGAGGAGGGAGCACGTTGTGGCTCATTATATGCCGTAACATCAGTGTTCCGCAGTGTCGTGCTATGATTTAACTGTGCTGTGTGTATGATAAGTGTGTTTCTTCAGCTCCTTTAATAGGCCTACTCCGTACCTCTCATAATGTGCAGCCAGGCGAAGACAGGATGCTCCATAAAGTATGCTGGACAGGCAGATGGCTCGCTGGATAAAAGAAGACAAACCCTACAGGTCCTCAATCAATACTACTGGCATCAATATTCACCACCTCACTGCCCCGATACCAGCCTTCTGTTAACTAACACTCACACTGATCTGTGTGTGTTTGTGTGTGCATGCAGCCATGTTTGAAAGGAAGACCAAAATAGATCAGGGTAGAATTTACACTCGATATGGTATTGATTTCATCGTTGCTCATTTCTCATGTCTGCAGCAGGTTTAATTGGATCTACCGTAACAAAGGATGAAGACAGTGCAAAAGCAACAAAATCTTTTGTCTCGTGGTATGACCGCCACAATTGAAATAAACACGGGGAATCCATTTTCTTCTCCTTTGTTGTGGCCGGAATGGATTTATATGAACCACACACAAAATGCTGTGGTCATTAACATATCAGAAATAATTGTTTGTTCATATCACAATCTACAGCAGATTGGATAATTCCACTGAAAATAACAAAACAACAATAAACCACTTGCCAAAGCACAGAAGGAGCCCTAAAGGTTGATTCATAATATTTCAGCAGCTCTCACTCCTTTTTTCTAATGAATAATGATTACTGTATTGCCGCATTTCCAATATGAAAATGCTTGTCTCCCAGAAAAATGTAATTCCATCCATTATTAATCCAAATGAGCTTGTTGTATGCACTGTTGCTGAAGCATTGAAAACATATCTGGGAATATTTCGAGCAGCAAAACATGTCTCAGCCCACGGTGCATTATCAAGAAGCAGCAAGCAAAGATAAGTGTGGCCCTCTGCTCTTTCATCAACAAACATCTAAGGGGCCAGAATGGAAATCTTTCCAAGATGATTGCTGGCGTGCAGCTTCAGGTCTACCATGCGGACAGACAGATCAGGAAATCATTGGCGACAGCAGGATGAATATCTCTCCTGGTTTTTCAATTTCCAGGCACAGTAACACGTCTCTAAATAAAATGCTTTAAATCACACATAAGCTCTTGATAAACGTTTCAGTGGGGAATTGTGTCTTGTTAGAATAGTGAAGAAAATGAAAGTGTAATATCTGGGAACTAGTGTCCAGATTGCCAAGTAATCTCCAGAGAATTAAAATGGTCCTCCAATGACTTTTCCTCTGATGCTACCAGCGAAAACTCTGGTCCATGACAGAGTCTGTCCAAAACCAATGGCTAAATAAAATGGTTTCCTCGATCATTCCCCACAGAGGATAAACCCTAATGTTTTTGTGACCCTTTTTTTCTTCTCCAGATTCATCAACAGATGTACAAGATAACTAATAAACTATTATATGCTGAACATATTCATGCTCTCAAAGAGATACAACATTATAAAGAAAACCTAACACTGAGGGGTTAGTAGATTTCACTTAAAAATAAATACTTTTTCAACATAAAATGTTTAGTTTTTTACCTCAACTTATTTTAGTTAGTTTACAACTCATTTTAATAAGTCTATCAAACTGAAAAAGAACAAAAGAAATGTAATTTACATATGGAATAATTTTGAAAAAATATTTCTGCGTTTACTCAACTATAGGGATATACTAAGTTAGAGTAACTCATGTCTATTGAGTTTCAACGGTATAGTTTCAAAACTGAACACACGCTTGGACTTGCCCGGACTCTGCAAGACCGCATGTTGAGTTGGAGCAATCTGTGTTCATCCTGGAAGCAAAACACTTGATAGCAGTGGAACAACAGGATTTTAACCTAATAATCTATTAAGTTACTGGTAAGTAGCCATTTTTGTTCAGCTTAATTTACAACAGCTGCTTACTGCATAGTGTAACACAAGCTGTAAGGTAGTCATTAGCTACTTGTTTTAAGCTACTGTAGCATGCATAGCATACTGATTAGCTAGCTGTTTGTATCCTCCTGTATCCTTTGTTTCACAGTTGCAGTCAAAGTTCATTATTTGTAATACAGTATTTTCTTTTTCTTGTTTGAATTAACGTTTGATAAAAACTGATTTAAAATAAATATGAACAGCAACTGACAATGCCTGGCATGTTCCGTTTTTGCAAACAAGCCTTTGTTTTTCTTTCTCAACATTAAAATGTTCTCCTTTTAAGGATGATTCGGTGGAAAGAATAAAAGAGGTTGCTATCCGTTGCTTGGTGGTGTGTCTTCGTGAAAAGGAGGATCTCTTCAAGGAAAACTTAAGTAAGTAAAGACGATGCTTAAATCATACTGTAACTTGTGTTAACCTGAAACACAATACAATGTTTTCAAATCTGATTGCAACAAAAACACTGAAATGTATTTTCTAATCTACTTATTCCAGGATGGTGAAGTGGAAGTTAGCAATGACGTGCTGAAGATTGACTTGACCAGGGTTGCGGATGCAAGAATATTGATTGAAGGAACAGAAGTCCTTCAAGTCTCGGATGCGACAAGAGCCTGTGCCATGCTAATGGGGCTAATATACTCACTCAACCTAAGCTACCCAAAAGAGATGTTAAAAACGTTGGAAGGAGGTTCATGCCTTTATTTACATTTTTGTATTTACTTTTATTTGATGTTTGAGAACATTTGTTATAAAAAGGTCATTGTGTAACGAACATTTGAAAATAAACTGTTAAAAAGTAGAACTTAAAGGGAACCTATCATGCAAAATGCACTTTTCTATGTCTTTTATACATAAATATGTGTCCCCGGTGTGTCGGGGAACTCACGCAGTGTCCGAAAATAAAACCCTTTCTCTTTTCCTCCGTACCCAAATCTTTTAAAAACGAGGGTACAACGAGCGGATACAGATTTGCTGCCGATATTACATAATTTCTGATGGTGGACCCACAGAAAGTTGCTATCAGAAACAATGCCTGTTTTGGACGTAATCTCGTCTTTGTTTACATTAGCAAGCCTCGCTAACACTCAGAGCTAACCTGTACTGTGTAGAGCACATGTGTTTAAAAAGCAGGAAATAAAAAAAGGAACTCACCTTGTGATAAACCTGCAAGAGAAAAAGCATTTGAGCTCCATACTGTTTCAGAAATAATCCTTGATGTGGTTTAGAACAGGATGGCGTTTTATCACAACAGAATTTAACTTTATCTCCGGTAGAATTCTGATCAGGCATTAGCTCCGCCTCCTCTTCTTTTCTTTTTTTTAAAGCTAAGGACCCAAAATCCGCGTTTCTCTAACAGGGCTGCAAAAGAGGGGTATGAGCAGTATGAGGCATGGCTACAATGGGTGATCTGTTTGGTATTTTAAGCAAAACACTTCACAGACATGTTTTGTATGGCCCTACAATATATTTTTCCATTATAGCATAATAGGTCCACTTTAAATGTGCATATTATTTTTGACAATGGACAGGGCCACATGTTTTACCTCACCAAGTCATGGTTATGCCCAAATGATGTGTAACCCTAACAATAACCCATGGTTGGGTTTTTCTCAATGCACGGGGAAACAAACTGGCCCTAGATGTTATCCTTTGGCCAGCAGCTAGTCACTAAGTTAGACTGCCAAATTGTCCATGGCAGGATGATTCACATTGTGGATGTCAAAGCCTTGTTATGAGTACAGTAACTACCTTCATAGTGTTTGAAGAATCAAATCAAATCAAATCAAATCAGGTTTTATTTATATAGCACATTTAAAAGCGATTTTTGGTCGAGCCAAAGTGCTGTACATGTAATAAAAACACAATTACTACAAACACAGTAAACGACAATAAATTACAACAGATATATCTTAAAAACAAAATAAAAATAAAACACACAAAAGTCAGGAGTCGTGCTCCGCTCTAACTAGAAAGCCAGAGAGAAGAAGTGTGTTTTTAGAGTAGATTTAAAAACCCCTAGGGTCTGGGCCGACCTCACATGGAGGGGCAGAGTGTTCCAGAGCCTAGGGCCAGCTGCTGCGAAGGCTCGGTGCCCTCGGGTTTTTAGCCTGGTCTTGGGCACTACCAGCAGCAGCTGGTCAGCAGACCTCAAAGCTCTGGCTGGGGTGTAGCGCTCGAGGAGTTCAGCTATATAGGCCGGAGCCAGCCCATTTAGTGCTTTAAAAACAAATAAAAGGATTTTAAAATCAATTCTGAACCGAACTGGAAGCCAGTGTAGTGAGGCCAGAATAGGGGTGATGTGGTCACGCTTTTTGTGGCCAGTCAGCAAATGTGCAGCAGTGTTTTGGACTAGTTGTAAGAATGACTCTTAACCAACCTATATTTATTTAATACATATATTAATATTCTCAGGGAACTTGATTTGTATTCAAACTACAGTTGAAATGAACTGTGTCCACTAAAGATCATACATGTGACATCAAAATGCTCAAATATAATTTGTAAAACTCATTATTAGCCAACAAAAATAGAAATCAGAGAGAGGGTCAAAGCAGCACAGGAAGACAAGAAGAAAGATAAAATGTCAACGGTGAGCAGTGAACAGAATGTCAGCCACAAAACAGATTATAGATCATTTTGTTAAGAGCTGCTGAGTGAACACAGCTCGGTGAGGCTGTGTAGTGTTTCCAGCTTCTCTTCAGTGTCGGGGTGAGCAGTGTTAGCAGGTAACAGATGGCAGCCTGATCGCAGCACGCTGTCTATGAGATGATTCTTCATTACCTTTAAACAAGTGTGAGGCAAATGTCCTGCAGGCATGCTATGCTAATAAGACTTCCTGCTGAATCCAAAGCCTCCAGCTCCAACATATTATAATAATGACTCGTCATTATGCCAAGATAAGGAAGTTCCTAGTGCCCATAGCCAAATCAGAGAGATTATGCACATTCTTTTTTTGTACCCCTCTCCTCCCAAGGATGAAGTATTTTTCTTATAAGACCCCATGTCTTAGGACCGGCTGTAGATTGTTAGCTGACTGACAAGACTCTTAAGCCTCTTCCATACAAAAGGGTCAAAAGCAAGTAGTTTGTTCAAGGAGAAAAAACAATACAGATGATTATTGTGTATAAAGCAGTACTTATCCTATAAAACAGCTAAAAAGGGATGTTATACAATAACAAACATTGTTCGATTTCTAACCTGGTTCCCAATTATTGTGATTCTTTTAGTCATTTATTTTACACAAGACTCAGTAGGATTGAGATAAACTTCTGGTATTGGAAAACAAACATGTCTTTGATTCTATAAAATCCTGAAATATATTTATGAAATATAACCTGCAGAAATCCAAGATGGCAGTTGAGACGATGGTATAGAAGGACACCAAACGTTTCTCTTTTCTGGGACAAAATTATCAACCAATTGTAGACTTGACTCAAAACCCTTGTGAAGCAGAAGCATGATAAACAAAATATCTGAATAGAAGAATTGAAAATAGAGAATAGAAAAATCATCCAGTGCTATCTTTATGATAGTTGTCACAAATGATCAAACGTTTAACACTTCCCTACAGAAGTAAATCTGTCCCACCTGATCTTAAAATAAAAAGCCATTGAATTTCTAGCACCGAATAATTATGCATTGAAATTATGTATGTGAATCTTTTGCCTCTGAATTTAATCGTTCAAATAAATAAAAAAATCTATTAGGTTGGCCAAATCCAGCCAAGTTCTTTTTTAATATTTAGTGAAAAACTGAAAAGCATATAGTACAGTTAATATACTAACTGAAGCAGTGCAAATCAGTTCTTAAAAATGCAGGCAAAACAACACAAACAAAACAAATTCAGATACATAGCTTTAATGCCTAACAATATGGTGCCAAAATATCAATGGCTTTTTCATTTCAAAATCTGAAGGAACAGATTTCCCTCCATACTGACATCAACCTTTTAAAGAATGAAGAATCTGCAGCTCATTCTGTCTTCCCTCTCTCATGTTAAGAGTTGGTAAATGCTTCCTTTTTTGCCTCTTCTTCTCTGTGTGCCTACTCTCCATATGAAACATTCCCGTCGCATGTGAACCGTGGAGCAGTGTTTTTGGATGCTGGGAGGACAAGAACACATTCTGCAGTAATGATGGTCGCTGAACGTGAGAAGGAGGGATGATGAGAGCAGCTTTTCTTCTCCTCGCCTACCCTCTTGATCCCTTTCCTTCTCAGTGTCTCTGCGTCGCCTATCTCACTCTGTCTGGATTAAAGACACCACGCTTTTTGAGTTAGACTATCTCTCAATTCCCTCAGCACTTAAAAGGCAAAGGAAGAGATCACAGTATTCCACCACAAACCCCCCCCCCTTTCCATCAGCACACCCACTCCCCGATTTTCTTTTGCTTCTACTGTAAGTGTGCAGACATTATCTCAGTTCGGAGGCTGCGGGTCAAGCGCTAATTTCAGTACAGGAGGTCTTAATGTTTCCTGGCATCCATTATTTCGAGAGACAGAGCAGGTTGGTGATGATTAGTCTGGAGGAGGGAAGGCATTTGAACAGAAAGTGTTATTACAGAAGAGTCGAATGATGGAGATATGGTACAGAGAATACAGTTGCAAGCAACAGCTTTAGCCCTGCAAGAAATAACACAATTAGCAGCGGGCCATTCTGCATCCACACACTGACTCTGCTCGAGCCCAGTCTGCAGGTAAGAGACAAACAGAAAATGTGAATGTCAGGCCGTTTATTTGTATTTTGAAAGCACTTTGTTGCTCAGTGAGTGAATCTTGTTGCATCTTCCTGAGACCTTTCCTGTTCTCATCCCGAGGAGTGAGAAACAGTGTGTGTTTCCCCAAACTGTGAAGGGCCTTTATAACAGTTGTATCATTGTTGCCCTAAGACACTGGTTATTTATCATATATTTTGTTCGCAGTTATAATATAATGCATGGTTGGTATTGCGGCTATTGGCCAAATAAACGTGAGGGGCTAAACAAGGGAACAAACACTTTGACGCACGTAAATTGTTTGGCTCCACTCCTTGCATTCGTTTGACCATTTATTCTTCCACAAACAGGCACAAATACCATCAATTGAGTACGAGTGACCGTTACTGCAAATAGGTCTGCGACGAAAGTATGATTGGAAATTGCAGTTGCGGTGAAAAATTCCAATCAACAGAAAATGGTACTGAAAATGTAACTCCACCCCCCGTCACTGTCCATGCAAAAAACCCAAGTGAGCATGTGAAAGCAGCAAGCTCCACCTCCACCACAAGCTGCAGGGAAATGCCCACCGTCAGTAAGAAGTGAAAAATATCACAATATAAATAACAAACACAGAGACCTTACACGAGGCTCCTACAGCATGCTTTCTTAACTCATGGTCCACTTTCACAACTTTCAACCAAATCTGCAATTAATATGACAACAAACCATTTTTATATTTCCTTCTAAACAAAAACTCTGAAGGCCTAAATCAGCTTCACCTGATCCACAACCAATGGTAACGTTTTGTAAGGTTTGGTAAACATTTTTGGCTGAGGCATTGGGTAAATATTGTCGATATGGGCCACAAGTATTGACTGTTGGAAGGTTGCAAACAACAGGCGCTGTATAAATCACAACCTTTGTTGACCCATGTACTCCTCCAGGCGCTATGATAACGTAAACTATTATTCATGGAACATTTATTCTCTATATGATCTAAAGTCATCGCCGTTAAACTTAAACAAAGATTATCTGTCTCATTCTGGTGAAGCCAGTCTCCATCCATCCCATTAGTATGAATAGCATTGTGCTCACAAAGCTGAGATCTGGAAACATGGCAACATTGCAAACAATTCTGATTTAAAAACAAACACAGATCCACATGATAAAGAATACGGTTGGAGCAGTGAGCAGTTGATTCATCATTTTTTTTCTTTCTATTCCATTATCATTATTATTATTTTCTTTCTTTGTGTTTATCTCTGTGTTGTTGTTTTTGTTTCTCCTCCTTTGCCCCCCTTGAACTAATGTCATTATGAAAATACTGTATTTTACTGTTAAAGGGCTCTGTATCCTGTAACTCAATGGGTTAATGGGTGGTGGGTGGGAGAGTGGTGGGATTGAAATGAAGATTTTGATTTGTCAACATGTGTGTATATATCTTTACTGAAACTGTATCACTTGCTTTTGTTAAAAAACTGAGAAAATCAATACAAATATTTACCATAAAAACAAACACAAGCAGTAAGAAAACAATGCAGGTATGAAGATGCAATAACATGACCTTTGACACATGTTTGTTTTAATTTGTTGTCTTTTCTCATTTAACTACTGCAGCACCAAAGCAAATCAAATCAAATCAAATCAAGGTTTATTTATAAAGCACAGATTTTTGGTCGGGCCAAAGTGCTGTACATGTAATAACTACAATCACATAAAAAACACATTTCTATAATCACAATAAAAGACAATAAATTACAACAGATATTTAAAAAGAAAAAACACAGGGAAAAGTCAGGAGCTATTCGACTACACAACATTCACATCCTGTGCAGATGTCTGGTCGTAGGGGAAATGTTCCCACATTGTTACAGAGACATCCTGCTTTTCCAACATGTAGGATGCTAACTGCTTCCTACAATGTGTTTCCGTCAGAGGCTCCATCACTCCAGTGGATGTTGTTGGCTTTATCACAGACTCTAAAAGATGTAAGCTGCTCATGACCTTTGCAGGAGGTGTCAGCGCTGTGCTCTTCCTTTTCTTTGAAAAGATCAATAGTCTAACACTTGTAGCATGTTCTTCAGGAAGGCTTGATCTTTTCTAAAAGTCTGAAGAGATTCTGACAAAAAACTCTTTGATGACTCAGGCAAAGCAACTGCTATGTTTCCTTTTGTAATGCACCGGCATGATGCAGCAAATGCAAACTACTTCCACCGGAGCTGGCAGAGAAAGCAAAGCAGCCAGAGATCAGAGGAGGAGACGGAGCTGGGGGGTGTAAGACTGAGCCCCCAGGCCACAACCTGGATGGAAACCAGCTCTGCCTGAAGACGTATGTGGGAACTCACCTCCAGATATCCCCTGAATCAATCAGTCCCCTGCATTAAAGGTCCTTCTTTGTCAAATCCCGCTTGCCACCTTGAAATGAGATCAGCAGGCAGAGAACAAACAGGCTGCAGGGAGAGAATGTCACAAACTGACGGTGGTCGCCTCCTCCACCGCAAACTGTTTAAGGGTCAGCAGAGGCCAGCCGTAACTCCATTAGAAAGAGAAATGGATAGCTTAGTGTCTGCAGCCTGACACCTGCAACATGTACTGTCAAAGTGGCCCTGGAGGCAGGGGGGGGGGGGGCGGAGACAGGAAGCAAAGGACTGCAGACGGAGGCAAGCAGAAGGAATATGGACCCGAATAATGATGGCACAATGTGATACAAGGGGAGGCAGGAATGGGGTATACATATTTATAAATTGGTCAAAGGTTGATGAGATCATGGATTTGATTTTCAAACATTTTCATGATCATTGTCCTGTCAAAAACTCTTTCTGTGAGTTTGTCACTTACCTTTATTTTGTTGTGCTGACCAGAGGTGGGAGAAGTACTCAGATCTTGTACTTCAGTAAAAGTAGAAGTACCAGAGTGTAGTAATACTCTGTTACAAGTAAAAGTAAAAAAGTATAAGCATCTATACAGATTGGTCCATTTCAGAATAATATATATGATATGTTTTATAATGATTGATCATTAAAGTGTTCTCAAAGCTGGTAAAGGTGCAGCTAGTTTGAATGACTTTGTATACTGCAGGGTAGCTTGTGGATTTACTCCAGGTGGAACTAAAGTCTGATTTAAGTGATGATTAGTAACTAAAGGTATAAAATAAATGTAGTGAAGTACAAGTACACCATTTACCTCTGAACTGTAGTGGGGTAGAAGTACAAAGCAGCAAACAAATGTAAATACTCAAGTAAAGTACAAGTTCCTCAAAATTGTTCTTAAGTACAGTACTTAGTAAATGTACATCACTGGTGCTGACTACAAGAGACTCTACCATTTTGACAAGATGAATATGTCCTATTTGAGACATGACAGTATATCAAAAATCCACCATGTGTTGAACACTGGATGTAGCCAGCAGACATCACAGCCCCCCCCGCAGTGATCCTCTCCAAACTTCCACTCAGAGCTGCCTCCTTCCAGACAGAGACAAAAAAAGCCTCAGACAGCCACTGACCCTGGAAATAGCCCTGTTTTATATGTTTCTCTTCTTTCTTTTGTCCCCAGCTACAAATCCAGCAGAAGTAATTTGATTTAGCCATGGGCATTCGCTATCGATTGTCTGGCCTGCTGGACGCTCAGGTCAAGTGTTTGTCCAAACAGCAAGAGACCGAAAAACAGACTCTGTGTGTGTTAGAGAGAGAGAGGATGGTGAGAAATTCAAGATGATCTCACTAACATATGTGCACTCCTCCATATAATGTCCTGAAGCAATGACCTGATGTGCTTATAGAGAAATTGGCAGACAAGTAAACCACAAGTCAATGCAACAAAAATGTCCTATATGATATTAAAACCCTCGCACATCTCTTGCCAACTGAGGGTTTCACCTCCACTTGACTTATTGTAAGAGCCACAAGGGAAGTGCTCAGGCTGCATGGATGTTCACGCCAAACTATATTTGTTTCATTCCAACTACATACAACGTGTGAATAAATGGAAAAGCAAATGCACCTTTAAAAAAAACATATAATTCTGATGCTCAGACAAATATTTCTAGTTTAACTTTGATAGAAATCCACAACTATATGTACTGAAAGGTATTTGTAATGTTCATCCAAAACATATATTGATAGACATTTGTAATTACAACCTGCATTTAAAAAACGTTTTTAATGTTTGAACTTCTCTACATTTGTGTGAAGGATGCTTCATTCAACAGGGAATCTGTGACCAATCAGCTTTCTCCCTCCTTTTCAACCAATCATATGAGCACCTCCCACAAGGTATGATTTAATGCACAGAGAGGAAACCCCTTTCCCTTTAAACTTACAATAGAGCAGTGTTTCTCAAAGTGGGGGCACAGACGCATGACATACTGTAGGGGGCGCGAGAGACCAGGAGGAAAAATGTTTTAAAAAAGAAAGAAAAAAAGAAAGAAAATCATAATTTGAAAGATTATTGATTCGATAACAATATGATACAGTACAAGTACGTCTGGGTCTCTGTGTTTCATTCAAGCTCGGCTCTGTGTGTGTGTGGAACGAGCCATTTTGTGTGCGTGTGCGAACGAGAGCGAGAGAGAGAGAGCGCACCGGTACCGGAGATCGTTGTTGTTAGCTTCTGGTGCTAGCGAGCTACGCTAACAGATATAAGGACCTTTTTCAACAACAAGGTGGAGGAGAGTCCTCTCCTGTCAGACTGAGAGGCTCAGTGAGCTAAAGGACTCTCTCAGTGTTTATATAGTTCACTTTAGTCTAAGTATCTCAGTGGCCGGGTCTCAAACGTTTTGGTCACCATTAATGTAAACAATTATTTCCGAGGCACACGTTTATATGATCATTATAGTTATTAAAAAATAACAGAATAAATGAAAAACAGGTATGAAATACTATATGACAGTAAAAAAAGAATAAAGTTTAAAAGGGTGATTTGTAAAATATCCATAAAGAAAAAGTAAATCTGTTTATAGTTCTGTTTCATATGGGTGTTGAGAGAGGTAATCTCTTCATTTTGCTCTCAACGTGCACCAGATTGATGCAATTAACTTCAATATTTAAAAAAAAATCCCGGACCCCCCTATGTTATGTCCACTCCCAACTTTAAAAAAAAATAGCACTTTACCCCTGCTTACACCTATATGCCGTGAGCTGATTATCGAGCCTTCATTGTAACAGTCGCAGGTACACTGTGTATTTGCTTGGGGATTGTTGCAGTAGAAAGTTCCACTGTAGCGCCCGGTACATTAATGGGAAACCCTAAATGTTTGAGCACCCTCTATGAAACGTCAAGCTAGCCCACAGCACCCCCAAAAAGAAATCTCTGGTGCCGCCACTGAGCCTGCAACCCTGTTTTGAAGAAATAAGCAGTGCAAAACAGGCTCATTGCAGCCACCTGTGATAAGACACACTTTTCTGCCAAATATCAGCATTTTCTTTATTTTCATTTTTTTGCACAGATTGCAAAATGGCAAAGTATTATGTTCTAGCAAAGGGATTGCACAATTTTATTATGTATTTATTTTTTGACCACACAGACTTATGGAGCATTGTTTTATTATCACTGTTCTAGCAAAGGAATGCTCACGTTCATATTGATGTATTTTAATAAATGTTAACTTGGCCCATTACGTGACTATTTGTGTTGGGGGGGCCCGACTTTTTTTTTTCTCCAAAGGGGGGGCCTGACAGAAAACGTTTGAGAACCAATGCAATAGAGTAAGAGTAATACATGAAGATGTTGGGAAGGAATCACTCTGTGGGAACTTGTCAGATAGCTAAGTGTTGAAACAATAAATCGTGGGCAGATAAGTCTTCAAATATATCCCAAAATAATCCAATTGAAGGTAAAAAGCAACCGGACTGATTGTTCATGTCTATGTTGGTGAAGGATGCATGTTACTATATCACATTAGCCAAGTTAGGTTGACAAGTAACTAAATTATGAACTAGCTAAAGTTGTCATAAGGAATCAATGCTTTGGCTAGCAGTGTCGATGTTACAATACATACATGATATATTAGTAGTATGACTTTACTTTAACGTGGAACTATTGTATACATATTTATTTTGTTCTAATATTTCCTTAAACATAACTTCTGCCTAGAATTAATGAAGCGTGTACAAACGATTGATTGATTGATGGCAGTTTAAGAAAGTTCTGCATTATTTAATTTGATTGTTTTTCTTGCATTGTACATAGCACCGGATGAAGCACTGATTTTGAGTTGTGATAGATGATATCTCGACCGCCATATAATTGTCTCGCATCCCCCCTTTGCTTTGTAATATCTATTTGGGCTACAATCTATTTGTTTGACATTCTCTTTTCTCTATGAGCACCAACTTTAAGATGCTTGTCATCATACTATGTAATCAGATAGTCACTGTTCAATCTGACAGCTGTAGAGCAGGGAGGATGTGTGTGAATGACACAATCCATCAGAGACAACAGTACGATGGAAGATACGGTTTAAGAGCTACTGGAGCCCTGATCCAGACCTATACATGCTCAGGACTAATTCATAAGGTGATGAGATTATTCCTTGCTTGTTTAGAATGACAAGAATGAAAATAGAGTAGTTGGCATAAGCAGTGATGCTCCGAGCTAATGCTAGTGAGTTCGTAGACGAACAACGCAACATCCTGCAGCAATAGGGCAGTATTTCCAAACAATAGCAACAGAAATGAGGTTTTTACATGTCACAAAATATATTAATGTGTGTTTTAGCAATACGCTCACATCACACAAACAGTGTTTAAATAAAATCACACTGCCCCTCCACAGCAAACCTGGCAGATAAAACATTACATTACATTGCATTTAGCTGACGCTTTTATCCGAAGTGACTTACAATAAGTGCATTCGACCAAGAAGATACAAACTTGAAGAAAACAGAATCATATAAGTACATCAGGATTCATAGAGCCAAAACATTTCAACAATTAAAAGTAGGTTGTTTCGTTGACCCCCCACACACCTCTGTCCTCTGTAACTGTGAGTCAGTGAGAGAAGGCCTGAGCCCTGAGCCTGCCGCTGTTATGTGACATCAAGGTGATCTCCTGCCTGCTCCACCAGGAATACCAGGCCTATTAAAAGAGAAAAGAGCCGAGGGCCAAACCGTCTGTTTCTTTTTTTAGACCGTCGCCCTCCAGAGGGTCGGCTTACAGAGCACGAAGCAAGGAGGAGAGGGAGAGAAGACAGAGCAAGAGAACCAAATAATACACTACTTTGATTTCCAAAAATAACTTTTTAATTTGCTAACTATCACACAACTATGAACAATTGTGATTGTAACTATAAGGTATACAATACAGGTAATAATTAAGCAGGAAAAGTGACAGGGCAGAACATTCATAAACAATGTGATTTTTCCTTGTTGTTTGGTTGCCATGTTGTGACACCAGGTGTTGTGACTTGCTGAATTTGTCTTATCACAAGTCATTACACGGCTTAGTTGAATACTCGATTCTGATTGGACAATTTAGACATTTCAGAGGTTGTTAATATTCGCTAACAGACCGCTGCTAAGCATAACATGACCATTGCTAGGGAGGATCAAGGGACTATGTGCAGTCAGATCAATCCACAGAAAAATGTAATGATTTCATGTCAGCTGTAGACAGCAAACATTAGTTTTCATCCATCAGAAAACACCATGGCCTTTTCATTAATGACCGCCTTGTTGCACATTAGCCCGTACTAAAAGACAAGATCCAAATTCATTGTCACTGGCACAGTACCTATACAATGCAGTAAAGTTATGAAGAGAAAATCTATATAAAAGGGGCATGAAACCATATCTTCCTTTATAGGAGCGCAACATTTTTTCAATCATCCTTTACGTTACATTTGTAAATAGGTCTTTTATATCAGGTTTATACTGTAGCATTCAGCTCTAATGTTTTGAACATATAAAAAAGGACATTGCAGGTCTTCATTATGGCTTATTAACATATTTTTAACAGTGTTCTTAAAATAAACATGTGTTAAGGAAGATGCAGAAACAGCATCCTATGTTTGTGAGATAACTGTTTTAGTAATCCATTGAAAACCCTTCGAATTGGTAGGAACAACCAGGAAGTGGGCCACATTGATGTGTTGCTTCCTCCAATCAGGATCACAGTTTGCTCAGAGGCAGACATGTCCTCCCTGTACCTGTGTGCAGTGTTCTGTGCCTGATGTGTCCTGCTGGACACAGGAAGTGCTGCTTGCATGTATATTTTCAGCTTCATCTATCTGGGGAAAGTTCCCTTTAGGAAACCAAGCCTCACATCCTTATAATATATATTTAGTTGTAGAGTAATTTTCCAATATATTACTGAATTGTAATGTTTATTTATAAAGGAAATACGTTCTGCTACTTTTGCATATGATAGCCCAAGTCCTCAATCAAATGTACAGCTGGCTTAGTAGGATAACAAAACAAGATACTGCATTACCATGCTTGGAAGAGATCTCCAATACAATCATTAATGCAGGCTTTGATGAACTTATGAGCATAACCTCAGAAACTACATTTAAATAGAAATGTAACAGTCGGTCTTGGAAACAAGAGCTTGTAAATGTGAACTGCATTACAGTAAAAGTGAAAGCTGATATCTTAAATCACAGATAATAAATGAGTGCCTGTAAAGCATATAATGTAACTCAATGTAGCTGGTCAAATGGAGTACACAATAACAGGTGTTTGATCCCCACTCCATTCTGAATATCTTCCAGTTCGTACATCATCACACGATTACTAGCGATCACATTTGATAACATTGACTTTACTGGCAGCATGCTATAGCTAGCTAATGTTACAGCTAACTAAGGTTAAGCTAGCTAGCTAGTGCACAGAGGTTGCCTCAACAGTTTTAGCAACCTGGCCTAATTTAAAGCAGTATGAACGTCAACAATTCAATACTATGCAGACAGAACAATACTGGTCAGGGCTAATTCCTGGAGATAAGCCTAGCTTTACCTTCGTGATTGGAGTCAATATGGACTGCTCTCCTTCTAAAGCTGTGCTGACCCAAGTCACGTTCAGAAATAACCCGCCTTGTCTTGTCACTAAAAAATGTGTTATAGGTTATGAGCACTTTCTTTGATTAAAGAATGTTATTGTAGCAGAAACAAATGCTACAATACTCAGTACGATGTGGATGGATAAGATGGAAAGGATGATAGTGTGCATTGCCACTGCTTGAAAGAAAATACTGTATTTTCTGAGAAATTACAGTGAACTACTATAGTTAACTGACCACATTTACTGGTAATGCAAAGGATGAACAATAAGCAATATTTCATAATAATTATGAAATACTATAAGATACTATTTTGAAATTCACATAAAATGAACAGCAATCCATTAGAGTATAGGTCATACCATGTCCGACCGTCATGTACTGGTGACCACAGTGGTTTGACGAGTGTTAATACATTTTGAGCTTTCTTCACTAAGGTTTTCCCAGTTAGTCCTGGAATTGAGTCTAGTGTCTTCTCACCTTCCTCTCTGACCTCCGTCACATTTCAGTCCCTGAACTATGCAGGTACTCATCCAACCTGTGTGTTTGTTCCTTCACTCTGCCATGCAGCATGGGGTCGTCTCACACTCTTCAATATGGGACACCCGACAACACTCCTGCCTCTCAGCGGATCCACAATGCCTATTTTCACCTCTGAATGAGGTAGAGAGCCAGTGCACCTCTCTCCTGCAGCATCCCCAAGGCTGCTTCACATTGTACTTGCACAGGCAGCGTGAGTCACGTGTATCACTCATCGACTTGCATCACCTTTTCTGAACAGGACTGAGTGGCTTGGGCAGTGAATAAGGGCAAAGGAGAAAGATGCCAGAGATTCTCCTACTTGCCAATTGTGGATGAATAATTTACTCTCCAATTGTCGTCCATGTTCCTAATGAATAAGATAAGATCCCTTGTGTGGTGACCTGTGTAGTACTACACTGTCTGACTCATTTGGAGACAGAACAGGGCAGGGGTCTGTGCAATGGAGCTGTAAGAGACAACACTGAGGAACAGGAGAGTCGCCGGTTCAAGCCTGACTTCAAGTGCTAAGTTAATATCTTTATCTGTAATATTAACAGATTCTAGATAATGGGAGAATGTTTCTGTTCTCTGTTAAATCCACCATAGGTTTCTCAAGAGCCATTGAGAGGCTTAATGTGGGGGACTCGCCTGCTTGGTAGTGCCGACTCCCGCTAACTTCTAGTTAATCGTGAAAGATGCAAAGAGTTGGGTCTTCAGTGGAGCTGAGGCCGTGGTGACGACAGAAGATCAGACAGCTAGCCACTAGCACGTAGCATGATACAAACTGATGCAAACAATTCTAAACGATAAAAGGTGTAATTTTACACAAAATTACACCCAAAAATGCATTCATACACTGATGGCAGGGCTGCTAATCAAGGTGCGAAGCCGCTCATCATCTAATCTAATGCTCCTTCTCAAACACTCAACCATTTCTAGCCATCAGTAGCAATATGTGGTATATTACTCAAGGACACTTCAACAGGCTGAAGGAGTTGGGGATGAAACCACCTATCTACTGGTTTGTGGAATTAAAATGGTTGAGTTAAATACAAAAAAGTTCCAAAACCATTTTCTGTACCAGGGTGGTAACATGTTTGTATTTGCTGTAGTTGTGTCCCTATAGGGACGCAGCTTAGGAACTGGAGAGTCACCAGTTCATGTCCTCATACAGACCTAGCTTGGCCTAGTACACTGCTCTTCTACGGTATACAGTATATGTAATAGTTGCCCACTCCCCCTTAATACTAGTATGAGTTAAATTCAGATTTACATTTTGTGTCGAATGACGATAAAAAGAGGATTATAAATCTTCAATTCATAATTTAAAGTGGACCTATCATGCTATATTTAAATGATATATTGTAGGGCCATACCTATATAAGGTATATTTATACGTTTCTGTTTTCAAAATACCAAACAGATCATGCATTTTAGCCATGCCTCATTTCGCTCTATGTGCTGTTCTCCAGCACTGTTTTTGCACGGGGCTGATTCTGTGAGCTGCAGCTGACCACGCCCCCCTGCAGGAGAGGGGAGCCGTACTCTGATGAAGTCAGAAGAGGGGGAGAAAAATAGATCTCCGTCCTCCGTGTTTTATTATATTATTATAGGCCTATAGAGTCGTTATTCATTTGTTTTAAAGCTCAATAAATAACAAAGAAGACCTTTGACCGGCACTTTTCTAATTTTGTCCGGAAGATTTAAACTTTAACAGACATCTTGACCGGCGAAAGAAAACCTAACTGAAACTCTGCCGCACGGTCCCCTCGTTCCTTGGAAGAGGCGGAGAGGTGGGTGTTTGTCATCTGCTGGTGGACTAACCGGAGAGAATTACAGTGCTTGCCTCAACGGGGAGGGATTGCATTGAATTAAAGCAGCGGGAGCAAACGCTTGCCTCGGGGAGGGAGAAAAAAAGCCACAGCGGAGAATAAACAGAAGGGTAACCATGGTAACCATGCGCGGGAAGTCTTCTTCGCTGCTTTTGTGGCAGACTACAGCGCCACTTACAGGCCTGGCATATGTACTACAGCGTCTCCAACGCTTTCGAGCGGCAATGGCCGGCCGTGGCCCAACCCCACATTCCCCTGATAGGTGGAGAGTTGACCCAATAGCCGTAGCGCCACTTTACTGACGTCAGTAAAGTGTTCAAATCTGGATCAGTTTTGATCAGATCCTTTGCAGCCCCTTTTTTAGAGATGTGGGTATGGAGGAAAATAGAGAGGGTTGTGTTTTCTGACACTTGGTGAGTTCCCTGGAACACCGGGGACACATATTCATGTATAAAAGACGTACACAAGTGCATTTTGCATGATAGGTCCCCTTTAAATTGAGTTTTTTTTACTTCAGCATGAGAGTCTTTAGAGGCTGCCACTTAGTGATAATGTGCCTAAGTACCTTATAGTTTAAACCAGCTATATTTCTCGCATTCTTGTTCGTAATTTAGAAACCAAATTGCTAATCATTAATGACACTTGCATGCAATGTAATGTGAAAACAAACTTGCCAAAACCATTACCACTCTTAACATTCTGTATGTACTGTCTGTATTCTGTATTTCTCAGTACCTAATGTTCTTTGAATCATCAAGCACTTCCACTGAACCCATTAAAGCCTCTAACCTAACCAACACATCAGTCTAACTCAGGGGTCTGCAAAAGAGCCATTTTGCCCCCTTTTCCAACAATTTGTTTTGTCTGGAGCCGCAAAACATATTGGATAGCTTATAAAGTTGTATTTATTGTTATATCATACACAAAAACTACAGTTTTTTGGCATTTATTATTTATAAAACTGTTAACCTCTAATAATAAACAAAGAAATCTTATAAGGAGAATAAAAAAAAATACACAGGCCTAATTTAAAATCAATTAAACACAGCACTTGGGGAGTCCTCTGCACATTTGAAGGAAAAAAAATGCAATTAAAATTGACCCATTTTGAAATAAATAAAACATATAGCTGCACCCTAAAAAGAGTTAACTGATTGAATTATGACTGAAGATCGTCAGCTGTGTTTCTCATACCGGTAAACCAGCATCGTTTGCTGTGAAAGCAGATAACTCTGTCCGCGCAGAATTAAATCCTGTGTTCCTCCGATACTTTTCTTTTCTTTGATTTATCCATAGTTCGCTCATCGAGCCGGGGGTCAGGTTATTCACCTGTAAGAAAAGGCGCTGGTGTGGGACCGTAGCAGGATGTGACGCATATTTTAGTTGACCTAATTAAAACAGTTTTGTTTTTTATTTATGTGTCACAGTATCACCTCAAAATACAAGATACAAAACATTTTCAACCGTGCAACAACATTTAAATAGTCCTACAACTACTTTTATTTAATTTCCTTCTTATTTATGTCTAAACTCAAGGGAGCCAGAGCAGAGGGCTTAAAGAGCCGCATGTGGCTCGAGAGCCGTGGGTTGCCGACCCCTGGTTTAACTCATAAACTGGTCATTTTTCTCCATATATCCTCAGCGCTGTGCATCACTTAGAGTGCTGTGGTGCTGCTGGAGTGTTGGAGCAGCCCGTGGGGAAGCAAGGACAGACTGACCTGTTGTTCTCTCCAGCTGCAATCTGCAGTTTGGCTGCTGTTAGCATCGCCAGCTCTCCCCCAGGGACAGTGCTGAGGATTACAACCAGGACACAGAGAGCTACACTCACAGCAGGCACAGTGAGCAAGCAGCCCTGCATCACACTGTTATGTGCCAATGAGCTTAGTCACAGACATATGTAAATGCTCACTCACTCGTGGTCTTACTCTCACTGTTGAGCAGGAAAAGAGACACATGTACAAGACGCGTAAAGACTGAAACTGATGCCATAAAGTGAAGGTGTGAGGTTTAAAGAGGCCTTATTGTGCTTTTCTGGGTTTTTCCCTCTCCTGTAGTGTGTTCTATAGATTTTTGTGCATGTAAATGGGCTGCAAAGACAACAATTCCTGTGTTCCATCCAGAGGGAGTTTTTCTAGTACACATTCCCCCACTTTTGTTCCTTGAATGCTGATGTAAGAGTACATTTGAAGAATAAAGCTGCACACACATACACACACACACCAGATTGATTAAACATCTCCATGAAAGACTAAGCAAGGACTGTAATTCACTGCCGCTGGGTTCGAGAAGGAGCAGGGAGAGTTCATTTAGCAATGGCAACAAATTGTTTAACACGTTTGCCAAAAGTGCTGTAACAGCAAAGTTTATGTAGGGAACAGACATAAAAAAGTATGGCCTTTTTATTGGAAAAAACTTTAAAATGTATCCTGCGCTACATTTTGTTTACCAGTTCAGTTTGTTTTCTTTTATGTCCCAGCTCAAATGCCACGCATAAATATGTATGAGAAAAAGCCTGCGATATCAAATCTTAAGTAAAGCACTGTATGTGGTTGATTCCGAATGTGCATGATTTGATATTGCACATAAAATCATGTTGCGGTGAAGGAAATGCTGAGGGAAGAGCAGGATCCTGTGATTGATCAATTTACTGTCATCGGGATAACAATTCAGAAGAGAGCCAGAAAATAAAGTAAATAACATAAAAATAAAAAACAACAGGGAAGCCAATTACACTTATTGATAACAGTTCTAGGAGCTCATGAAAAGGCCACAAAAACAACTACCAATCAATAAAAAGATTATGCAAATAATGAATTATACATGAACAACAAACTCTGCAATTGTTCAAGGAATAATACAAAATCAACACTAATAGTGAAATTATTATTATAATTGTTATGCTCCTAAATTTGAGCTTGGAGATACCACGTTTTATTGGTCCATTTCCTTATTTTACCCAAAGTGATCATTGTTGATTTCACAATGTTGTATTATTCATTTAGTTAATACTTAACGATTGGGGCTCCATACATCCACATAATGGGCCATAAATGCAATCTTTGTATCCTCAAAAAGAAAAAAGGATCCATATGACGGATACCAACAAATGCCAGCTAAATACTGTATGTAACACACACACAGACCTAGCATGGAGCCAGCCATGTGTGTAAGTATTTTACTGAACAGGGCTTTCTATGGAAGCTTGTAAATGAGTCCATTAATTAGACTGCCAGTTTCAATCCATGTCCAGCTTTTTCAATTAGGGTAATTGTAACCCTCACAGGGAAATGGCCTGCTTGCTTGTTAAATTAGACCTTTTCCATATAATTTACTGTTGAACAACCCTCCCTGATTCAAATCATTGGATACATGCTGAAAGTTGCCAATTAATTCAATTTATATTTAGAGGTTCACTAATTTTCCCGACTTCAGCGAATGCGGCACGTGCAGTTGACCGTAACATTGCTGTCTAAGAACATGCATCCAACAATCCGTCAACAGGAAGGAGAACTAAAGCCTGCCTGGAAATGGAAAAAGTGTGTGCAGATCTGCAGCGAGGATATTGAAATGCACTTCCTGCAGCACTTCCTCTGTAGCCCCTAACAGCTCTGAGGAGAGAGGGGAGCCTTTGAAGTGATGCTGGTGGGGGGTGAGCTGTCCTCCCCTATAGTAACACAGGATACATGTGGAATAGCATTTGACACAGAAGTATTCAGTGCAAAAGAATGCTGTTTGATGTGAATAAAGCTATTAAAATCCATGTTTGTGTCTGAACACTGTTGATGATAAAGCTATGGAGATGCTCTTCAAATTAAATTATGCTTATGATCAAGTATTGCACATTTCAGCCTCTCTTTTATTCCAGGTTGTGACTCAGACTGGGGTAGAGGATGGAAAGGATGTGCAACTGCTAAATGTACCACACCATGAGCTGAGCTTGTATTTCAATTTTCACACTGAGAAACAATCTCTTAAAGCCCGATAGGCCCCGCCGGTGGGGGCAAACAAAACAATTTTCACGAAACTGTGTCTCAGGGCTTCTTAACATTTAACAACCTATTAATGTGTCATACCCACTTAACGGGAAGAAACTCAGCTAACTGAGGGAATGAACAATTTTTACCTAAACAAAACACAAGTCTAACGCCGAGCCTCTGAATGAGCACTGAGTGAAAGGGTGCTAACGCACTTAGCACATAACTCACGGTAGTGATCTTTTATACTTTATGCAATATGCACAGACTAGATATCATATGAAAGCTGAGATTCCACAGATTCCCATGGTATAAGTATCATCACTGTGCGACCAAAACCCACGGCAGCGAAAGCCAGCAAAGACAACACACAACTTCACTTTACGGGGCCAAAACGGCAAATACGTCTTACCTTTGCTGTTTTCTGATCAAAAGTTGTGTTCAAGGGCATTAAAACGCATATAAACACTGCTGAAGGTTAATTCAATGTCTCTGTGTCACTTTGAAATTATTACTGATAATCCATCATAACATTCATGTCAATAAACCTAGTTTTCTATAGAGCGTAACCCAGCTTCCGGTTTTGGGCATTCTGGCTGCGCATCACTCTCATTCACCAATGGTAATGTTTAGATGGATTTAGGAACTTCCCCTCGATTCTATTGGCTCTAACGGTTCAAAAGAGGTGTCAATCACCAAAATCGACCAAGGGGGGTCAGAGATATGGCAAATACACCCAAATGACCCCAGAGGTGGGTATTTTTTTCTAAACCTCTCTAAAAATCAAATCAAATCAAATCAAATCAAGTTTTATTTATAAAAGTGATTTTTGGTCGAGCCAAAGTGCTGTACATGTAATAAAAACACATTACTACAATCACAATAAAAGACAATAAATTACAACAGATATATAAAAAACACCGCTCTAACTAGAAGGCCAGGGAGAAGAAGTGTGTCTTAAAAGTAGATTTAAAAACCCCTAGGGTCTGGGCCGACCTCACATGGAGGGGCAGAGTGTTCCAGAGCCTAGGTCCAGCTGCTGCGAATGCTCGGTGTCCTCGGGTTTTAAGCCTGGTCTTGGGCACTACCAGCAGCAGCTGGTCAGCAGACCTTAAAGTTCTGGCTGGGGTGTAGCGCTGGAGCAGTTCGGCTATATAGGCCGGAGCCAGCCCATTTAGTGCTTTGAAAACAAACAAAAGCCAGTGTAGTGAGGCCAGAATAGGGGTGATGTGGTCACGCTTTTTGTGGCCAGTCAGAAGACGTGCAGCTGCGTTTTGGACTAGCTGCAGGCATTTAATAGAGGCCTGGTCCATACCCACATACAGAGCGTTGCAGTAATCCAGTCTTGAGGTAACAAAGGCGTTAATAACCCTTTCTAAGTCATTAAAAGATAAATACGACTTGGTTTTGGCCAATAGTCTATTTTTAAAAAGCAGGATTTGACTACGGTGCTGACCTGCTTGTCGAATTTAAAAGTGCTAGTGAAGATCACTCCAAGGTTCATGACAGAGGGGAGGATGTTTTTATTGAGGGAGCCCAGAATTTCAACCGGAGAGGCTGGAGGTTGGGGTCCAAAAAAGATGACCTCTGTCTTGCTCTCGTTGAGGTTGAGAACGTTTTTGCTCAGCCAGAATTGTATCTCTATCAAGCAGTCCATCAACTGCTGTAGTGAGTGTTTGACATTTGCTTTGAGGGGCAGATAGATCTGCACATCGTCGGCGTAGCAGTGGAAGGGAATATTGTGTTTTGTGAGAATTGAACCTAGTTGTACAGTAAAAAGAGGATGGGGCCCAGAATAGAGCCTTGGGGAACCCCACAGGTAAGAGGGGCTTTGGCAGAGGAGAAGGCACCTAGCTGCACTGAGAAGCTACGGTCTGTCAGGTAGGACCTGAACCATGCAAGGGCAGAGCCTGTGATGCCAGCGGACTGTTCAAGCCGTGACAGCAGGATGCTATGGTCCACCGTGTCAAAGGCAGCTGTCAGGTCTAACAGCACCAGGACAGCTGGGCTACCTGAGTCGGCGGCTAGGAGCAGATAATTAAAAACTCTTAAAAGGGCTGTTTCAGTACTGTGCAAAGGTTTAAAGCCAGACTGAAACTTTTCGTGGATTCCATGCGTGGTTAAGAAAGACTGCAGCTGGGCGTAGACTACTCGCTCCAGGGCTTTAGATAAAAAAGTGGTCAAATGTCACTTGTTTTGCATCAATCTTGATACAGGGTACTTATTATATGTTATAGTTTGGATTCCTAAAGCTTTTAGTCTACTATCCCATCATTCAAGGGTGGTTTTCACTATAAGTAATGTTTTATTTTTGGACGGACACTATCATTTTTTTACTATGTTCAATCTGAATTTACTTTAAAATAAAAACATCTATATTGATTCTGACTTTTCTACATCCAACTCACAGGTGTATCATTGCTATGAGAAAAAAGATTATTAATTTATCCCTTTTAGAAGTGAAGATATAGTCATTTGTTCTGGGAATGTCATTTTCGAGCCTGAGACCTGAAAAACAGGCTCAGGGCTTAAAGGTCTTCTATCATGCTATTTTTAGGCATATATTATGGGTCTCAGATATATAGAAATATATAAAAACATGTCTATGATGTATTTTTCTCAAAATACAAACAGATCATGCATTTTAGACATCCCTCATATCCCTCTATTCCAGCCCTGTTTAGAGAAACGCGGATTTTGGGTCCTTAGCTTTAAAAAAAAAAAAGAGGAGGCGGAGCTAATGCCTGATCAGAATTCTACTGGAGATAGAGTTAAATTCTGCTGTGATAAAACGCCATCCTGTTCTAAACCACATCAAGGATTATTTCTGAAACAGTATGGAGCTCAAATACTTTTTCTCTTGCGGGTTTATCACAAGGTGAGTTCCTTTTTTTATTTCCTACTTTTTAAACACATGTGCTCTACAGTACAGGATAGACATCAGGCATTGTTTCTGATAGCAACTCTCTGTGGGTCCACCATCAGAAATTACGTAATATCGGCAGCAAATCTGTATCCGCTCGTTGTACCCCCATTTTTAAAAGATGTGGGTATGGAGGAAAAGAGAAAGGGTTTTATTTTCTGATGCTGCGTGAGTTCCCCGACACACCGGGGACACAAAGACATCTAAAAGTGCATTTTGCATGATAGGTCCCCTTTAACAGGTTAAATGTCTTCAATCCAGCATCTGGAGAATATGCCTATGCATTTAAAGAATCATAGCTTACTAAACATATTTAATTCCTGTTTTAAATAGTTGTTCAAAAAGATTTAACCTTGTTAAAAATGTACTTGGATGTAATTAATGTAGTATAAATCTCATTAAGGATAACTTTCTTTATTAGAAACAGGTTTTATTGTTCCCTGTATTGTTCAATTAGTATACCTTCTTGGTATGCCAAACAAACTTAAATGGTATTTGATTGATTCAATGAACACAGTTCATTAGATTGTAGAAAAAATATTCATCAAATGGTAAAACATGAACCTAGTGATGCAACAAGTACTGTGATTTTTAAAGTTCTTATCAGCATCAATTTTGTTGTGGTAGCTGAAAACAAAGACCTGACAAACATACAACATGAAGACACATGATCATCTGTTCAACAAAGCCTTCCAACATGAAGTCACTCTTCCCCCCCATGCTATGTAACACTTCCATTTCTGCCCCCTGTTTTATGTCTTGTCCTTCTATGTTTGTTTGTTTGTAGCCTTTATTTAACCAGGTTAAAAAATCCCATTGAGATCAACGATCTCTTTTTCAAGGGAGACCTGCGGTACATTAGTACTCTAGTATTCTATGTTTCTTTGTTAAGCGACCTTGGGTTCATGAAAGGCGCTATATAAATTAAAGTTATTATTATTATTATTATTATTAGTACCGTAGTATTGCAATACAGCACCAAGAGGATGCAGAGCGTGAGATGTGACTCTACAGTCTCTATTAGTACGCTATGTTAATAACATGTCAGTAATCATTTTAAGCTTCAGATAGCGTGTCCAATTTCACATATTGTCATTCTGTCTTATGACTGTATTTTCAACTTTTAGTGATAATTTTTTTTGTCAATCATTGTTAACTTCCATGATCAGAGTTAATAATTTAACAGTTTTCCGGATTTTTTCCATAAATTCATCATCTGACTGTTGGTGGTTCTTGCCTTGTTTGTAATGTTTCCCATTTTCCAGTTCTCACTAATTAACTTGGTAATTGACTTGTCGAGTGTCATTTTCATTATTACCAACAGGCCTGGTGGCATAATCTGCAGAAATAATAGCCTGATTGTGTTAAACCTTGAGAATCCTTAATGAGGTGCACTTCACTAACAGCAGCCATGATATCAGACACAGATTGTGACTTTAGATAAATAAGAGAAAGGCAGAGTCCCAACCGGCTCGTGGAGTGTAGTTCTGTGTTGACCAGAACTAAGTGTGAGGTCCCTATCCCCGCCGCCGTTTACAGTCATGTTTAATTCAGGAGAAACATCCTTTATTTATTTGCTCCCTTCTCTCTGAAGTGTCTTCATATTTTTGCAAAGTTTTCCCAACTGACCTTCATCACATCTTCGCCCGCCTTCATCTCAAACACACACACGCAAGGAAGCACTCGCTCATTCCTCTGCCCTTTCGCTCCTCCCAACATCCTTTCTCTCCTCTTTAAGTTGAGATTGCTGTCTGAAAGCGATGAGGCCTGACCGACACGTCTTGGGAAATCAAAGCGGCTCCACTCCCACTGTACGGATACAAGCCCGCATGAAAACACACGCACAATCACACTTTGTGGAAACTCAGAACCATAGCAGACAATGAGGAGTTACAGTGAATGCACAGATATGCCCTCAGTTACAAAGTAAAGTACACATCAGGAGAATCACTGTGTAACAGGGGAAACCGGACAAAATGGGGGGGGGGGGGGGGACACATGAGAAAAAATCCCACATACAAAGTTTTAAAGTGACACACACACACACACACACACACACACACACACACACACACACACACACACACACACACACACACACACACACACACACACACACACACACACACACACACACACACACACACAGCCTGTAGAAGTGCAGATAAGGTACCCACCCACAACCAGTGATCTGTTGGTTGTGATGTCGCAGCACTTCCATGAAATGCCTGAAGTGTTTCTTTATTCTCCAGTCAGCAGAGTGTGAGACTTCCTCTGAGAGCAACTTTCTCTGCATACGTCTCTTAAATCCAAGGAACAGGAACTTCTGTATGTGCAGTCATTGAGTAACGGGACAAAATTCCACTAAATGAGATTGCATTACAAGCATTCCAAAGCACATATTGGAAGCTGGACTAAACAGAGTCAATCTGAAATATTCTGAATCAAAGGCTCACTGAAAGGTTGGAGATGCTTGAAACCTGCTGCCGGGCTAACTTTGGGAAATGGTCCCAAAATGTAGTGCATGTGATTTGTTGACACTGAAAGGTCCCTATTGGAGGTTTCTAGTAAACCAACACAAACTGTGTTCATACTCCTTGTAGTCACAAAATGTAGTTGCATGTATCCTCAAGTTCTAACAAACGTCTTAAATGCATTTCCTCCTTCAAACGACATTTGCATGGACAACTTTTTAATACTGCAAGTTTTAATTCATTCAACACAAACACAACCAAGATGCATTCAAACAAAATTGCTCCATAGTGCTACTAAAGGTCATACGGTCAACTCAAATGCTGTGACACAGGGGGGGCTAAAACAAGAAACATTACTATAATAGTTTGAAACTAAAATACTCAGAGTGCCTTGGAGGCCATATAATGATGTGAGGATTCCTCTGGTTTGTTAATAGCAACAGACATGTAGCATGTCATACCCGCCTGCAATTAAAACTTGTCGAGTGATGGGTTATGATAGCACATTATTCAGAGATTAGAAAACTTGAAATCTAGAAAGAATCAATACGCATTATTTCTAAAAATAAATCTATAGAGGATCAAACAGCATGTTTGTATACAGAGGGTCTAGAAAGAGTTCTTTATTGAGATATTCTGAAGGTGTTCTTTTCAGAGAAAAGCCTCAAATCATTGCTATGGAGGTTCTGGCTGATCAAGCACCGAAGCACCTGAAGGCAGACCACGTTGTCCCTAAATCACTCGACCTGTAACCCAGATATGACACAAACAGAGAGAGCAACCCAGAGGGATACATATAGCAAACGCTCCACTGACCCAGGAAACACACTGTGTGTTGTTGGGAGCTTCAGCTGGAGGGCGAAGCAGCAGAGAGTCAGCAGCTCTGTAACTCTATTAACGCATTCAAACAGCAGCACAGCATCCACGCTGCTTAGTGAGGTGATCACTGAAAGCAAACTGCACCGACACATGCTGTTGGTGGGTTCTAAAGATGTAAATAATGTTGTGCTCACCAGAGAAATGGCTGAGATCTTGGACTGCAGCGACATTACTAAATCTGAGAGGCAAGAAGCAAGAAGAAGAATAAGGAGTGTCTGCTGTCAAGTACTGCACCAGAGTTTCAGCTCTAAAATTCTATATCTGATCACAAACACTTGTAATTTGTCTAGCCTGCAAAAGTTGAGCGTTGGCAGTCACTATGAAGCATGGGTTTACAGACAAAAACCTAGATGTGATATTCAAAATTGCACATATAATCTTTCTTTATGAAAAGTACCATTGTACCATTTCTAAACTGTGTTATTGATCAGACTTGTAGCTAGTATAGCTATAGAGCTATGATTATACAGTTTGAACAAACTGCTGCATTCATCATGCTACGTCAGGGACAATGTGCAGCTATGCGGTCATAAAAAAAAACAGGATCCCATCGCATAGCTGCAGATTATCCCAGTTAATACAAGGCTACCTACTAAATAAACCAACGACTTGACTTTCAATATTAATTCAAAAGGATTTAATTGATTTAAAAAGTATCGTTTTGCTTCTGCTAACAGAAAATAGTCTATTTCACTGCGTACCAACAACTGGAACTGCAGCGACAGCAGCGTGACGTAAAATGACGGCAGCACTGATCAAGGTTTTCTGTAACTGTTCCAGTCTGTTCACTTTTCTTTTCCAGCAGTCTTTAAACGCTGCCAGAGCCTATACCATGTTTCTGTTAGTGTTTACTTCCTGTCTGTCTTCTTCTGCTGTTCCCTTTAGTGTTTACTTCCTGTCTGTCTTTTCATCTCTTTCCTTCTCTTGAGCTCTTTTTCTTTTCTTTTCTGGGGACACTTTTCATTTACATTAAAGAAGTATTCCATGGTGTTCTCTGATGGATGAAAACGAATGTGTGTTGTGCACAGCTGACGTTAAATTGAACCTACTTCTTGAGCGGATTTATTTCACTGCACATACTGTAGTCCCTTGACCCTCATAGCAACAGTCTGCTCTCCTTAGCAGCAGTCTGTTAATAAAACACACTTTTGGAATGTCCAATTGGACCAATCAGAAATGAATATTCAACTGAGCCATGTAATACACAGAATTAATTAAAGTAACCTTTGTACAATTATGAAGTCTATAATGAATGCTTAGTTTTCACTAAAGATCTCGGTCAGAGTCAGGTGTGGGATAAATAATAATACAACTTCAGGGGATTGGCTGAACCAAAACCTTTTTACTTCCAAATATGGAGGGGGGGGGGGGGTCTCAGTCACCTTCACACTGTAACACACTCCACACACTGTGTATCTCCAACACATCACACTGCTGACTTATCATACTGACGACTCTATTAGGGTGTAGAGCTGAGAGACAGCCTGTCTGTTGTACAAGCAAACAAACACACAAACAAACACACACACACACACACAGAGAAACACACACACACGCACACACACAGAGAAACACACACACGCACACACACACACACACACACACACGCACACACACAGAGAAACACACACACACACACGCACACACACACAGAGAAACACATGCACACGCACACACACACACACACACACACACACACACACACACACACACACACACACACACACACACACACACACACACACACACACACACACACACACACACACACAGAGAAACACACACACACTACCGAGACGCAGTAGCAGGCTCTTATAATATGGATGACACTTCAATCTGAATACAAGCTAATGAAAGCACCTCCCTGGCACTGAGGACATTATTGACATATAATCCCAGCCCCTGGGAGAGGGAAGCCATCATTCTCCATCCACAAGCCAATCTAAATGGCCTGAAATGTTAATATGACATTTTAAGGAATTGGATTTATGGCGTATCAGCAGAAATGCAGCTGATTGACGGATAAGAGTTGCGTGGTGCAGAAAGGAGCCGGTGCCGGCATTTGTCCCCGTGGCACTGCATTCCGACATCGATTTTCCTGTAGGATTATTATTCCAGTTTCTTCAGTGACTCCAGGCGGGATGCTGCTGGAGTTTACCTTCCCCTTAGCAAGATCATTCTAATTCAAAACCCTTTCCAAATGAGTTATTGACTTGGAGAGATTTCTCTTGTGCTGTTCACAATCAAAGGCCTTCACTTACAATATATACCCTTAGCAAATCACGTACAATGTGTTGGAGTGCTAGCCAATAGCAGCACAAATGTTACATAGTGATGTAGTCCAATGAAGGCGTTTCAGGAAGGGGGGTGTTTCGGAGAGAACACAGGGATTACATGCACACAAACCGGTATAACACACTACAGGAAAGGAGAAACCCTCAAAAGCATAAAAGGGTCCCTTTAATAAAACCACACTGAATATGGTTAAGATCATTTAAATGCACTTTAAGACGTCAGAATTTGGAGAGGCCACTCTGAATCAGGCGAAACAAAGCATTAAGGAAATGTAATCCATGACCCTGAAGTGCTCAGAGTCATCATGGCAACAGGATGCAGGTCTAAGGACGCCATGCATCAAGTGTAGGACAAACCACAAGGATAGAACAGTCAGAGCAGAGGACACAGTGAGAAGTCTTGGTTCGTATTACGGTCAGAGTGATACCGGGAAGGGATCTGGTCACTCCTGTTCTCAGAGTGTTCCAGTACAGCAGGAACAGAGCGTCTCTGAGAGTCTGCACCGTGAGTCACCTCCAGCTCAGCCAGTCAGCATCTAAGACTCAGCTAATTACATCCCAAAACATGCCCTCTTTGGCAGGACCAAGAGCAGGCAGAGACGTTCTGTTTCAATCCGAGGGAAGGATGCAGAGAAGCGGCTTTTAGAATAATCATTTCACATGGCACGGCCCTCTGCCTCTCAGCCGGAGAGACAGAGCATCTAAAGCCAGCCGTATCAGAAAAACACACTGTGCACGGGGCTTAACGCTTCGCCACCACTCACCAGCTCTCTTTGTTCCCTGAAAATGTGAAATGATATATATATCTTATCCATGTAACTGATTTTGCCAGCCAGAGATAGTTTCAAATTTCTATAAACTAGCTATGAGTGAAATATGAATATTTTAAGCAGCTTAGCACTGATTTAAATATATTTACCAGCAGTGTGTTGGCTGTGGGCCAAGACACTGTGTAATGCTCACAAAGCCACCACTACTAAACTCAATTTAAGAAAGCTGATCATTCAGACTGGCAGCGCTAAGGCAAATAAAGTCATTTAAGAAAAATATTTCATTTTCTGTTGCTTTGTAAAAATAGCAAGGAGTATAATGCAGATATGAGTAGGCATAGAGAGAGAAAAAGGCAGAGAGAACACAACGACCAGACCAGTGTGAATCACTTCCTATTCTATAGCGCGTCTTCCTATTGGGGACATTTTCAAAAACACAGACAGTATGGGCAATGGCTTTAGACTTGTCCTTGTTGTTGGCAGACATGAACAAGCCTGGTTTCACTTAGAAACTGACGATATACTATCGAGTATGTAACGTTTTGAGTATCATGTACTTTTGTTCAGATGTTACCAAGAAAAAGGACTAGAAGACTGTATATCCAACCATCCACATGTTAAAACCATAGACTGTATATATGAAAACGTAGTGTTCAAAATGGGTACATGTTAAAACGTAGTGTTCAAAACTCCTTTGAAATAAATGTGTGTTCACCTCCAAACTTACTCTTGTGCAACATTTGAACATCTACATTTTCATGACAGCTGTGCAAATTCCATATGCTAATGAAGGCCATGTGATGTAATCTAATAAAACCCAACTGCTCATTGAAGACCAGGTGATATGGTTTACATTTCCTAGTAAAAAGTCAAACTGGATTTTCCAAATTACTACTGTATTTCGAAGGTTAAGCAAAGGGTCTTATTGCCCTGTCTGGGCTCTTTTCTCATTCATTATTTTCTTTTTCTTTAGGATAGTTCGGAAATCATGATTCAAAGTTTCATACTCTCCACAAATATAATATTTAATATTCCAAAAGTATTTTACTGTGTTTCCTGATGGAGGAAAACCATGGTGTGTGTTTGGCCACAGCTGATATTAAAATGAAGTGACTTCTTCCTGTGGAATGATATGATTCACATTATCCAGAGCGCTGAATGTCCAACTTGACCAATCAGAATCGAGTATTCAACCAAGCTGCGTAATAATCATAGCTAACGGATTAACAGTCCCAAAATGATCTTTGCAACCAAATACACTTCAAATGATAACACACTCACATCACATTGAATAACACTTGTTTATGTGTTGTGGACTGCAAACCTTATTACCTTAAATGTGTGTTGTTGGGCAATGACTTTACCAACTGTTTCTACTTCTACAGTATTCTAAATACACTAAAACATGACATCTGTTAATTACAATATAAAACTAGAGGTTTATACCAGCGTAACACCCTTATGATCAGTGACAGGAAAGCAGCAGGTGTTGGTATCTTCATCATACCCATCACATATGGCTGGCAGGGAACAGGCACGGGGAACCTCAACATTATAAAACTGTACATCTGTTTAAATAAGGCCAATAAAGCTGCACCTCTTAGTAGGAAATCATCATAAACGGAAAGAACAAGTGAAGGGGAAGTGCTGCAATGCTATAACGTGTGCTCTGCTGCCAAGGGCATAAAAAGAGTCAGTGACACATCATATGCTTGAGTTACCCTCAATGAAGGATGATACGATGAGTGTTGCCATTCTGCGAAACCGCTGAACTTCTCTCCGTCTCAGCAAACATGCCTACTGGCTGAAAACAGGTTCTCAAGTATTAAGAAAATACACTCCCACTGTCTTTATCTCAAAGGCATTGACATGTAGGTCATTTCTACCAACCATGTGTGCCACTCAGTAAACAGTGCCTAGAGATGTCTGTCATTTTGGTCCAAGATCAATGTAAATATCTTAGCAACTCTTCTTTATTCATTGATCCAACACTTGGCTACAACGCAGGTTCCACAGCTCTCAGTCAAACTCTGAACTTTTATTACATTAGAATAGATTCAACTTGAATGTCATTGCACAGAGTACAAGTACTAAGACAAAGAAATGCAGTTAGCATCTATCCGGAAGTGCAAAAGAAGCAGTAGAGTGCAGTGTGATGAATAGTTTAATATAAGAAAAGACATAGGACAGATGTAACAAAGTTGAAGTGTGGTGACCTTCTGACCTTCACAGCAATTGCATTCAGTATTTTATCTAATGTTAAGAGTAGATAGTAATGGAAAAGCAAGACTTTCTGTTTTAAATGAGGCCTGAAGAACTACGAAGATTAGGGTGTCAGAGTTTGACCCGCAACCAACCCCCAAGCCTAGACTCTGGGGTCTTCTCGTGCTTCATTTGCTGCTTCAGGTGAATAAAGTTGCATCGTGGTTCAAAATGCCTTCAGCAATCTCTTCTGAACCTAATAACTAAGTATAAAAGCGTATTGACTGGCTGCCAGTGTCTGCCCAAATCCACCTCAAGACCCTGGTACTGGCTCACCATGCTGTGAGGGATCTGGTCCTTCCTTCATCCAGGACATGGTTAAACCATCCAGGACACTCCAACAGGTCAACTTCCTTCAGCTTGCTACACCCTCACTGCGTTTTGAACTCATGTAGCCCTCAACAAAAACACACCTGTTTGCTATCCTGTCTCCGAAATGGTGGAATGAGCTCCCCATTGGTATCAGGACAGCAGAAAGTCTTCATGTTTCTTGGCAAACTGAAAACCCACCTGTTTCGCCTGTCCCTTGGCCATTCAAATTAGAGGAGGAAAGGAAGAATTTTGCATGTTTGCATAAGCACGTTCGGGACGAATCCCGATGGGCCGGTACTGAAGTGGGCCGGTCGGATAAGTCACTAACCCACCCCCCCCACCGACAATTCTACTAGCGGTACTTACTTGGGGTACCGAGGTGGGCCGGCGGTACCGAAGTGGGCCGGTCGAGAGTCCCGGGCTGATTTTTAGTCCCAGTCCGCCCCTGTGTCCATCAGTCCCATCAGTTATGTGACATTTCCCTTAACATAGTAATTATTGAGCTTTTGAATCATGGCGACATCACGCAAGGTAGTTGAAATGGGTCAAGAAACACAAGCAGTCTGATAATCAGAGGGCTTGGAAACAAAAAATGGATGAGAAAAACGAAGGCCAAAGCTGTCTCAAACATTTCCTTTCTTCAGATGGAATTCAGATTGATGCTGTTGGGGCTGGAGCTGGGTTTACAGCCGGTTTATCACCCTGCCATCCCTGCATGATGACATCCAAAGATGTTAGATACATTATTTGGCATCAGATAAGAGATGTCCTCATCCCAATGTCATGAAGCAGTCTCTGCCCGTGCCCAACATTGCCTGCTGTTAATCGAGTTCAAGAGAAATGAATACATGTTTTACAATCAAATGCAGTAATACTTTTGAGTGAAAGACCTGTCTTGCAAAGCACTTACTGGTGGAAGAAGTGCTGATGGCAGGGCACATAAAATAAAATGTACACCGCAGAGAGAGCACAAAGGAACTTGAAGAGCGGCACTGAATTTCAGGCTAAATATATAAAAGACCTATGCTCAGCATTATTGGTTTTGTATAGGTGCATATTCTCTCGTATACTGACAAGTGAGAGCAGATTTAGTCTGATCTCTATATCTGTAATTATACAATGAGACAGGGTTGCAAGAAAGTGTACTCTAAGATAATTATTTTCAGGTTAAGTCTGAGCTTTGAAGCTGAGAAAAAATCAAATAGGAATGTTCCCCATTAATCTGCAACAGCAAAAGGAGTTATTTCTTAAAAATATCAAAGCCAGGAGAATATATTCTGCTTTTGTCCAATTTATTCTGGTTGTATTTAATGTTTCATTAAAAAGGCCTTGGATTACAACAATGGCAATGCGCTTTAGTCTTACACTGATAGCTCTAGCAACAGATAGCTTTTCCCACATTTTCAGAAAATGCAGGAAATTCATTTCCTTGTTTAAAGGTATCTTCTCATTAAAAATATATTCTCCATCCAATCAGATGACTTCCTCTGATTGAGGTCAAATGTAGTTCAACCTGCATGCGTCTAATTGAAATGATAGTGTTCTGCTAGCTCCAGATAACCTTAACTTCCAACACTTCTTCTAATTCAGCTTGCTCATTCAAGTAGGGAAGACGTACAGTAGAGCTGGTAAAATAATTAGCAGACAATCTGCCTTTTAAACATGAGGATACAGTACGACTGCTGCAGCGAGTGAGTGCTGAATGAGTGTGACGATTTGGCAAAGCACCGCAGCAGATTGAATACGAATGGAGACTGTGAGATGGTGAACACAGGTTGTTTCTAATGTGACATTTCTCACACATAGTTCAGAATATGAGGAAGTAAGGGTGGAGATGTTATTTTGCTAGCTTGGCTTAAAGATTACAGAGCATGTTACAAAAAGGACACCTATACATTTGAATCTAATTGCTTATCCTACGGTGGCCCTGCAGGTCAAAATACAGCAATTTCACAAAATATGTGTATGAAATAATACAACATTGCTCAGAACAAAGTGACGCAGTGTCGCGAAACACAAAGACATTTAGACAAATGTAAACATTTCACATTACACAAAAGCACAAGAGAAAAACAATAGACTTCCTCTGTTAAACTCCCATCATGCATAGAGCTGACTAATGAGTGGTTGAGAAGTCAACTTTGCTGTTTTATGATTCAAAATGAAAATGTTAACCTTGACTCAACATTAAGCCCCCTTTTCAACCTCAAGATACTTCTTTGGACATTCTGCCACCAACTCCATATTACAACTGATATTTTAATGGACCCGAGCCAGTGGAGGAACAAACCACTCTTTTATTAAGACTGCCATTTAGTGACTTTAAGATGCAATGTACCTCTTTTTTTTGGAACATGAAAGAGCTGAGTTAACTGCTAAGCAATTTCTGTAACTTTTTTTTCTCTCTGAAAGGTTGGTTTATTTTGACCTTCAGGGCCACCATACCACCCCTACAAAGAAAATCAAATAACAATCCTAGCTTCCAGGGGTCTTGTCATCATGGTGGGAGGGGTACCATTACCATTCAGCCTGAACACAGGCTAACTGTGGCTCATCAGGCACCCCAAGCAAGAGCAGGGTGGAGGTTTGAAGTGCCCATAAGTTTATTTTAGACTATGTTTGAAATGATTTATGCATGTTGGGTTCAGGTTCACTTTGGACTTTTTATTGTAGTCCTTCACATTAACTCTAGAGTCTAGACACATCTCCAAAACCACCAAATCACCACATACACTGTGTGGTTCAATACACCAGCCTTAATGTGAGTGATTACGCTGAATATAAAACTATTTTCATCATACTAAAGTGTAGTCTGAATTTGATGACCATGATGACAAAAAAGAGAACGGAAGGCTGCATTACTTTATCAATTTGTATTTTGGACGGAAAGCAGGAAGAAAAACAGAATATGGAGCCACAGATGGCTGAAGATGGAGACAGTATGGTCTGTTATGAGCTCCGTTTTATTTTTATCACAGCACAGTCTCAGTCCAGACTACAGTTAGCTACCACATTTTCCTGGTGCAAAATCAGATCTGGAAATCATCCAGCAAGCTGTTTGATCGATCAAAACATTAATCAGGTGCCACCAAATCATATCGTGAAACATAATTATTCAATTATTCAACGATCAATTTATGGTTAAAATGTGTTTTATTCCATAGTGTGTGGTCAGCATGCATCAGAGATATGATCAGCTGATGGATAAACTCATGTTCATCAATAATAGCACCATTAAACAAACAAGATATTCAGCTGTTATGTATATTCTCATATTGTACATGCTCTCATTCAGGCTGTTCCGGTCTCTATGCTAAGCTAGGCTAACTGTCCTGTCTCCAGCTCGTGTGTATCTGTCTTGTCTTCTACTTGTCAGTACATACATTCTCATTGAAATGTCTAAAACAAAGCAAATAACAACATGTCCCTAAACATTGAACTGATTCTCGATGTATCTTCTGCATTGTGTGTTTTCTCTCCGCTGGGTTCTGTTTAATACCCCGGAGCGTTTTTATCCTGGTCCCTGCTGAATCTCTAACATGCTGCTTGGATTCATATGATAACTATGCTTAACCACAGAGTCTTTTCTGCCAAATACTGTATATGAATTATACATTCTCCTTTGATGTAAGCCGCTGTGACTGGACTGCAATTCCTAATCCATAACCTGCTCCATTTTTCAAATCTAAACCTTATTTTCTTTATTCTTTTTCTTCCATCATAAGTATTGATTATGTTCAAGATTTAATGTGTTACTTTACCAGCGAGTGTGATGTGGCTGCAGTTGACTGGAAACACTGAAATATACACCCAGAGGGGGAACCGCTCCAACAGCTGAATCCAAAAAACAATTTGAACTCTCTCTCACACACAAACACACACACACTCTCACGCTGCAGAGAATCTGAATGCTTATATCTCTTCTCCTTTTTACCACTGCCTAAAATGTGTATCAACAGGAGGAGACACAGGGAGGAGATATTGCTCCCATGTGGCCATACATGTAGGAAGTGTGACCAAACAGGCAGTAAACATAATCCAGCAAGTGTGGCAGTTCAAATATTAAACATGGAACTTATAATTGCCTCTCTCTTGTTGCAGATTGTTCTCCCTGTGCTTTCACTGTCTACTGACTTACAGTAGCTTCAAAGAAAAATAATTAATGCATGTTAAACAAAATGGTTGAAAAAAAGAAAACCCAGTTATAAAATGTGCTGCATTACATGTTGAATTTGTGTAAAATATGCAATATGCATTTAAATGTTCTCAGTTACTGCAGAGTCTATGCAAAGAGGACTGCCCACAGACAGTCTCTACCACTGCTACTGACATGTCTAATATACATAACAATCAACTGATCATGGTTGTGTTGGTTCAATTTGCTGTAAAGAGTGGACTGTTTCTATGGATCCATGTGATGATGTGGCATCATTCTGTATTATACATGATCAACTAGCTGCAGCACTGGCATTAGCATCTGTGGGGTAATGATGGCAAACTCAACGCAGTGGTTTTATAGTTTTTACTATCTCAAATTCAACTATTAGCCTAATATACATCAATATTGTGTGGTAAAGGTCTGAGACAGGAGAAACACGTCAGTCTTCAGGCATTCAAATCAGGTGCAAAACATGCCTATCCATCAACTGACCTCCAAGCCCAAAATGTCAGCCTTACAACATAAAGGACACCCTACTTGCTGCACTAAACAACATTGTGAAGTGCAGAAATTAGAACTGACTGGCAGTTAGACCATACAGGTTGTTTAGGAAAGTAGTGACAGAATGTTTAAGAAGGCCATTTTTCATTAGGAGTGAAGTATGGATTTGACTCTGTTCAAGGCTGATTTGTTTCTCTCTTTTACTTTCCCATGTAAAGAACAACACCACCAATTAGCCGGTAGTTTCTAGCTTCCCCACCGCCCTGAAACGCCTTCATTGGACTCAGTAACATAATGATACAATGAAAAAACCTAATCATTGCCTATCAGGTACAATGTGTTGGAGAAGGGATGCACTGAAAAATGTGAACCGTTGACTTTAATGAAATGTATTATGTCAACACATTTCACATAACTGTATATAATGTTAAGTTTGAACCCAATATTGTTTTTATTCAAATTTGATATTTCAACTGACCTAATACAGTTATGTGAAATCGGTTGATATAATACATTTAATCACCGTCAACGTTTCACATTTTTCAGTGCATCCCTTCTCAAACACATTGTATCTGATAGGCTAAGGTGCGGGACATCTCTAAGTGGTTGACCAATCACAACAGAGCCGGCCAGCTAACCAATCAGAGCAGACTGGGCTCTGGTTTCAGACAGAGGGTGAAAAGAGGTGCTGCAGCACAGGCTGTATGAGAACAATAAAGAGCTTTTTGAACATTAAAACATGGAGACATGTCCCAGTAGAGACACTACATACTGATATACACCTGAACATCAGCAGGAGAGGACTCTTTAAAGTAGAGACACTACATACTGATATACACCTGAACATCAGCAGGAGAGGACTCTTTAAAGTAGAGACACTACATACTGATATGAACCTGAACATCAGCAGGAGAGGACTCTTTAAAGTAGAGACACTACATACTGATATACACCTGAACATCAGCAGGAGAGGACTCTTTAAAGTAGAGACACTACATACTGATATACACCTGAACATCAGCAGGAGAGGACTCTTTAAAGTAGAGACACTACATACTGATATACACCTGAACATCAGCAGGAGAGGACTCTTTAAAGTAGAGACACTACATACTGATATGAACCTGAACATCATCAGGAGAGGACTCTTTAAAGTAGAGACACTACATACTGATATACACCTGAACATCAGCAGGAGAGGACTCTTTAAAGTAGAGACACTACATACTGATATGAACATCAGCAGGAGAGGACTCTTTAAAGTAGAGACACTACATACTGATATACACCTGAACATCAGCAGGAGAGGACTCTTTAAAGTAGAGACACTACATACTGATATACACCTGAACATCAGCAGGAGAGGACTCTTTAAAGTAGAGACACTACATACTGATATACACCTGAACATCAGCAGGAGAGGACTCTTTAAAGTAGAGACACTACATACTGATATACACCTGAACATCAGCAGGAGAGGACTCTTTAAAGTAGAGACACTACATACTGATATACACCTGAACATCAGCAGGAGAGGACTCTTTAAAGTAGAGACACTACATACTGATATGAACCTGAACATGAGAATAATAGGTCCTCTTCAAATAAAGCTTTAAAGTTATTGGTAACATCACTAAATGAGGTTGAAATTATGCATTTATTAGGGACTATATTTAGTTGTGGATTAATACACATTTGTGTCACCTAATCAGTGACATCTCCTACAGTAGCAGTCTCTTCACAAAACGCCTTCAGCTACATTGATAAAGCAAATAAGGAAATGAGCTTGTTCCCTGAAGGATGCTGTGATTATCACCTCCCATTTCATACCTAATGCTCTCCATTGCACAATGATCCGCTTAGCCACCCATTGTTTCCACGCAGCGCAGATTTCCCTGCAAATCCCCTTCTTTACTATTCATCTGTGAGGGGGGGGGGGGTAGAGCCGGGATGATAATGTCAACTTTTCTGTTCAGTTATTGACAGAGAGTTCTTTTCTAAAGAGGGTTTTTCTGCCTTCGACCTGCAACATTTAGTCCACCCTCCCCATTAGATGCTGACCTTCACACTAATGCCGACCCGCGGGGAACACACCTGATTGCTTGCTGACAAAATTGCTTCGATGAGATGTGAGGAAACTCGTGGAATAACCATGACTCCCTGGCAATGATGTTGAATCAAATCAATGACTTTCCGTACCGTCTGTTGGTTCCTTCACCTCAACTTCTTTGATAATGCTACTTTTCTAAAGTGCATGTGCTTTCCAGTGTGAGAAATATATTCTGACCCTGAATGTGGCTTCTCCTTCACACGAGTTATCCAATTTCCTGACCTCACCTGTCTGCAACACATCCTCAGAAACAGAGCAGTCAGAGTTACAGAGCGGCAGGTCGTCTGTATCCAGCTTTCTCTTTAATGGAGATTCAGTGATGTGCTCTCTATCATCAGAGGTTTTTAGCATATATATGAGCCTCTTTCTCTCAAACTGCTGAACAATCACACCATGTGAGCTCTTCCCCTGCTTTAATGTCCTTAATGCCAGCACAACTGTTTAAAATACAATCGTCACCATATACAGTGTATGTGCTGTGAAGCTCTTTCACAATTAGAGTCTATAAAATCGTTTTTTATCACAGGATCTGGTCAGATTGATTGAAAACAACAGCTTTGGCATTCTTCCTCTGAGCTGTTTTTCTTCTGCTGGAATTTCTAAATGGAAATCCAATTCAGCCATCCATCACTCTTGCACTATAATTCTTCAAACGGCTGAACGAGTTCAACCATTTGCATTTGCAGGCTCTGACAGTATTTTGAAGAGTGGCTAAATGGTGAAAAGACACCCGGATGTTAATGTTGAGATTATTGCTATATTACAAGCTCCTTTTTAGGCCATTTCTCAGAGTCAAAGCTGCTCCAGAAGCAGAGGAAATCCCATTTGGGAAGTTCAAATTAAATTGGCAGAGATAAAGCAGCTTTGTCAGTGGAAGTGGACGTGCAGTAAACGTGTAACTGTAACATGTAGCTAATATTGTGAGGGCCATGCTGTGTCCTGATTATAGCATTCAATACCATCCATCATTTATTTGCATTTTGAAACATCTTTGAGTGTTAAAATGGGGGTGTGGAGTTTGAAAAACATTGGCATTTACCAAGGCTGGAAGGGACAAGTGTAAGCCACAATTGAGTTGCATCATGGGAAATGTAGATTCAGGGTTTTGCAGCTTGACTCATACAAGTATCAACAAATCTGCCTCTGTAGCTCAGATTTCAAGCATGTGTGGTTTCATTTGTCTCTCAAACGTTACCCCTCATTTGTTAAAGTGCAATACTAAACTGGAGTGCACTTTCAATATTCTGATTTATTTATATTCTGATCCGTGTTTCTCATTACAGTTCAATCAAAACTGTTTCCTCCTGCTGAATGTTTTCACAATTCAAACTGAAATCACCTCAGATCTTTTCAGATCTGAGGTGATTTCAGGAAATGCTACTGAAGAGAGGAAATGTCCGACAGAAAGATTAAGGATGTAACTGTTCAGCACCGTCCTTCTAGTGTGTTGAAACGCAGGCCTATTTAACAGACTAACGGTAAAGACCTGATGAAGTAATAGGATACATACACTGTCCCCTCTACATATGGACACAATGACTGATCTGGAGTCAGTCTCCATGATGTGGAGAGACTGCTAACGCCCTGCAGGATCACAGGATTCACCTTTCTATCATCTCCACTCTGATTTAGACCCTACAGCTCCATGAGCAGAACAATCAATGTGCACCTCATTAATCTGCATTCATGAATTAAAGAAATGTGTATTTAATTACTGAGGATATTCCTCTAGATACTGTAGGATGAGCGCTGTTTCTTCCAATCCATGCAAAACTAGTCGGATTAATCAACCTAACTGTCAATGTTAATACATCAGTTAATACATTTATTTTGTGATTGCAGTGAGGGTTTGTGAGTACGGTTCAATTACATGACTTTTTAGGATAAATTAAATCTAACAATAATGTAGTTATTCTCTTCTTTCTGCTGTTCTGTTCAGGGTGATCTGCAGGCTTTCACCTCTGACTGCTGCCCCCAGCTGCACAAATGTTGACAATATTATTCAAACCCACATACCTTCATTTGTGTATGAAATGAAAACACATCTAGATGTTTCTCTTTGATAAAATGACGCAGCTAAAGTGTGGAGCTGGTGGGGAATGCTTCCTGTAAGCGTCATATCGTTACAATGTGTTGGAGCAAACACATTGTATTTAGATATTATAAGATATATTTTTCCTACTTTATAGCAACAAATAAAGGGGGGAATTATGGTTTAAGGGTCATGTAAAAAGTTCCATTATAGCATACTTCTGACAATACAATATATTTTTTATAAAAGTAAATCTACTGAAAAAAGAACATTAAAAGTGTCTCTTTGTTTTTTCTTCTTACATTCTTATGGACACACCACTTCAACATTTAGATTAGCTATCCTATATGAATAAATAATTGAATAACTGCACATACACCCACCCACAATACACACACTAACACACACCCATGTTAGGTCACAAGACTCTGACACTGTACACACACGAGCATTGATATTTGGAACTTTCCAAACAGCAACAAGTTACAGGTCACTTTAGTATCATCCACTCAGCTTTTCACAACACATGTGTGTACTAACTCTTTGGACTCTTGCGCTATTGCTCCTTAAATGCATTGTTACAGAGCAAATAAAGAGTCCGAAGTGCAAGTGTCCCACACGTGAGGACATAGAGGAAGAGTCTCCAACAGGTCGGGGGAGAGCAACAAGCTTCATGGGAATAAAAACGCAAACTTTTACAGAGGAGAAGAAAAAAGCAGCTCACCAAATCTCAAGACGTGTGGCATCCCATGAGAAAATCCCACAGAGTGCAGCAGCAGCAGCAGCCTGACGGAGCTCCGGACCCTCGCAGTGAGGATGAGCAGGGAGGTGGTCTTCATGGTGCTGCTGAGTCGCGCGGGAGCTTTATTCCCTGAATCCGTATATTCCCCAGAAGTGTTTTCTCTCTAACGTGAAGCAGGGCGGCTGGGCACCACCGGCGGGCAGAGTAACGCTCTCCCTAACATCCATTCAGCAGAAAAACAGCACTGCGTGTCCAGCTCACTGCGCCAAGGAGAAGCAGCCCTCCGACTCAGCTGATGGGGATGGAGGAGGGGGTGGCGGCGGAGGTGGCTGGGCGTCCATGTTAGGCAGGGCAGAGCTTGAAGAAATCCATCTACTGAAAGACAGAGATTGGAGAGGGGGTGAGATCCAGCGCGAGAGTGTGTGAGAGCGGAGCGGCGGTGTGTGTGAGCTCCTCCTGCTGCACTGCCGCACACACTCCTCTGACGTCGCACCGGTGGGGGAGCGCACAGGGGGGACCGGGCATGTTCCTGCTGCTGACCACAATATCACCAGCCGAAAACCAGCTCATGCACTATCCCCCGCTCCCTTTCCCCTCTTTTCCCAATGTCGTGCACTGATTTTCCCCTTCGTTCCGGTCCAATGACCGTTACTGTCCGCCCGTGCACGGACGTGTACGAGCCGATCTATGAATGTGAAAACATCGCCTGTTTGATCGGAGTCACTCAGGCTTGGACTCATGTGAAGCCGAGCTGTCGGGGAACACTCAGCATGATGAATAGCCTCAGCCCGCTCTGTTTCACGCTTCTGTCTGCTCAATTATTACTTTTTTTTATTTCATACTTTTTCCTGCGAGTCCCCCTGTACAGCCTGTTAGATCAGAGACAGCCCCGAACATTTTAATTCAATTTATCGTGATCGCATATCCGCTCCTTTCTATGACTGTTGAATTACGCACTGTGAAAGGCGCAGAAATGTTACTGTCATGGTCAACTTGTTCCTCTAGATTATTCTGTGGCCTCCGAGCTGTTATTCAAACAAATCTTTAAATTCCATAAACATTTTATAACCATGGGTTAGTTTTGCTGTAGGCCTATATTCAGAAGCACGTTTTATTTTCAAGGTCGGCACATGTGCATGCGTGAGTTTCTGGTCAAATTCTGGTTGTTTAATCTGATGCATAATTTCTAAATATTATATATTCCTTGATTAAACTTCCACATTTAGACTGGATAGAGAGTATGCATTTGTAGAGGTCACGCTGATTTAAAACAAGGAGCAAATAAAAAGATTGACAAGCTCATGCTGCACTAAATTAAATAAACAGAGTTTTTAGAAAACATTGAGACATGTCTTCCTGAAATATGGTCAGTTCTGTTATTGATATTTAAGAGAGTCTCTAAATAAATAAACGGCTATGCCACAGCTGATGGAATCTGCTTTAAACCAGTCTCAGCTTTGAGGGGTTTTCAGCACCACGGACAGAGACTCTATTTAAATCAGTGTGTGTGTGTGTGTGTGTGTGTGTGTGTGTGTGTGTGTGTGTGTGTGTGTGTGTGTGTGTGTGTGTGTGTGTGTGTGTGTGTGTGTGTGTGTGTGTGTGTGTGTGTGTGTGTGTGTGTGTGTGTGCGTGCGTGCGCTTCTAATGTTCCAGCAGCACAGACAGCGGCTCCGCGGCCCCTTATGTTCCCATTTATTTCTGACAGCTCCCCCCGCTCGTTTGCCTCATTAATTAGCAGCGGGGCATTGTGTTTGGACCCAATCCATGTAATGATACAGTTAATGCCTAAAGGTTAAATATTATCACTATTCCGCCTGCCTCCACATTACCCAGTCATTTCTTATAGGCAACACCCAAATAAGTACCCAGGCTGACTGCCTAACATTTTAAGGAAATAGGCCTATGTTAATTTAAGAATGATAATTATAAGTATTAGTTGCACTTGGAACAGCATGCAGAAGAACATGCAGACTCCGTCTGTTAATATATATTTTTAGCAGCTCATTTTGGAGGTAGTCAGTTGGATTGCTGAGCCTGAGCCAATATGTGACTGATGGAAGAATGGAAAAACGTGTCTGAGATTTGATTGTTTCCCGCGTGCAATGAGTAGCCTAAATCCGCACAGTGTTTATAAACTCACAGAGGTCATTATAAGAGGGAGAAGCTGGTAAATAAGAGGACAAAGCCGCAGGTCTGCGGGGTGAGCAGGTGAGAACAATATAGGCGCCGGTCTGATTTCTTTTTACAGATAGAAAAACAGCAGAATAAATGCCCTTCAGTAGCTATATAAGAAAGGGGTTTAAACCAGGCTGGGGTGAGTCCTTTCACCCAGCAACGCAGCGCGATTATAAAGTTGATTTAAAGCTATGGGCTCATCAGCTGTGGGATTTAAATGCGCGACTCGTCTCCGCGAGCTCCCCATCCAGCCCCGTTATCTGCGGATCATTCATAAAGGGGGATTGACTGAAGGCATTTAACAATCCTCATAACCCCCCAGCAGCGAAGCCTTGAGCCCGGGGAGGAGGAGAGGAGGCAGAAGGAGGAACCCGAAAAGGTGCCAAGCGTCTCCAAATAGAGGGCGGCCAAAGACGCGGGAGGTCACACATCTCCAAGCCTATTAAACCACTCGTCGGAGGCTATTTCTCACACATGTGTATGCTATTGTCCTCTGGTTAAAGTCGGATTTGCTTCTATGAACTCGCGGATAAACTTCACACCTGGCTGTGAGGTGCGTAACGGTGTTTTCTGCGCGCTGTGTACAAATCTCAGCTTTTCCAAATAACAGTTCCTGAAAACAACACACACATAAGGCAGAAAAAGCATGTTAAGATATGTGAAGTTTGAAAGGAATGGACTTACCCGAGGTAGAGCTGGAGCACGGAGAGTCACCGGAGCAGCACAAGAAGTTGGTTTGTTTCTATGGAGGAGCCGAGCCGCTTCCCCCGCTTCTGCATCTGCTGCTGCGCTCCGGCCGTAGGGGAGACACGCCTCCTGTCGGACGACAGGACGCACTGCTTAAAGCACACCGGACAGGGGACTCACCGGCACCGAGGCTGCAGATTCACCCGGCCGAGGACACTGGTTGTCAGGTCGGACTGAAGCTCATCACACTGCTTTACCCGCGGATTGTTCCTCCCCTGTTACATTGCATTGCAGACCTTACAGTTTTAAAACAGAGGTGGTAGTTGGGAGTAAAAGTGTGGTGCTGTCCATTAATGGGTGAGTCTCACACAGATGTCAGCAATCTGAATAAATGCCCATGTGTTTGTTCAAAATAACTAAATGATATAATATCTAACGTATTCAGCCGTCACTCCCCTATAATATAGAATTGTAGACATAATGTTAGCAGGATGCAGTTTAATGTGCATTTATGAGAAGTCCAATGGATGTTACTGCAGGTTTGCAAATTAAATCCCTCTGTATGGATTTCAGGGGAGTAACATGCATCTATTTAAATTCTTTAGGCAGACTGGGTTACTGTTCAGGATGGAGTTTCATTTGCATTTGTGAAAAGATAAATAAAGTTCTCAAACACAGTTTATGAAGTGTGATTAAAAAAGTGTTGAGTGTGGATGCTGAATATACTAAATATTTTTGTCAGAAGCAAAAAAAGCAAACAGCTATCTGAATGTTGCAGTTTACAGATGATAAGAGACATGCAGGCAGCAGAGAGTAAACCCAGTGGAACAGTGTTGCTTATAGAAATGTATTTTAAATGATCTTTATCTGCTCAGTCACCCATTAATTCGTGTCTGAACTATTGTACACAGAACGCAACTCAGTATGCATTTGTTACAGAACCTTTCAATAAGTTAATTCAATGCATGTTTAGTAGACAATACATTTTTTGTCAAAGCATTAGAAAAGAGACAGAGCATGCAAGTTTTATGTCAGTGCTAAAAACTCTAAGCAGAGGCGAGGTATTTGGTGGTAACTTATATAAATGAACACACATTATTGTATCATAATGTACACTATACATCACATTTCTGAGGGCTACGTTGATAAGAAACCTTGCCAAGTTGATAGCAACACAACTTTCAAAAAACATAACTTGTGTTTAGCAAATGTATCAATACATTTTTGTATAAACTGCTGCTGGTCAAAGCTGAGATCATTAACGGATACTTAGCTTCAATGCTGATGGACAGCAGGTGAACCTCCAAAAAGGTAAAATGACAGGTTAAAAATGGCTCACCATACTGCATACAAACGATTCATTTAAATGTTGTGCTACTACTCACTACAGGTATAAGGCTTTACCTAGTGGTTGGGGGAGGAGTCAGGCAGGGCCGGTTTTTGGCATAGGTGACATAAGCGGTCGCCAGCCTGTCCTCCTCCAAAAAACGACCAAATAGGTCGATTGTTCAGCAGCTTATTACGACCTATAGTCACGTTTGAAAGTGTAGCACCTCTAGTGGTCGTGTAAGAAACAACATGCTCCCGTTGATTGCAAACGCTCCGGAGGGTCGTATATTCACAAATAACCCTCTCTGGAAAATCCTAAATTGTAGAATAGTTTTGCCATTAAAATGCTTTTTGATTTGATTTCTAGCGAGAAGTGTATATTGTACTTTTAGAATCCACGTCCAGTGGATGTGTAGGATCTACAGTTTGATAGATATTACGAAGATGATTTAAGGTCTTGCCAGGAGAACGTGTATATACTACGTCTTTCCGCAGCGTCCATGTAAAGTTGGCGTCAACCCTCACGGGGTGAAAACAGTTTTTCCGGTCTCGACGTTTTCATAATAAAACCGGAAGTATTCCCCTCTCTGTCAAATGATTACACAGTGATATCTGCATTACTCATCCACTAAAAAACATCAGTTTATCCTTGTTAATTACACAATATTGATTGGTTTAAATTGTGTACAATGCTTTTGTGTTTTTAACCTTCGATTCGGAGAAACAAATAGTTTTTTCGGAGTTTAGGATGGCCGAAGACACTACACTACCCATAATCCCCAGCTATCATTTGGGACTACAACATCCGCTTTGCTTGACAAACCCCCGTGATTAGTCCTCAAGCTCTGTGATTGGATGAGCCAAGGTTACGCCGAGCTCTTGGAAATGGAATTAATCCACGGCAGACTATCCAAAACTGGACTCAAACGGGTCTAGCCCACTCCACAACATTTATTTTAGTTACTTTGCAGATTCTGATTAATGATGTGAAATATAAACAACCCAGACCTGAGTAAAATTCAGGGAAGGTGATTGTCAAGTGCCAAAATAAACTATGCAATATATTAGACGTTAAGTACTTTGTCAGACTTAATATTTATATGTAGATACCCCCAAAGTCTTTTTCTCATTCAAAAGAAGACCTTAAAGTATTCTTTAATGTTTAAATAAAGCCTTATTAGTTTGTCTGTTTTGCACATCCTCCTATTAATATCTTTGGATGTCCTCCACTAAACTGTTTTATTGTAGAGATCACTACAGTATCTTCTTGATGTTTTCTATCTATATTTCTTTCATTGACCTTCTACTTCCCCCTATTTGTATGTAGGCTACTCTTAATATTTTAATTTTTTCATCAAATATAACATATTCAACACAAAAATTAAATAACGTGCTGGTGGTTCGGGTTAAAAAACTGTCAAGTTTACAGTGTTAACACGATAAATTATACTTTCCAGTATAATTTCCAGTTTAGTTTATGACTGATTTATTTTGTTATCCACACATATATTGTCTTGATATTTATAACACCAAACATGACCCAGTGGTCTAGTTAATAAAACATAATTATATCAAACATAATATTACTATTAACTTTATTGTGAAATTAAAACAGAACGGTAAAGAAAAATACAGTTTCAGTCTCTCGATTTGAAGCTTATGCATTGTACCATGAACCTGTATACACCTGTAACATTCTGCATGAGGAGTTGGAAAGGTAGTTTCTGAAGATGTTACAAATAACATACAGCATACAATGCCATAATAACTTTGTATTATTAGTGTAGGACACTTATGTATGTATAACATCTGAAGATGTGTAGTTTTATTCATGTTTTCTCATAATTTTACAGGATATTGCTATAATATTTCACATATTGTAGTTCTACACATTAATATCTGATTTGTAAAACATCACAGACAGAAAGGTATACCCGTCATTTAATGGTAAGCTATTGAAATTCTGAATCCATAGATGTGTCTCCCATCACCCAAATCCCCTGACTATTCTCTCAACTCAGTATTTACATTCTTTAATTCAAAGAAAATCAGTAATATCTTTAAAAACTACAAGTCCCTGTCTATCAGCTGTGCACTGCTACCTATCTACCAATTGGATCAAATATAAAAGTCAGCCGAATTAGTGTTGATACTGCAAGGAGACGTATTTTGTGAAGAGAAATGTAAGATGTTGTTTAATTGCTGATATATTTATGATCCACGTCGCGTATTCAGTTTCGGTGGCAGTTCTTCCAGTTTGTCCAGAAGTCTTCTAATCAGGGCTCTATAAATAGAGAACTAAGGCAGATGTGCAATATTTAATGCAGCCGAACCGTGTATTACAATGCCTTTATGTGATGACTTTCAAAGAGAAAAGCAAGAACACTCGGATTAAAGTATTATTATTATTATTTTTTTTTTATGTTTTCGGATTTCACATCGCATAAACACCATATCCCAACGTGCATTGTGGCTAAAACATCCAATCACCGAGCTTCAACGATAGCTGAGGATTATGGGTAGTTCGATGTAACTCTCTGAAAAAAGAAATGTGTCTCTCAGAATCGAAAGGGAAAAACCTATGGGAAAAACACAAAAGCAGTGTACACAATTTAAACCAATTAATGTTGTGTAATTAACAAGGATAAACTGATGTTTTTTTAGTGGATGAGTACTGCAGATATAGCTTTAAAATAATTTGACAGTGAGGGGAATACGGTTTTATTATGAAAACTTCGAGACCGGAAATACTGTTTTCACCCCGTGAGGGTTGACGCTAAGTTTACATGGACGCTGCCGCATATACACGTTCTCCTGGCGAGACCTCAAATCATCTTCGTAATATCTATCAAACTATAGATCCTACACATCCACTGGACGTGGATTCTGAAAGTACAATATACACTTCTCGCTAGAAATCTAATCAAAAAGCATTTTAATAGACAAACTATGGGGGTTATTTGTGAATATACGACCCTCCGGAGCGTTTGCAGTCAACGGGAGCACTAGAGGTTGAAAACTTTAAAACGTGATTATAGGTCGTAATAAGCGCTTGAACGATCGACCTATTTGGTCATAATAAGGGCTTGAACAATCAACCTATTTGGTCGTATGAGTTGGAGGACTTGTTGGCGGTCGCCTAGGGCACCAGATCTGGGGGGCAAAAAGTAAAAAAAAACATTTTTGACTTTTTGCGCTCATCCTAATTTTCGGCCTTGATGTAACAACATTCATAATTAAGGGCGCTGTAAAATCTCGCCTATATGGCAGCAAATTGCTCAGAACCTGGAGTCAGGCCTAGAGCTGCATTCAAGACCACTGCACTCTTTTAGGGAACATTACCAACTACACATATACATACTGCATGTTGGACTTATTAACATGGAGCTTTTATTTTATTTGAAAGCACAAGACTCAACTCTTCAATTTTTCAGTCTTTAATGAGAATGTTTTTTTCAGTTCACTGTTGTACGGTGGCCGACAGGTGCAAATGCGCTACAACGGCCCAAAACACTTCCATTAGGGGAAACACACTACAACATCAGATATGATGCAAAGATCAAACATAAAAATGAGCCAAATAATAAAGTTGGCCAACTGTCTGTTGGCAGAGTTAGTCTGTTTCATAATTGTGTTTGTCAGTATATTTTTAAATGATTAGGTTAGCTACGTTAGCTAGCTTGCTTCCAGCAGATCTGCAATAATATCAAAAGGAATGTTTTGGCACAATTGTGTTTTTTAAAGTGCAGCACGTTTCTCCTAATTAAAAAATGTTGGGTCATGGTAAAGCATTTGCACCTGTCGGCCACCGTACAGGACACTAAATAAACAGCATAAAAGCCTGATGTCAATGCAGGAAAAAGTCTAACATTGGAGCATGATGCAAGATAAAGTTTGTCACAACATGTAACAAATAAATAAAGAACTCTGTCTGTGTACTAAGACGTGTTTTCTGTTTCAATTTGTGTTCAGAGAAGCAGGGGACACTATCTTGACATCACGTGAGATAATTACATTACATTACATGTTACTTGTTAGACGCTTTTATCCAAAGCGACTTACATAGCGACAATCCCCACAGGAGCAATTTGGGGTGAAGTGTCTCAGGGACACAACGACATGCTGACTGCAGTGGGGATAATGTCTTTCAATTCGGAAAAATCTGCATTCATCTTGATTTGTGTAGCAACAAGTAAAATGCTTGGCCAAGTCACTCAGATTCACCTGAATAATTACTCAAATAAGAATTCTTTGAAAATGAAAACTCCTCTCAGTTTGTGTCAGTATATCGGGCCAATCAGATGGCAGCATCAGGAATGAGGGGAACAAAGGGAGGCCATCAGACACAAGTTACTGCCACAAGATACACAATTTAGTGTTGAAGGAGCACATCCCTGCAGTAATGGAGGCCTGATCTGAAGCCACAGTCTGGAGCTGTAATGAAAGGGAGCTTTGATCCCCCCCAACACACCACCAGCACCACCCACCGCCCCCCCAGTGTGCAACATGAAAAGTTGAATTGTGGGGCTACAAATAAATAGTCAATGACAGCTCTGTGATTCAACAACCTCTACTATTCTCACCCACGAGACCTAAAGGGCGCTGGAATCCCTGCATATGAGATCAATAAAATGCAATAAGATAAAACTAGATAAGATAAGGTTTACCTGATGTGGATTTTGTAATATGACCTGCCCAGAGAATTCACATTTGTTTGTGTGTTTACATTCCTGCTGTTGACAATGTGAAGAAAATGTACGTCAGGTATTGCTCTGCTTCTTCTACAGTTCTTGTTCTGTGCTTTTTTTTTTAGGGGGGTGGTGGCGAAGTCCATAGGGACTTGGCTTGGCAACTGGAAGGTCACCAGTTCAAGTCCGGGAAAGACCAAGTGCTACAGAGGTGTCCCTGAGCAAGGCACCGTTCCCTACACTGCTCCCCGGGCGCCGTACATAATGGCAGCCCACTGCTCCTAACACATTGGGTCAAATGCAGAGAAACCGTTTCGTCACATAGTACCTGTACTACGTAATGACAATAAGTTGAATCCTCAATCTTCAATATTATGCCATGATGCACAAAAACCTTAAATAACCCTAAAATCCCTCAATCTCTCAATTTGTAACATTCCAAACTGATTTGGGGACTGAATTACAAAACATTCACAGACTACAAAACATCAAGAAACCACATGTAAATGAAACTGAATGAATGCTTTATGCAGGTGTTGTGTTATCTATGGCTTTGAGAACTAAATACATGTGCCTGTAAATGAGACATTGACACATGCTGCATTCTGTGTGTACTGTACTCTTCAATCTCTTTGATTATAGCCCAGCTACTCTTCCCTATCCAGTCATGCTGCAATAAAGTGCATGTTACTTCCTGTATGTGTAACTGTTACTGTAAATGGATTTTAAACAGCTGCGACAGGGAGAGAGATCAGCAGGTCATGATGTAACAGTTTCACACAGAAACCTACCAGTGCTCCTCAGGATCTGCGACACTGCAGATGATATAAAGGGAGTTAAGGAGCCGTCTGAAAAGCTTATTCAAATGTATACATGAAGACATAAAGAAAATACTTCATAAACTCAAAATGATCCCACATTGTCCTGGTGATGAATACAGGAAAAGTGATGAAAGCAAAGGATACAATATGCATTTACTATCAAAACACTGTACATATAAATATTGTACTTTTAACTTGACATTTATGTTATGGCTTCACTGTAGTTACTAGTTACTTGAGGATTTCTGCATAAAACATTTCAAATGTGTTTCTGTGTCTTTGTAAACCATGTTTTCTTTCCATGTATAAACTATGCTGATACAGCTGAAGGGAAAAGTGACAGAAGAAAATAGCAGGCAAAAGTATCAATATGATTAAATAAAATACAACTTAAAAATATGATATTTTGTTTTAAATTAAACTTGCCAACAGTTTATTTAGCCAATTGTTGGATAAATAAATACGGAATTACAATAAATGAAACATATGTACTAGAATTTGAGATGTTTAAATTCTAGTATTGTTTATTTCTACTCGTTAATTTCTACTTATGTGCAATGCCTTGTTTTGTTTTGTTCTTATCTTATCTTATAGAACATCCATATCTTTAAGATTTGAGTAACTTACAACATTTGTATTAATTTATTAAATGTATTTGTTGATGTGAGTAACCATTCCAATGCAGGACGTTTACTTGTAACAGAGGTTAGAGTGTGGTATTAGTACTCTGACTCAGTTAAAGGATCTGAATACTACCAAGTACCACCACCAAGACTTCTGTACTTTTACATTTCACATTCAATTTCTATTTGACATTGTGCTATTGATTGTTTGTGTGTCCGTTGATAGGAAGATGGATGCTCATTGGTCAGCAGAGTTAGACTGCAGTGATTTCGGGTCACACAGGAGAGAGATACAGACAGAGGATCTTTATGATTGTGACTCATTCTCTTTACAGTTTATCTTTGCTCCGTGTCTCAGTGTGTTGGGGGTCTGTAGCAGAGGTACTGTCGAGCTGCTGGGTGTGTGTGTGTGTGTGTGTGTGTGTGTGTGTGTGTGTGTGTGTGTGTGTGTGTGTGTGTGTGTGTGTGTGTGTGTGTGTGTGTGTGTGTGTGTGTGTGTGTGTGTGTGTGTGTGTGTGTGTGTGTGACAGAGAGGAATCAGGCGTTTTCAGCCCAGCTCTGATCAGCCACGACACTGCTTCAGTCTCCAATGCACTTCTCTCAGGCTGACACCCTGATATGTAAAAATCATCAAGTGTCAGACTTAAAAGGGTCATTTTTAATATATTCAGCCGCACACAGAATTGGTCCATCGCCCTGTCAAAGTGCTTTTATAATTGCTTTAAAATGTCTCACAGCTGGAAGTTCTATAGAGTCAAGGCGTTCTGTTTCAGCCTTTCATTCTGCCACAGACTAGTTTAGAGTGATTTACTGTTTCAGAAAACAAATCAAGAACCTAATGAAGTAAGCAGTCCAAATGGAGCTGGGATCTTCAGTCTTTATTCACTGAAGGACCTCCGCTTCACTTTTTTTCAAAGACATTCTAGAAGAAATATAGGGCTTTGAGTTGAACTAGATAGAGGTGAGATGAATCCAAAGCAGTGGAGAACCTGATCAAAACCAGGCTCAGTACTGGTCCAGTAACGGAGTCAGATTTGTTACAAATAAATACAGAATTGCAATACAAGTTTTAAATAAATGTAGATGTTGGATGATACCTGATACTGTACATTGTACATTTCCCCGCTGTGGGACTTATATAGGATTTCTGATCCTGACTGTAAATCCCCAAGGATTCAATAAAAAGGTATTACTCTTTGTTCAAATATCTTTTTATTATATCAAAATATATATTTGTATCTTACAGAGTCACAGTTTGATTGATGCATTGTCATTTTTTCATTTACACAAACTTATAGGAGAATACGTTATTGTCTGCCTACTGAAAAACAGTACATCTTTGACTAATAGCAAAAACAGTACACTTTTACAGTTAGTATACATTTAAGACTGTATAAATTAATATATACATTCGAGGCTCGCCATCCAAACAGTCGTGAAGTATCTGAGTCTGATCTTATTTTGTCCGGGGAATCACTGCACTTATTTTGAAGCTGCGTCATCGAACACTCAACGCACACGGAGATACTGATGGAAACACAGAGCAGCTCCACCTCTTTCTGAGTGAGCTACTTCAAAAAGGTCAGATCAATTCAACAGTAACATATACAGTGCTGATGGTCAGTTCAACATTTAATATATAAACACATCTTTGGGGAACTGTCAGGTAAAGAGCTATCCATCATCAGTGTGTTTGTTGTAGGTACATTTGGAGAAGTAATACCGATCTTGTAGCTGGTGTATAAACTTGGGGAGTAACAGATTATATGTTACTGGATTATGTAAACAGGATTACAAAAAAGTAACTGCCCCTTCCCTTTCACTAACATTTAAAAAATGTGTTATCAGATCCTTTTACATGTTCTTAATATGGGGATTACTAGCAGGATAACAATGTTACAATACATTTTATAATAAAGATCAATATATGATAGGTTGACACACTGAGTTTTCATTTAGGCCTCTTTCATTTTTCTAAATGTTAAAACATTTTTTTTTTAAAGCAATAGTTGTACAACTGATTTATTAAACCACAATACTTGCTTTTATTTAAATATTAAGCTAAAACAGTATTTGTACTACTAACTATACTATTCTGTAGGCCTAGGACGCTTTTTTCAAACAAAATATCTTGGTCACTGATTACATTTTTGTTCATGTATCTAATAATTGTAAGAAAATACATTTTTTAATGAACCCTCCAAAACGGCTAGTGTATAATGGAATGCATGCTGTTTTACTACACTTCTCTGCTGCCTATTAGTTAAACATCACAGTCCCCTTCAAATGGTGACATTTATGAATGTTGCAGCAAAAGTTAGAACTACTTCCTGTCCTGTTTCTATGTTTATTTGAAATAAAGAGTGAATTTCTGTTGTGTCCCACACAATAAAGTAAACATCACTCTGTCCTTGGAGTCGGGCCTGTTCCGACATCTAACAGGAAACTCCTGATGACTCTCACGTCTCCACTGGCGGCGACACCGTACCGTCCCCAACGTCAGTGAGGAAACAAATACTCAGTGACCATACAAATCAGCTCCAGCGCCGAGGTAAACAACCGGGCCTTTCTTCTCCGAGGGCTTTCTCAATGTCACCGCAAATTCACTGCCCAGTCATCTGTTCAGAGCCTCGCAGATACTTTTGATCTTTTGATAGTTTGTGGGTTTTCTGTAATGCAGATTGAGCGGTGTCAGTTGTGTGTGGATATAGAATAAGACTCATGTCCCCTATTGAGTACAGGGTGTGTTACATCCCACAATACCCAAGTGTTTGAATAGATTAAGCGCCACAATGATGAAATTGCTGTTTGACGGCCTTAACGTTCCTAATTAAAGGATCATTTTAAAGTTATTATTAAAAAGAAAATGGAAATTGGACATTGAAATGAAAAAAGAACATTGTATGATGGCAATTTGACCGTCAAATTAGTAGGCACTGCACTATTTGTCACCTGAGCTTAAAACATATGTTGGCTCTTTGTGTAGGGGCAATCTCAGAGGGATAGTCACTAAAAAAGGGAATGTTGTACTACAAAGTGTATCTTAGTGGAAGAGATACCCACTTCAGTGATTCTGAATATTTACGATTCATTTGAGGGTTTAGATGAGCTTTGAATTGTGTTTTTGAATGCAGAAGGAAGTCCTCATTCTGCATTCCAAAACACCCGGTTAAAAAGAAAAGTGGATGAGCCCACGACAAGCCTTTCAGCTATAATGCCCAAATCAACAAAGTATGATGAGGCATACATCTCCCTTGACATCTAACGTGGTCGGTGGGGAGATCTCTCTCTCTCTTTCTCTCTCTCTCTCTCTCTTTGCGTGGCGGGGGGGGGGCAGCTTGCTCACAGACTCGCCGTGCACACAGAGATCCGCAGGTGGAGAACAGAGCGTTCAAAAGTGACAATCTACAGAGCTCGATGTGGTCAATGCTAAGTATTTTCGCAGAAACACGAGCAATCTGTCCATCAGCTGGCCAAAAGGCATCATATTCATACGGAGAACTGCACCGTTTTCAACTTCCTTATCGTGTTAAGCCCCATAGCCCCCGCCCGCGGGGAGGTCAGAGAAAGTCGGCCCAAGCAATCACTCTGATTGGCTGTTCACACTACCGCTGCCTGCTGGTAAGGACAGTTATTGCCACTTGTCGACTGAAGTATTTGCGGTGTGTTCGTAGGCGGGTGGCGTAGCGGGCGACGTAGCCGACGCAGCCGACGCAGGCGACGAAGCTGACGTAAAAGTCGGGACGCCTTCGGTACGCGTTCTTTGGTCTCAGGTGGGTGTGTAGCGGCCTTTACCTTTTGCTGTTTCTGATCAAAAGTTGTGTTCAATGGCATTAAAACGAGAAAAACGCTGCTGACGGATAATCCAATGTTGTCTGTGTCACTTTGAAATGATTACTGATAATCCATCATTCCATTTTTGTCAAAAACTGAGATTTCATATTAGCTGCTATTAGAGCTACAACCCAGCTTCCGGTTTTGGACAAACTGCGTGCGCATCACTCTCACTCCTCAATGGAAATGTTTAGATGGATTTAGGAACTTCCCCTCGATTCTATTGGCTCTAACGGTTCAAAAGAGATGTCAATCATCAAAATCGACCGAGGGGGGCCAGAGATATGGAAAATGCACCCAAATGACCCCAGAAGTGGGTTTTTTTGCTAAACCTCTCTAAAAAGGTCAAATGTCACTTGAGTTGCATCAATCTTGATACAGGGTACTTATTATATGTTATAGTTTGGATTCCTAAAGCTTTTAGTCTACTATCCCATCATTCAAGGGTGGTTTTCACTATAAGTAATGTTTTATTTTTGGACGGACACTATAATTTACATTTTTTTACTGTGTTCAATCTGAATTTACTTTAAAATAAAAAATATCTATATTGATTCTGACTTTTCTACATCCAACTCACAGGTTTATCATTGCTTTGAGAAAAAAGATTATTAATTTACCCCTTTTAGAAGTGAAGATATAGTCATTTGTTCTGGGAATGTCATTTTTTAGCCTGAGACCTGAAAACAGGCTTGGGTCTTAACTGGTTAACTCAGAGTTCTGTTGCTCCAATTACGTGTAAGGTGGGATAAATACTCAGATCAAGTACTTAAGTAAAAGTAGTATACTGCAGGGTAGCTTGTGAATTTACTCCAGGTGTAACTAAAGTCTGATTTAAGAGTTGATTATATTTCACATCATTAATCCACATCTGTAAAGTAACTAAAGGTGCACATGCACTATACATGTAGTGGAGTAAAAGCACACCATTTACCTCTGGACTGTACTGGAGCAGAATTACAAAGAAGCAAAAGTGGAAATACTTAAGTACCTCAAAAGAAGTACAGTACTCAATGTTAATTCTGTTTCCAATTTGTTTAGTTTTTCCCTTAAAAAATTACAAAAATAACCTATAAAAATACTGTTAAAGTACCGGATCGATAAAACGTATTTGTAATTGTTTCAATTAGGCCTCATTATTTGGCACAGGATCATCTGCCAATACAAGCAATTTTGTTCATGTTCATCCATAATAAAATATAAAATTATAGTTGGATCTTTTTGTCTTGTTATTATTAGCAGAGAAAATGTAATGTTTGTACAACTATATACAATTCATTCTACCAATATCGGTTGGAACCGGGTTAGGGGGGGCTCGAAAAAGGTTGGGAACCACTGCTCTAGATCAGTGGTTCTCACTGGACCCGTTTCGAGTGGGTCGCAGATGTGTGAGTGAAGAAAAAGAAAAGTTGAAAAAATTGAAATACATGTTTTTCATTGATTGCAGACAACAAATATGTGACCCGCTCTATCGAAATCAGTCGGATGTCGCAACGGCTCATTTCAAAATAAACGTGGATTTGCGTAAAAAACTATTTTTTCGGGGTTCGGGTGTTTTGTTTGATTTTAAATAAACAAAGTCTTGGCTTTCAGAATATGAAACTTTTATTTCCAAAATCACACGATAAATACATTTGTGAAGCTTGTGAAGGGAAGATGACAGGCACCTCTCGCTCGCAATCTGCTCTTCCGCAGCGCCGCCCCTCCTCCCTCCGGCTGAAATTATGAATGTAAGGCATATAGTTATCTAGATAACACGGCGGGGTCCGTTACAGTTTGTTTTCATCTGATTTCAATTAAACAAAGTCTTGGCTTTCAGAATATTAAACTTGTTTCGGCAAATTTAGATGATAAATACAACTATGAAGCTTGTAACGGCATATTTACAAGCGGAGAACGGAGTCATTTAACGTCACAGCAAGCAAAACAACAGCCGGTGTTTCTCGTGAGTGTTTTCCCCGGGAAACAAACACAATACACACAAACGCAAAAATACACAAACACACACACACACACATACACACACACACTCGCGAGCTTCCCCCAGACCAGTAATCCAAACGGAAATATTTTCCCTCCGGACTATTTTGATCATTTGCTCCGCTAATAATCAATCAGATGGATGGATTCCAGAGAAGAGGAAACTTTGAAGGCCTTTTTCTCAAAATGATGACTCGGTGACAGTCATTATATAATGTGACATATTTTGCTTAATATTTGGAGTACAAAAACAATCTTGATATCATTAGAAAGCTAGGAATCTCCTCTTTCCAACAGTGTATACAACTCAAAATGTGTCTTCGGGTCAATGCGACTGATTTCGATAGAGCAGGTCACATATATGTTGGGGGGGATTGGTTCTTGTCATTTCAGGAAAACAACACTCTCATTAAAGGCAAATCAGCAAGGTGAACGGATAAAGAGACGGTGCTCTGAGAGTTGATGAGCCACTGAGACACAAACAGTCTTCTCCTTTTTTCCAATAAAAACCCTGACCTGGTGTGCCTGGTTGACTGCATGGCTTTGCTTGAAAATAAAAAACAGGGATTTTATTTTTCCATATAGAATTCTGAAGTATTGAGATATGGACCATGACCTGATCAGTGACGTTTGGTGTCAGTGGATGGGGAGACACTAGTTCAGAGCCAGAGCCTACAGAAGTCATGTTTGGTCATTTTATTCATGTTAAGTTATCAGGTGTATGTTATATGTTTAGTTTATTGTCCGTGTTTAGATTTGTGTTTAGTCATGTCTCATTGTTCACTTAAGTAACAGTCACTTATGTCTAGTCTTGTCATGCACTGTCTGTCATTGCACTTCCTGTTTTATTTTGTACTTACCTTTCCCTCTCATTTCAGAGCCCTTTACTTCCTGCCATTTTGTGGTTTCCCGCCTTGAGATTGTCAGGCCCTCCCTTGATTGTTGCCACCTGTGTCCCCTTATCTCTTGTATAGTCCTCGGTTGCGGTCGAATACTCCAAAAAACAGCTCCTAAGTTCTAACCCTATCGTCTATCCCTTGACCTCTGTGTGAAACGTCATGGGGTTAAGGGATAGTGGATAGGAGAATTCAAAAAGACTTAGGAGAAGAGACTGCGGTACTTTAGAGAATCCGACTGCACTTTCACTATCCGACGTGTTTATGATGCGCCAGCGGAGGTCATAAATGTGCGCCTGCTGCTGTGGGGAAACTATGGAAACTACAGTTTTCTATACAGCGGACTACAACATGGATGTTTAATAAGAACGAGGGACTACTGTAAACTCATCTAGAGACTCTGCACCGTGCTCTGATGCTGTTGTTTTATGCTTTATGAACGGGGACAACAGAGAAACATATTCTTCATGACCAAAGTTGGAATTGAAATAAAAAAGGAAAGTGAAACTTATGCTCGTCACCCTCTCCCTCCGGTCCACATTAATACAAATGATCCCAATACGTATGAACTATGAAAATATCTTAAAATCAATACAAATGTATTTATTATAAACGTTAGTCCTTAACATCTATCACTGTGTATATCACCATTCAAACATCTTTTAAAAGTTGAACAAACCCCACACAGCTCAGTAAAGACTGTGAAATGTTGACTTTATTTGATCATTTCAGTAAAAACTAACGTTCATATTTATCTTTTTGATTATAATACTGATGAACGTTCAAAACAAAGCACTTTGGCAACTTACCACATACGTTTTAAAATGCTTAATAAGCACCGTAACTTTCATGATATCATTTCTCGTTCATAATCGATTGTTTCCGTGAACGGCCGACTGTTGTGTGACGGCAAATGCCGCGGCCGCAAGGCATTGTGGGGCAGCATTTTCTCCTCTCCTTTCGGTTAGGGAGGTCCAGTGGTTCCTAAGCTAAAGGAGGTTATAAAGGAAGTTTGAAACCTCCTTTCCTTTTAATTTAGAGAATTCGAACGGCACTTATCATGGCGGCCACTGAGGGACTTCCGGGTCATTTCACTCCGTTAGGAAGGTTCCTAAGCTAAATGGACTATTCGACCGCAACCCTCGTCTCCCTTTGTCCGGTGCCAGTTCGTCTTGTGTCTTGTGTCCTCAAGAGACTTAGTGCTTGAAGCCAAGAATCTTTGTTGTTATTTTCCAGTCAAGTGATTTTAGTTTGCTACGTGATGCCTCCATATGAGGGATTTTTGGTTGTTTCTTTCTTAAGTGAAGAGTTTTTTAAATGTTGAACCTTGTCTTGAGTTGTGCATTTGAGTCCAAGTATTATAGTCACGTTCCTAACAGAAATGGCCGGGTTATTTTCTTTCCCTTCGTTTGAAGTCCTTCAGCTCAATTATGTCTTCCACTGTGTGTCACTGTTTTGATGGAAAATAACATTTTGAAGAATGTTTAAGGTCGGGTATAATGTCTTTCATTTTGAAGGTTTTCGAAGAAAAGAAATTCCGATAGCTCACTTCTTCAATTCCACACAACTCAGCATCAATTACGTGGGCTCAGATAGTGACATTTGATTTGTCTTTAAATGTCAACATACAAAATAAATAATCCAAAAACATCAACATCAACATAAACAATCAGTTACAGGAAGATGGGTGAACAACAGATTGAATACAAAATGGAGTTTGATAACAGACAGATCGAAAGAAACTAACAATTTATTGCACTTGGAATCTTACGGTCTGCTGCTCAGCTACATTTTGATGATTTCTCAAATATTGGCATGAATATCACGACACTTAGCTAAAGCATTGACAAAGCTTCTGTCACAGAGAGCCGCTGTATAATGTGCGCTAAAAAAATATCATAAAATATGGAAATGTCCTGATAGGCTATCTATATTTGTATTATTGTCCTCTATTTATTATACATTTTGTATCTATTGTAGAAATATTAAATGGTTTCCAGTGATTTGTAGAGACTGTTTAAAGCCGCCTGAAACCTCGTCCAGATCCAGCAGCTTTAGTTTCAGTGCAGGCACTTGTCAGGTACAAGGTTCCCTCATGTTGTGAGGCGAGGTGCAGCAGTCTACATACATTGGCATCCAGGATCAGGGAGAGGTCGCGCAGACAGCAGGAATGCCTTGCTCCGTCCCTTTTTGATTACCAATTACTGCGGTGCTCTCCAGAGGAGGTTCAGGCGGAGCAGCCGGCTCCATCTTAATGAGACAGAGGGCCACCGCCATGCCTCTGACGTCAGCTTTCTAAATACCAGAGCAGATCAAGCACACTGCTCGCTTTGTCCCCGACTGACAAAACCAAGCAGCCATGGGATGAGATGCAGCAGAGAGGAGGGATAATAGAGAAGTGTGAAAAGGTTGAAAGGAGAGAGAAGGCATAAAGAGAAAGATGCTGTTACCAGCGTTACCTGTCTTCATTTGTCCCCTGGTCTTCTCGCTTATTTGTGAGGAATCAAAGGTTTCTGCAGATTTATAATTAGATGACCCTGACACTAATTAGAAATGCTCTGCACGTTGCCTCTTCAGATTAGAGTGAACTGAGACTGGATATTTCCCTTAATGTAGTCACCATGCCAATAAGTGGGGCGAGACTCTGTTAAAGAGCAGCTCCGCGAGCTCATCAAGAGGCCATCATGAGCAACAGAGTGTAAGACTGTGAAAAAGGATATACAACTTGTTCTGATGCTTCTTAATAAAGTGTTCTGCACAATTGAAAAGCAACCTCAGGCTGTGGTTGCATGGAGGGAAGATGTGAAGGAGAGTTCATCACCACCTTGCTAAATATGGAGCATGGACGTTACTGATGTGTGTCTGCTATGGGAAAACTAACATTTTCATTGGAGGGACTACTAAAAACATCTTATATTTCTCCCTGTGCCTTCTTATTATGTTGTTTCATTAGGGCTTTATAAATACGGACAACAGTTGATCATATTTGTCTTCACTACCAAGGTGGGAATTTAAAAAATGAATGGCAAGTGAAACTAAATTGTTGCTCTCCCTTCTGTCTACTTGTATTTTTCTACATGAATCGCAATTGGGAGTGAGCACCTCCGCTCACTCCCTGGTTTAAAAGGGGACAGAATGAGAAGTCAGGTGGACAGCTCAGGGTTTTTATTCCAAACAGAATACGTAGCTCAAAAGGACCACAGACACGGCGTGGTGTCGCCTTAAACGTGTACGTTCATGCGGCCAGGACTTCTTCCCAGGACCCAGCCTACTGCAAGAGAGCCCAGAACCAGATTACCACATGCTTTTATTCAGTGACTAATTACCTGATTCTGGTCAGCTGTCTGGTGTCCGGCCAAGCCACTCCCATCACTCCCATCTTTCCAGCAGCCGGCGCTCTAACCACACCCCGCTGCCACATACCCCCACCGCCCGACTCAGGCTGGGATCCCGCCGGCCGAAAGCTGACTCCCCCCCCCCCCCCTCCGCCGAGCGAGAGAGGAAATCAGACACGACCATCCGGTTACCTGGCCTGTGGACCACCTTGAAGTTAAAAGGCTGTAACGCCAGATACCAACGAGTGATCCGGGCGTTGGCATCCTTCATGCGGTGGAGCCACTGGAGCGGGTCATGGTCCGATCAGAGGGTGAAAGGGCGCCCCAGGAGGTAGTAACGCAGGGCGCCGACCGCCCATCGTATGGCGAGGCACTCCTTCCCCACCGCACTGTAGTTCACCCCACGCTGCGCCAGATTCCGGCTAATGTACAGTACGGGGCGGTCGAGCCCCTGTACCTGCTGGGACAAAACGGCCCCCACCCCACTGTTCGAGAGAGAAGTTATGAGTGTATCAGATTCAGATTCAACTTTATTGTCATTACATAGTACATGTACTCGTGACGAAATGTGAGTTAGGCATCTGACCAGAAGTGCAAAATAGCAGTGCAGGAGTCTACATAATAAGAATAATTATAAATGGAATTATTATAAATAGAATAATTATAAATAGGCTATAAACAGATGAATATATACAGTGTAAACGGCATTGACAGTAAAATATATAAACAGGTGGGTGGTAGGGCTGTGCATCTTCACTGGTCTCACGATTCGATTCGATTACGATTATCCTGTCAACGATTCGATTCAATTCGATATCCCGATGCATCACGATGCATCACGATTCATACCAATGCGTTGCATCCTCAATTTTCTATATTACTGCACATGGCTTATTTTTCATCAATGAATACATGCAGTAAATACATATGAACTCTCTTTTTATTATTTAGAAAGTGCGTCAGAAATCAATAACATAAATGTCTTGACATTAATTTATAAACCAAAATAAATTAATTGTATAGGTCTAGCCTCCCTATATCTGTGTGTGAAGTTGTTCCATCCTCAAAAACAAAAAACTAATGCTTCTGCAGTCTAGCTGAAGCTTCTAGCAACGGTCTTCTGTTAAAAAAAGGACACTGAATGTCCTGAATGTGGCATCACACACAGGACTTGAGTCTGAACACAGCAGACAACAGGAGTATTTACAACAGCATATACAAACAAAAATACTGCATGTGGGTGCACACTTACATTCTCTGTCTTACTGTTACATAAATCCCATGAATGTATGAGATTAAGTTAGCTTCATTATATCTCAATCAGTGATTAAGTGAATAATAAAGTTTCTATTGGGTCACTATCAGCCTGTCACTCATTATTTTCAGGGAGGGGGCGGGGTTTGGAGGAGAGGAGACGGTGATCGCGGAAGCTTTTTTCCTCCTGCCTTCACAAACGTATATATCGTCTGAAAATTGCTAGAGGACATTCATACTCTGCAATCCAAGACTTAACTAAATCCACCAAAAACCTGACATGATTGTAACGCGATTATTTTTGAAAAACATAAATCCTTGTGTCTCTGAGCCGCAGCGATACGGACTGATTCAGAGCGGGTCCTTCTGCTGTTGGTTCTGGACTGGTGTTCTTGTGTTGGTGGATGAAGCAGACTGCTCCGTGTTTGGAGTCGCTGTGCCGCTGTCACGTCTGTTCCCTGATCTCTGCGTCACCGACCGATTTGATATTAAAGTGACAGAAAAAAAAACGTTATAGTAAAGCCGCGGCCGGAAAATCAGGAAGCAACGTTACTACGCTATAATCGATTATCTTCCGTCACTGCATCGATACCGAATCGTCCACGTCCACATCGCGATGCATCGTAGAAACGATTATTTTCAACACCCCTAGTGGGTGGTGGGTATGGGCTTGAGTCTATCAGGGAGCAGAGTTCAGCAGGGTAACAGCCCTGGGGAAGAAGCTGACCCTGAACCTGCTGGTCTTGGACCAGAGACTCCTAAGGCGCCTCCCCGACGGTAGGAGGACAAACAGATAGTTTGCAGGATGAGAGGTGTCTTTAAAGATGTTGTGCGCCCTCTGCAAACACCGTATCCCCTGGATGTCCTCGATGGCAGGGAGTGGGACACCAATGATGCGTTGGGCGATTTTTGTCCCCCTCTGCAATGCCTTCCTGTTGAGCATTGTGCAGTTCCCATACCAGGCTGTGATACAGCCGGTCAGGATGCTCTCAATGGTGCAGCGATAAAAGTTCACCAGAATCTGAGGAGAGAGGTGATCTTTCTTTAGTCTCCTCAGGAAGAAGAGACGCTGGTGAGCCTTCTTTACTATGCTGGTGGTATTGTTGGACCATGAGAGGTCATCGGATATGTGGACCCCCAGGAACTTGAAGCTAGACACACGCTCCACCGCCGTACCATTTATGTGGATGGGAGTGTGTGTGTTGCCTTTCGATTTCCTGAAGTCCACAATGAGTTATTTTGTTTTTGTTGTGTTAAGGGCCAGGTTATTGTCGGCACACCACTCAGTCAGATGCTGAACCTCCTCCCTGTAGGCCGTCTCATCGTTGTTGTGGATGAGGCCGTATAAGAGCGGCTTTCCACAGAGGGCTTTCTTAACCCTCTCAAACGCCAGCTGACACCGCTCCGTCCACTGGACGGGATCTGAAGCACCCTTTCGGGTCAGGTCGGTCTGGGGACTGGTCAGCTCAGAAAAGGGCGGGATGAACCGCCTGTAGTAGCCGGCCAGCCCCATGAACCTCCGGACCTCTTTTTTCGTCTTGGGCACCGGACAGGCGGAAATGGCGGCCGTCTTTTCTATTTGTGGCCGCACCTGCCTGCCACCCAAGTGGTACCCCAGATACCGTACCTCCCTCCGTCCAACCGCACACTTCTTCAGGGACTCGAGTCCATGAGCCGCTGGAAAGTGGCTGGAGCTCCGAACAACCCGAAAGGAAGTGTGACAAATTGGTACAAACCATACGGAGTGGAGAAGGCCGTTTTTTCCTTAGACTCTGGAGAAAGGGGAATCTGCCAATAGCCCTTGGTTAAATCCAGTGTTGTGTAAAAGCGAGCAGTGCCTAGCCGATCCAGGAGTTCGTCGACCCGGGGCATTGGATAAGCATCGAATTTGGACACCTCATTCACCCTGCGGTAGTCCACACAGAACCGGATTGACCCGTCGGACTTACGTACCAGCACGATGGGGCAACACCAGTCACTGGTGGACTCTTCTATCACTCCCATCTCTAGCATGGATTGAAGCTCCGCCTGAACAATTGTCCTCTTGTGTTCAGGCAGCCGATAGGGCCGTGAACGAATGGCCACGCCCGGGGGCGTTTCTATGCGGTGGTGTATGAGGGAGGTGCGCCCTGGCAGTGGGGAGAACACATCAGCAAACTGCCCTTGCAAAGAGGCAACGTCTGCTCTCTGACCCGGTGAGAGATGGTCGTCGCAACAGACCGAGGCTAATTTGATGTTTGTAATTACCTCCGGTCCCAACTCATCTCTCTCGATCTTAATGTGGCGGACCCTCGTCTCAACGCGAACGCGCAAATGGAGGGGTAGTGTGTAGGGGTAGGGTGTAGGGGGCGGTTTGGAATTGGGCCAGAATCAGGTAGTGTTGGAGCAGAACACCTATTGTGGTGGCTGATAGCCACCCCCTCTGCTACGCGCCGTTCGTTGGATGAGGCTGAAATCTCTATTAAAATAAAGAAAGGAATTGAAAACACCGGAATCAAAAGTTATAACAATTATCTGAGTTTACTGGTAGGAAACCAAACACATATACAAGTTATACAGAGTACTCCGGGCTTCAGGCTTGTGATGCGGTTTTACAGGTAGACAGACCAGCTTTCAGAAAACGAGAAGTATGGACTCCAGGTTTGTGATGCGGTTTACCGTCTTCTAGCACCAGCTTTCAACAAACCAGAAGCATTTTTACATACAAAAACATTAGTATTCATACTCATATTTTGGGGCGGAGATGTGTTGACTTTTCCCTTCCCCTTTTACTCCAAAGCGAATGAGAGAGTCCGTGAGGAGGAGCTGTATGAGCTGCTCACCTCCCCCAAGTGTTTTTACTGGCTGGATTCACTTCTGGTCGGGTTCAATAGTTCTGACCAGAACGTGAAATTCCAAAGTTTCACAAGGTCAAAAGTCAATTGGTTATCTCTGTCCCGATCTTCACTCCCTTACCTTCCCATGGGAGTTTTTCACATAAACTATTCCTTCTCCGACATTTAAACCTTTGTCCACATATTTAATGATGTCTTTAACGACTTTAAAAACAACATCTGGTGTAGAGGAGAGGAGAGGTGTGTGTGTGAAACAGGATCCCTGGGTCAGTGAGTTGTAAGAGAGAATATCATTTCTATATATGTGATTACCTAAAACAGTTGTGATTACCTAAAACAGTTCAAACAATACATGTTCACTAAAATACAATTCAAAATAATTAGGGCTGTCAGTCGATTAAAATATTTAATCGCGATTAATCGCATGATTGTCCATAGTTAATCGCGATTAATCGCAAATTAATCGCACATTTTTTATCTGTTCTAAATGTACCTTAGAGGGATATTTTTCAAGTTTTTAATACTCTTATCAACATATGAGTGTACAACTATGCTTTATATGTTTGTTTATTATCATTTGAACAATGACAAATATTCTCATGAATATTAAACACAACAACCTCTGAACATTACAAATATTCGCCTCAATTCAACCTAGAACCTCTCTCATACAATACTGTGTGTGTGTGTGTGTGTGTGTGTGTGTGTGTGTGTGTGTGTGTGTGTGTGTGTGTGTGTGTGTGTGTGTGTGTGTGTGTGTGTGTGTGTGTGTGTGTGTGTGTGTGTGAATGTGGAGGATCGTTGGAGCTATGTGCAGCTCAAGGCATATATGCCTGTGTGTATGAGCTGTGTTGCGGCACTATCCGTGCTGAGTGTGCTGTCTGGCTACCTGCATAAAGTCAAGTGCTCGGCGCAGTTGTCGGCGAACTGTCGCTCCTCTGTTTTCATTGAAACAGCTCCTTATATCCGTTAGCTCAGCTAGCTAGCACCAGATGCTAACAACAACACGTAAGGTGTGCTTCCCTCGCGCCACACATACACACACCCTCCCGGGCCTCCCGATGGCCAGTCCGGGCCTGCCGGTGAGCGTGGAAGTGTGGTCTGCCACAAGCGGGCAGCAGGAGCGGGGCTGTCAGCATCAGCTTGTAGATGGTATTTTAAACTCGATGCGCTCTGAAACTTCGGCGGCCAAGGACAAAAAATACACATGCGTTAATCGCGTTAAAATAATTAGTGGCGTTAATTTTTTTTTTGCGTTAACGCGTTATTAACGCGTTAACTTGACAGCCCTAAAAATAATACATGTTTACTTCAATACAGTGTAGAATCATATCTTTTTACTTCAATCCCTCTTTTGATCTCACCTCACGAGATCAACATATAGCATTAGAAACATTACCACTGTCATTCTTTTCTACTGTGTCCCAACATTTATATAAACCCATCAGAAGCTGGGATGTAGAGCACTTTAAACCTTTAGTCCACAACAACAACTTCTTATGACAGTGGAGGGAGAATAAAATATGTCTAAAAAAGTTCGTCCTTGTCAGCTGAGTCATCTTACTCTTCCCCCTCCGATGCATAGGCCAACAAGTGCATTCGGTACGAAGGGGAAAGGGCAGCTTTTCCCTCAATGGTGGAACTGATGAGTCTAACACACAATGAGCGGATACAAGGCACACAACAACAACCACATGTCACCAAAATGGCAATAAAAGTAACCACAGAAATTAGAAGAGACATTATTAAACTTGTCCCTCTTTTGGTAACACATAGTTCTGTAGAATAAAAAAAATACAAATCCCTTAAATTATGGGATATAAAAATAAAGTTGAAAGTTCCTCCAAAAAATGGATTGTTCAGACAAAGTTCCACACCGGCTATATCAACCTGTTTCAGCGGGAAATGGAGTTCCCTGTGCCGTCTTGGTTTGCCGTGTCTTTATCCCCCCAGCCCGCTGACGGCGGCTTCTGGGCTGCTTTTTAGAGAGATGTGGCCTGATTGTTCTCCCCCGGCCCGCTGATGGCGGCCTCCGGGTCGATGCTGGAGAGATGTCCCGATCCTCCTCCTCCGGCCCGCTGATGGCGGCTTCCGGGTCGACTGCTGGAGAGATGTCCTCCCGATCCTCCTCCTTTGGTCCGCTGATGGCGCCTCCTGGGTCGACTGCCTTGACGAGAGCCAGATCTGTCCTGATGTCGTCTAGGGTCCTCGCGATGAGGGCCAAATCTGTCCTGATGTCGTCTAGGGTCCTCGCAGGTGTTTTTCTCGACCGCACACTGGCTCCAGTGGTACCAGTTGTCTCCCTTTCCATCTAGGCGGACGGCATGGGAGGTCCCCTTCAACCAGACGTAATCTGCTGTGTTGGCCTTGTGTTTCTCGGGTCCCCCTTTGGCGTCAGCAACCTGTGTGGAGAAGTCTCATACCAAGCCCTTAAGTTGCTGGAAATATGGTTTTGAACTCATCTCTTCTACTTCTTTAGTGTTTATTGGCGGCACCAACTAGACTGGAGTGTGGACAAGAGACTATGCAGAAAATAATAAACAAAAAATAAAATAAAACATAAAAGGTAAAAAATAAAAAATAAAAAAATATAACAAAAATAAAACAAAAAAGGAACAAACAAACAAAACAAAAAATAACCAAAGCTAGATTATTTTAAATGTATCAATTTCTCTTAAAAGCAACAAACAAAACAAAACAAAAAATAGCCAAAGCTAGTATTTTAAATTGATAAATTTCTCTTAAAAACGTAATAATCTCACATACATATAGTCTGATGTATATCCTATCCTTTTCCCCCTTTTTATGAAATAGAATGCCGTTAACGGTGTTCTTATTTTCAGAAATATCGAGCCTTATACATCAGTTATTTAATATCAGCTATATATTATATATTATTATTACTTATATATCAGGCATTAAATGTCAGCCTTCTTCCATGATTGACCTCGTTTATATTATCTGACTTATGTTGATACGTGTTCGTTTGTATTTATTTAATATACTGGGCAATTATTTTTTTATTCTAAATGTCCTGTGTATTTTTAGAATATTGTAACACTCCCTGTTCGCCACCAGAGGGCAGCAGCTGACCATGAATGAAGTTGTCCCCACTCACTATACTCAGCAACTTTGTCTCCACCGGTGTCAATTATGCTTTTATTTCAATTATTACACAGATTTGACGTAAAAAATCACACAGTTTGTTCCCTTATACAGTCTGTCCGGCTTTTTGTACGATGTTTATTACAACAGATAATTGCGGTTTTTAAGCGCGCTTCGACACCCCTCTTTAGAGATGGGACGCTTACATGGAGTATAATCCCAAACCACAAAAATCCTTTATCGCCACATTCAGCCTTCCAGACTATGACTTCGTACTGTTTTCACACACATTTTATCTCATACAGTCAGGCACATTTTTATTGTGCGATGTATATTTCAACAGATAGCGTGACTTCCTGAAGCAAGCTTCTACAACCTCCTCACGGCAATTGCGGCTTCAGGCAAGGAGTCGAAACTCAGTCAACAAAATCTCTTTATCGTCACATTTAATGAGCCTGATTAACCCCACAGCAAGAGTTGTGAATGAGATTCGGTCGTTCCAAATAATTAGTTGGAGGTCGCGTCTCTCTCCTCTTGTATCACCCACCATATAACAATTACAGAAATGTTATACATTTAAAGCACCACGAAAGGTAACCGCATTAATCAATCTTATCATGATCTGCGGGGAATTTAACCCATCTGTTTTTTACACCTTTGCAGCCTTTAATTGAAGCACTGCAAGCCAACCGTATTAATCAATGTTATTTTGACTTACGGGGAATTTACCCCATACATCTTTTACAGCTTTGCAGCGTTCGTACTTAGTGAGTGAAGGGCCGGGACTGACCTACCCGCCTCTCTCAAACACTATTTTTTGCTCTAGGTTCAGGACTGAATACCCGACTCTAAGCACTTCCCCAATATCCCCAACTTGGAATATGTATTGTATTTCCCACCGTGACTAAGAACACTGAGAACGCTGCTGACAACTCTACATTTTTTAGTATAATCAATCACAGATTTTTGATAGTCAAAACAGGTGTCTGCTCACCTTTTGTATATTGCCATGGTCTTAGTTGTCACCAGTATCTCTGTGTCCTCCCCCTGGACTGGATTCCGTCCCCTGGCTATCGGTGTCCCTTTCTAGAGATCAGCACTCATCACGTCGGGCAAGTCACCACTTGTTGGAGCAGAACACCTATTGTGGTGGCTGATAGCCACCCCCTCTGCTACGCGCCGTTCGTTGGATGAGGCTGAAATCTCTATTAAAATAAAGAAAGGAATTGAAAACACCGGAATCAAAAGTTATAACAATTATCTGAGTTTACTGGTAGGAAACCAAACACATATACAAGTTATACAAAGTACTCCGGACTTCAGGCTTGTGATGCGGTTTTACAGGTAGACAGACCAGCTTTCAGAAAACGAGAAGTATGGACTCCAGGTTTGTGATGCGGTTTACCGTCTTCTAGCACCAGCTTTCAACAAACCAGAAGCATTTTTACATACAAAAACACCAGTATTCATACTCATATTTTGGGGCGGAGATGTGTTGACTTTTCCCTTCCCCTTTTACTCCAAAGCGAATGAGAGAGTCCGTGAGGAGGAGCTGTATGAGCTGCTCACCTCCCCCAAGTGTTTTACTGGCTGGATTCACTTCTGGTCGGGTTCAATAGTTCTGACCAGAACGTGAAATTCCAAAGTTTCACAAGGTCAAAAGTCAATTGGTTATCTCTGTCCCGATCTTCACTCCCTTACCTTCCCATGGGAGTTTTTCACATAAACTATTCCTTCTCCGACATTTAAACCTTTGTCCACATATTTAATGATGTCTTTAACGACCTTAAAAACAACATCTGGTGTAGAGGAGAGGAGAGGTGTGTGTGTGAAACAGGATCCCTGGGTCAGGGAGTTGTAAGAGAGAATATCATTTCTATATATGTGATTACCTAAAACAGTTGTGATTACCTAAAACAGTTCAAACAATACATGTTCACTAAAATACAATTCAAAATAATACATGTTTACTTCAATACAGTGTAGAATCATATCTTTTTACTTCAGTAGTCAACAGGAGGGAAACCACAGATAAGAAGTAAAAACACAGGGGGTGAACACTTTTCAAAATAAAACCGAAAAAACACACACAGATCATGAAATTCCAAAATGAAACATAAAAAACACAGACGGATCGTGACATATGGATTACTTGATACGCCAACACATCTACTACTGTGCATATCACCATTCGAACCTCAAAAAACATTAAGCATTAAGTTATTAGCTTCTACCAATGAGGTTATCTGAAGCAGTGAGTCCGGTGCGGTAGTTTAGGAAATGCACAGGCTGCAGGTTGAGAGCGAGCACTCTTAGTCAGCTTGTCCCTTTAACCAAATACAACACAGACACACAGGCAGAATAACAGTGATTACAAAGGGTCTGCTGGAGGAGAACAGGATGACACCCAGCAGAGAGAGGGCGAGGCTGGAGAAGAATGAGAGAAAGCGTTTAGACGGCCAAAGTGTTGAGCCGCTAAAGAAAAGGCTTGAAGGACACTGAGATGAGAGCCACTGTGTATTTAGCTAATACACAGAATGGGGATGAGAGGGGAGCAGGAGACGGTTTAAAAGCCTATCGACCGGCCTGTGCAATCGCCTCTTACATTATATGAAGCCATGTTTAATTCAGGCCTTCTGTGAACAGGCAGAGGAGGTTAGAGGGGGGCTGAAGCAGGAGGAAGAGGAGGAAGAGGAGGCCAATATCTGAGGATTCTCCTGGTCACTCAGATTGTAGATCTAACCCGAAAAAATCTGCAGCGCCCTTAACAACTAGTCTGTGTTCATTAAAAGATAAACTTGAAAAAGTACTCAAAAGACCTTTACTAATTAGTGTATTTTTAGCCAAATATAAATATAAAATCTTCTATTTATTTTTAATATAAATTCTGTTTATATAATTGATTTCTTTCATAGTTGTTGTTTTTTGTTCGGCATTTTATAAATATGTTAATGTGTGTAGGCCTTACACACAGTGAATGAATATATAATATTACTCATAGCATTTTTAAAGAAATATGACTTGGCTTTTTCATATGCAAACCACGGTGGCCGACACAGGCAAATGCGCTACAACGGCCCGAAACACTTGCATTGGGAGGAACTTGCTGAAGTTTAAAAAACGATGCAAATATAAAAACAGAAATGTGCCAAAACGGTGGGTTACGTATTGTAACCCTAGGTCTATAAGCACAGGCTGAGCCCTCTACTGGACTCTATGGGTACTACTCTCATCAATGATACGCGAGCGTTCACACACTGAAGTTGTATAAACGTAGCCGGCCAATCAGGGCGAGCCTACGTGACTGCGCGCCCAGCTCACAGTATATAAGGCGGCTCTGCCTCCTGACTCCTGCAGCATGCACTTCTTGATTCCAAACTGCTATTGAACAGTAACGGCCCGTCCACACAGCAGCGTTAAAAAAATCTTGGAACGCTTCTGCCCATTCACTTTGAATGGGGTGACGTCACTTTGCCTCACTTTTCGCCGAACTGCATTGTGGGAAGCAAAGCGGAGATTTTCAGGATTTTCAGGATTCAAAGTTGAGCAATGTTCAACTTTTGAAGCTGAGGTGGAAGCGTCAGCCAATCAAATCCCATGTATGCAAATCTGACAGTTCAAGCGCTAGCCAATCAAATCGCGTGTATGCTGGGAAAGACATACCGCAGGTCATTTCCTCATATTCCAAAAAATGGAGGAGAAATTAGCGGTAGCGAATCACCCGGTGCTTTATGACCAGTCCCTATTTACCTACCGGGATACAAACCGGAGGAGCCAGGCATGGAGGGAGGTGGCAGAGACAGTGGTATGTTTTCGCCTGTTTGGGGAGTTTATATCCAGTTTACTTTGATTGGTTGTTGGTGCCTTGCTCGCAAAAAATCCCCACCTCCAACATTTTTTTAACGCTGCTGTGTGGGCGGGCCGTAAGAAAACCAAAGCAATGCTTTTTGCTCCCAAGTCAGCGTCCTCTTGCCTCTCCATTGACACCCTTGATGGCGTTTCTGTTGAGTTTGTGGATACCTACAAATATCTGGGCTTTTGGTTGGACAGTAATCTGAACTTTAAACACCATATTGAAGTTTTAACAAAGAAATTGAAATTCACTCTTGGCTTCCTTTTCAGACTTAAATGTTGTTTTTCAATTTCATCCCGTAAAAGGTTGGTCTCTGGCTTATTCCTGTCCCAGCTGGACTACGGTGATACCATTTATAGATTTGCCTGTCCCACTGTTTTGGCCAAACTTGACCCACTTTACCATGCTGCACTGCGTTATATATCAAATGCACCCTATAGGACTCATCATTGCACACTGTATAGCCTAACTGGATGGTCCTCACTTACTATGTGTAGGATGCAGCACTGGTTTTTATTAATGTATAAAGCCATTTTAGGTAAGCTTCCACTGTACATACACAGTACATTTCTCTGAGTAAAATTTACTCAAATTGAAGAAAATTTTACTCTAAAAATATAACATTTGGTCCCAACCTATATAGAGTAAAATGTACTCTTTGTTCAGAGTTGTATTTTTAGAGTTCATTTTACTCTATTATGTGCTTAGATTTGACTCTGCTTAATGGTTATTTACTCTATGTAGTGTATATTAAAAACAACTCTACTGCCATTTTACTCCCAATAGAAGGTCATTTTACTCCCAATCGAACGTCATTTCACTCCAACTAGAAGGTCATTTTACTCCCAATAGAAGGTCATTTTACTCAGAATAGAATAAATGAACCATAATGATCTTTACAATAAAAAAGGTCAATAAACCAAAGTGCTTAAGGAACATGAGTGGGCGTGTGTGAAGCTGACCATTGAGCAGCCCGACCAAGCAAGGAGGCAGAGGCAGAGAGTTCAAATACAACCCGGTGTGGGCATTTATTCCTCTTTGTGGTACAGGATACACAGCCTCAATATGACTGTCTCACGTGAACACAGTCACCAGCCACCAGGACCTCACACACACACACTAACAGGAAAACAGAACCTAAATACACACAGGACTAATCAAACCAACAAGACACAGGTGAGGAGGGAGGAGAAACACAGGGCACCAGGTGAACGCAATCACCAGCAACAGACAAGACGGGAGGGGGAACACTTTTCAAACTAAAACAGGATACAGAGACAGACAAACTAAAACATAGACAGATCGTGACAAATATATGCATAAATTACATAGATTCACATGCTTCCTGTGCAATGTTTTAGCGTGGAACAAATGAATATACCTCGCCAATAACGAAGCTATATAATCCGTAACGGAGACCGAGATCTATGGCCCCAGAGATCACCTCCGTTACAGCGTGGTCATGGTTTAACTCCAATAGAATTGACTCTGCATTTTTGATCGCACTCTAGAAGCTATGAGTAATAAATACACTCCAAAATGATTAAATATCACTATTTCAGAGCAAAATAGTAATTACTCTGGAAAAAATACTCACCAATATTTCCTGTGTATGTGTCAGATTTGCCCCAGTTTGCGACTCTTACAACCTCAGATCCAGTGCCTGGATACGGTTCCAGGTTCCTGCTGTGCGGACTGAGGCTGGAAAAAGGAGTCTTTCTTATTATGGTCCTTGGTCTTGGAATGACCTTCAATCACGCCTAAAACTGATGGCACTTGTCTCTATAGCATGTTTTAAATTGAAGTTGTCTGAAGTCCTCACCACCAGCTGCTCTTGCATTAACAAGTAGTGTACTTTTCTTACTGTCCTAATGTGCACAATGTAGTGACTGCTTTTTCGTCTTTTGTTTTCTTAGTTATGTTCTCTGTATTTTATATGTTTGTGTTATGTGTTATGTGTAACATTGCTGCCTTCTTGGCCAGGTCAGCATTGAAAATGAGATTTTATCTCAATGTTTTTTATCTGGTTAAATAAAGGTTGAATAAAAAAAAAAAAAAAGATTACTGTCATCCTACACCCTCTTCAGCGAGCGGTATAGGAAAGACAGGGCCCCTAGGTAGAGGGCTCCGCCTGTGCTTATAGAACTAGGGTTACAATACGTAACCCACCGTTCTATCTCACACAGGCTCCGCCCTCTACTGGACTCTATGGGTACAGTGGGTGGAGCCCCGATGGATGAACGCCCTGTCGTCCCACAACATTGACCCACCACACTGCCCCTGACCGGCCTTTGGCTAACAGCCACCACACCCCAACTTCCTATCACCCGGTTGAGACTGTGTAGAAGTCGGGGCCGCAGCTTACTTGGAGACCCCTCACCCCAAGGACTTTAACAGCTACCGGCCAGCGCCGCTGACATCACAGCTTATGAAGACCCTGGATAGGCTGGTTCTTGGCACCTTCGGCCCCTTGTGAGACCATCAATGGACCCACTGCAGTTCGCCTACCAGCCTGCCATCGGGGTGGATGACGCTGTCATCTACCTGCTGCACCACCTGGAGAAGGCTGGGGGTACTGTGAGGATCATGTTCTTTGATTTCTCCAGTGCCTTCAACACCATCTAGCCCCCGCTCCTGGGGGACAAGCTGCAGCTCTCGGGGCTGGATCACCACCTCACCTCCTGGATCCTGGACTGCCTCACCAACCGTTTCTCTTCACCCTCTACACTGCAGACTTCACCCACAACACTGCAACCTGTCACCTGCAGAATTTCTCTGACGACTCCGCCATCGTTGGCCTCATCTCCAACGAGGACGACAGGGAGTACAGGGAGCTGACGCAGGACTTCATCCTCTGGTGCCAGAGGAACCACCTCCAGCTCAACGCAGCGAAGACCAAGGAGCTGGTGGTGGATTTCAGACGGCGCCAACACTCCCCCCCCCCCCGACACCAGTGAACATCCAGGGAGCGGACATTGAGATTGTGAAATCTTACAAATACCTGGGTGTTCATCTGAACAATAAACTGGACTGGACTGATAATTATGCTGCTCTGTACAAGAAGGGACAGAGCAGACTCTTTCTGCTGAGGAGACTGAGGTCTTTCGGGGTGCAGGGGGCACTCCTTCAGACATTTACTTACTTTAATGCATGTAACATATGTAACATTAAGCTGTCAGTGGCTCTTTTTCTGCTGTAACTATGTAAATGTCCCCTCTGTGGGACTAATAAAGGTATTCTGATTCTGATTGCCCTGTAGTAAGGGTTTGAAGTGCGGTAGGACCAGTACTACTGCCCGTAGCTCTAGAACAGGGGTCGGCAACCCCTGGCACGCGTGCCACCATTGGCACGCGGCACCGTAACCAGTGGCACACTAGGAATAAGTGGAATAAGTGTGCAAAATATTTAAATTTTATTTTCGGATCCTGAACGAGACCGCCGCCAGAGCGCGTCTCCCCGTTACCTGCAGAAGGAAGCCATGCACGCAATGCAGCCCCGCTCTCTTTAACTCCAGGCGACTTTCTGCCGCTTTCCTCCGTAATGCAGTGCTGATAGTTTCACCACAGAGGAAAGCACTTCACAAATTGCAGTAGGCCTACCCATAAGGAGCTGTAAAAATGCCGCAGTTATTGCATGGCGATCGATATCGGCCGATACTCACTCTCTGCCGATCGATCGGTGCTCTCTAAAAATGCAGATCGCGAGACGTAAAATACATGACACTTTTCTCTGTGTGCGGCAAAACAAGCTCGCCAAAATGGCTTCACCAGTCTGGCAGTATTTTAAGGTGTCCGAAAATGACAATAAAATAGCGGTGCAACGTGTGTGAAGCAGAAATCCTGCAGCTCCACCCGCTGTGATGGACCGGTGAGCGGAGCAAAACACACAAGAGTTAGACCTAACACGTCTACTCACCCACACCCGAATCCGTGAACACATTACACCCGTCCGCATCAAGCTCCACTGGCTCCCCATCCCCCAAATAATCCAGTACAATATCCTCCTAATGACATACAAAGCCCTCCATAACCTGGCTCCATCCTACCTGACTGACCTCCTCCACAGACACACTCCCACTCGCTCCCTCCGCTCTGCTGCTGCCAACCTCCTGTCCCCCCCCACCCGGACCAACCTCAAGTCCTGGGGCGGCAGAGCCTTCTCCGTTGCTGCACCCACCCTCTGGAACTCACTACCCCAATCCATCAGAGATTCTTCCTCCCTCACAGCATTCAAAACATCACTCAAAACCCACCTGTTCAACACTGCATTCAACCACTGACCACCCCCCCCCTATTTTTGTTTTGTTTATCTCTTTTTGTATTTTTTTTTTTTTTTTTTTTAATTCTCTGTCAAAGCGTCTTTGAGTTTCCTGAAAAGCGCTATACAAGTCCCATGTATTATTATTATTCTTGGAAACCAGGAAGTACATGGAGTAAAGCCCCTTTTCTCTGTCCTGAGAGTGCACAACAGGGCCTGAATCTCTGTTGAAAGGAAACCTATCTCCTCCTGGGATGATAGATGTGCCTCTCTTATGCCCCTGAATGGAGGAGGGACGCTGCAGAACTGGAGTGAGTACCCCAGTCTCAGTGTCCCGTCCCTCCACTCTGTCAGTACACAGCTGAGCTTCCATTCCCCATAAAACTGTGTGTTAGGGGACATGCAAGCAGCTGTGGAGCCGCAGCTAAGAAGCTGTGGTACTCTCTGGTGGCCCACTCCGCCGCCAAACCTTCCATAAAAGGAAGTTTGGCCCATGGGGGGCTGACATAGAAAGGAATTTTCTACTGAGGTCCTTGAACGCACCACGGCCAGCTCTCGCGGGGCCGCGTGCTCCGTCATAATGCCGTGGCAACACTGACGGTGAAATGCATCAATCGGATCAAATTTGAACAACATTTATTTAAAAACACATGGAAAATACTAAATAGCCTCAACAGGTTAAATTGCATGCCAGTTCAAATGTGAAAATCGTTATTTTTTATATTTTAACAAGATTACATGTCTGAATGTTGCCTGCAGGCAACATTGTACCATTGTGAAACAACCTTTAGGAATAAATACGTGAAGAGCCTAGGCATCTTTCATCAAACTTTATTGAGCCATTTGACAAAATAGACTGACTGCTTGTGGAAGTTCATGAAGCAAGACCAAGTGCTACCGAGGTGACCCTGAGCAAGGCACCGTTCACTACAATGCTCCCCGGGCAAATGGGGCTCATAGCCATGGAAGGCAACCCATCTAGGAGAAGGACACTCTGAACTAAAAACCAGGACTGAGAGGAGTTGCGCCCCCCAGTCCTTAATCAGCATAGTAAAGCCAGCCATGAAGAACAAAGTCATCCCAAAGATCCTATAGGGATGACTGGAAGCGACGATGGAGGGCTCGTCTGAGGACGACCTAGAGAGAGAGGCTGTACACTTATTTATTGGGGATGCCTTGCAGTCCCTGCGGTACAAGAGCCACGCATTCACTAGAGTGAAATCCATCATGTGCAACACGATCTTGTGATACCACTTCCTTGACCTGACCTTTGTTCTGTAGAGAGCAATCAGCGAGTCTAGAAGATCCACTCCTCCCATACTTTTATTGTATCCACTTGGGCAGGTAACCTGCAATGTTTCTTTCTTTTTCTTATCCCATCTTTGCACAGAGATCGTTGGGTTGGCTTTAACATCAAATGTATCTTGGTTAAATTGTAGAGATCTATGATGACTGGTATGCTTTTGAACAGTTTATACCTAAACACACAATACCACAATATCATGGTGAATCCATAATGGTACGGTGTTACCTCAAGGCAACATTTGCATTTTAACAAGTTTCCATTACCTAATTAGCAAATTAAGTATATTCAACTATTATAAATTAAGGTTTACTCACCTATTATTGTGAATACATTTTTTTCCAGACAAGAAATGCGCTGGAAATGACGTTTTTAGACACATTTCTTGGAGAGAAATGGCTGAGCTGATCCTTGTGGGAAAGGCGGCAAACAGGGTCTTCAAATTGGCCGCCAGAGAGTCATGGGACAAATTCAAACACTACTATTGGTTCCTTATGGTCCTGCCTCTTTTTTAAATTCATAATTTGAGATGTATTGTGTGAATGTAAAAGGCAAAAAATGGGTATGTTGCCTGGAGGCAACATCATACCATAGAGCAGCGGTTTTCAAAGTGTGAGGCGCGCCTCCCCTGGGGGGCGCCAGAGAGCTTCAGGGGAGGCGCAGCGTGAGAAAAAAATAAAGAGAAACAATGAAATCTAGCTCGTTAACTTCAGCTAACTTTATGCGAGCGGCAACATGGATCGATTTTTAGTGAAGTTACCTAAAGTGAGAGAGGAGACAGCGTCTGGCCACCCCAGTTGGCAGCTTTGTTTTGAAATAAAAGTTGTGGCTCATCGGACATTTATCAGAGAAAATCCCTGATGTCCGAGTGCAAGTGAATGCAGCACAAGACGCGAGCCTTGTAACCCTGGCGCGAGCGAGGAAATGTGATTGGCGGCGATTTCATTTGAACGGGCGGCAGAAAACGAGAAGCATTCGGACCCAAGTACACGGAAGGAATAAGGTATTTGCGGTCTACAATGACAGAGAAGAGACTGTCAGTTTGGCTGTGCTCAGCATTGAATCAAAACGCACTAAAGCTTTGGATGTTAATACGTTTGTGAGGCGTTTTGCTGAACAAGATGGTAATCGCCGCATTCAGCTGTAATAGGCATGCCAACTTGATGCTCTGCTCACAGATGACTCGAGCATTAAAAACTGTTAAGATGATGACCTTACGTGTGTACATATATTTTTTTCTTTGTGGGGGTCTGCCCTGAGAAAGTCAAATAAGATGGTGTGTAAAACTACACTGCCCAGACAAAAATAAGTAACCACTTTGATTTAACTAGGCCAGTAGGTAAGGGCATTCCACTGGATAATAATACCCCTGCATTATAGCAACAACAATAATAATAATAATAATAGCAATAATAATTGGGAGGGGGGGCGCGGCTGTTCTTATATTCTCTGAGGGGAGGCTCACCTTCCCACACTTTGAAAACCCCTGCCATAGAGGGATCGTATGAAACGGATCTTGCCGAATTCAACGAGACATTATGGGGAAATGTGGAATTGTGGAGAGAAATGACTCTTACTCTGGGATAAATGCAATTGTTTTTATTCAATGCATTCGTCACACACACATCACTTTTCATGACTTTACAGTGGGAGGAGGCGGAAGAACTCACCCTCGCGTCTTGGGTGGTGAGGCACACAGCTCTCGCCGCCGGGACGCTTCCTCCCATAGCCCGTCATTTCCGGGAGGATGGCCCACCCCACCCCGAAGCTCACAGCAGAGACTGTCGGGATTGCGCAGCCTGTCCCCGCGGGTGCCGGTATTGAGCCGGTTCCACGGGACCAGCCGAGGAGGTAGAAGGAGCAGCGGGAGCCATGGGTGCTCTAAACCGGCACCTTTCCCTCCTTCTCACTGTGACGCCGCACTCTCCTCTTTGAGGAAGAGCCAGCGGCAGCATACGGCTAAGCTGCGACATTTCTTCCTCCAAGCATCTGAAACGCTGAGATCGATCCAAAGAGCCCCTCCGTGGATACGGGGGCCCCTAGGAGATCATCACGGCCCTTCCTGGAGAGAGCTGTGAGTCCCAGCCAGACGTGGCGTGATCCCACTGCGGCCAGGGACATTACACGGCCAGCTGCGGCGGCCACACCATGAATCAATTTATTCATCTTCCCGATGCTGCGGTCCAAATAATCACTCCGATCCTGAGACGGAGAGGCGGGGCCGTCCTGCTGAGGAGTAATCAGCGACACGCCCAACACACCCAGATTATTCGCCGCTGCCGACATCTGTGCAGCGTTTTTTAGTGGCAGGGTTTTGTTTATGCAGTGCTATTAGTTAGGTGATTCATATTCTGACAAGATATTACTCCTAAAGAGGTCATGAGATAATGACCTTTCGACATCTGGAACATATACAAGTATGGCATGTAGGTGGAAAACATGATGTTCGTGCGTTAAAAATGTGTGTGCGTTCATTACAGTAGCTATGTGTGAAACTTCTACTCTGGGGGCATTTCTGCGATTGGTTGCTGTTGAAGCAAGGTGATGTTCTCCATTATTATTTGTTGTTGCGCAACTGAATAATAATTAATCTCAACCATATCTGTGTTTGTGTTTTATTGATCTCTCTCTCTGTGTTAACATTTAAAGTTGGTGGTTATTTTAGAACTATTTTTCATTTTGTATTACTTTTACTATCTGTATTATTATGTTGCATTGTTGGAGAAGCCTGTGACATAAGATTTTCAACGACATAATTACTCTGTAGCTATGTTAGTTTGACAATAAAGAACCTTGAACCTTGGTGAGCCATTAATTGCACTAACAGCATGTGTTTTAGAACATTATTTTTTTATATATTTGCAAGTGTAGCACGTTTCTCAGAATGTAAATGTTTTGCAGCAGTTGAAGCATGTTTGCCCCTATCTGCCCCCGTATTAGGCAGGGACAAACATGACCTCTTAACTGTTTCACTTTGGCAGTTCTACATCGTCCAGATCTCCTTATCTCTCCCTCTTTTCCTTCACTTTCCTGGACTACTAGTCTGCTCTTTAATACTTTCCTGATTCCTCTCATTTTACTATTATTATATAGGGTCTTTTTAAAGGTTAGAATTAGCCACATACTGCTCCAGAATTCCCTCTGACAAGAGAACAGCATGTCACCCTGTGATTATCCTCTCATGATTATGACAACCACGGCTTAATTTTTCTCTGGAAATAGCCACTATATGAAACTTCCAAAAATATCTCCAGCTCAGAATAATAAGCCGAAGCCTAACCCTGAAAGGTCCACTGGTACACATTCTATTTTTCTTTGTAGATATTTCCTTGTGTAATTCCATTCAGCTAAGGCGGTACGTGTTGTTTTGATAAAACACTTATCAATCCTTCACAGTTATCTTTATACTGACATAACAATAGACTCAGTTACAGACTATCAGTCAGTGACAATACCCTTTGAGTTGGCAGTCAGCAAGTCCCCCGTAAAATGAAGGTTAGATGCATTGCAGCATTATGGGAAATTGACTCGACTTCCCCAGCTGCTCTGCACAAAGAGCGTGACCAAAGCAAACTGCTGGAGTTACAGACAAACACACAAATGTCACAGTAAGAGATACACAAAACATTTGACCCAAGCTCAATGACAATTTTAAAGATAGATAGATACACCTCTAATAGAGCTACATACAGTAGCATGCATGGATGTTGTGGAAATATAACAACATTCGCACTCCTCAATGTGTTTTGACTGTACTGATTAAAGGAGATGTTCAGTATACATTTAGGTCAAAATCTTGAAGTATGTCCAACAGTATGAAAAAATGGTGAATGTCAAAATATATACGGGTGCTGTTTATGAAAATATGAAATGTGTAATTTCAGGGACTTTTTTGAAGCAAGCAAAAAAGTATTTGCAGTGACAGAATATTGGCCTCTGCATTCAGCTGGTTGTTGCTCATTCATTTTTCTTGCTCACAGTTGCAAGAGGGGAGTAGCAGCATGTCACAGGTGGTCTCTGCTACCTTTCTCCATCCACATCTTTTCACTAGCTTTCTTCCAACACGTCCTACATTGCTTCACTTTGAGCATCTTCTGCCACTTCTTAATGGTGTCTAACATGCTGCTTTGTACCAACAAAACGTAATAATGTAACATTGTATTATTGTCATAGAGAAAATAGAGCAGGGTGGACCCAAATACCTTTATTCAAGGTTTACATCCAGGCGGGACAGGCCAAAACAAAGCAAAATTCTCAGACGGAGAATAATCAAGAATCTGACAAACATTAACAGAACACTTGAACTTGAATACTGTGCATGCAGAACTAATCACAAGGACAAGACACAGCTGGGGAGGAGAAACACAAGGGCGCACTGGGTGAAAAGATTCAGAAAACCCCCAATAGGGAAAATAACCGGAAACACGAAAACAGATCATGATGTTGACCCGAGAAACATGATCCTGTATCTATAGTTAGACTTCTAAACAAGTTATTCTACTCTGAAATAAATGTAGTTTGTACCATGATTTTTTTTTATTTGTCATATTTCCCTGTTTAATATACAGTATATTACCGATGTTAAACCAATATCCAAATTGATGAAATACATTTTTGGAACCATTTAGTACTTAGGGTTAGATTAGTTTACTTGTAGGGTGTTTGGTTAATGTTTGGTGTTTTCAAGGTTGTAAATGTTCATGTATAATACACAAACTCTTTCTAATTCTAGACGTGTAGTAAAAACATATTTTAAAATCTTTCTGTTTAGTGTCTGGACCCCTGTTGCAAAGCATATTTACTGTAGTTTATGGTATACATTTTTACATATCTCAATTTGTGTCTATGATTTGCAATCTTTCACTGAATGAAATATAATTTTGAATTCTTAGCCGCTTTTTTCCAAAGCCTCTTTACTGTTTGCTGATACTTAATATGTCCTATCTGTGAAAGGATGTTATGGATGTCAGCAGCAGACGTGTGTAAGAACACCAATAGGGTGATCAGGATTTTGACTCTGACCCTGTCGGTGTTCTGTTTTTCATTAATGACTGCCCGCTGCGATTGATCCTGCTTTTTACACAGTTACATACTAAATAAGCAAGTTGACCCACATTATTGATTCAGAATGTTTTTTTACCGTTTAAAAAATGTTCGTTTTGCTTCCACTGAGAAAATCAGTCTATTCCACAGCATACCAACGGCTGGAACTGCGGCGACAGCACTGATGGAGGTTTTCTGTAACTGTAAAAAAGTCTGTTCACATTTGATATATCATTTTTAAATCCTCTGGAGCAGAGAGAGGAGCTGTGGATTATTGTTATTGATTAATGCATCAGTGTTCCTTAGGGTCAACAACACTAAACTCACAACTTAAAATGAAAGCGTTTAGTTTATTTAATAAAAGAGCACATGTTCAATGTGAAAAATGAGTAGATATAGATTAGTTGCAATGTGGTGCTATATATATATATATATAACATTTTTTTTTATAAAAACAAAATAATTATATATATTTTTTTTTTAATATTTAAAACACCTTGAATTTCAGGGGGGGGCGCGGGGCTCCATTGGCGGGGCACAGCGCCCCTCCAAGACAATGGTAGGGGAAACACTGATACATACATACATAACGGAATTCTACCGAGCCCGGCGTACTTCGTTTGGAGAAATTTCGAGGCTGCACATGTGTAGACTCCGCGGTCTTAAATCCCCACAATGCTTTGCGCACGGACCAATTTCCCCAAATCTGTGGCGGAAGATGTAAGGCGGGGCCTCTCATATGACGCACACCTGCACACTTGCTCGCCTGTTCCACTCTTCGTTTTCCGAATGCTAGCAAGTATTCTTGCCTAGCTTCTGAAGCAAGACGCTCGGCAGACATGTGCTACCAAGCAAGCGTACTCAACATTGAGAAACACCCTCTGTCTTTTAACCTCTTTTTATTCTTTTGTTCTCTTTTTCCTTTCTTTACTGGGGTCAGTTTAGCCATCATGAATCCAAACATGTGTGCTCTCCTCAAATATAAAAATAAATCTTTAGCTGACGCTAGCTTGTCCAGACTTCATTTTGTCTACATACTGTAGTCCTTTGATCAGAGCCCCCTCCTTAGCAGCAGTCTGTTTGGAATGTCCAAATTGACCAATCAGAATCGAGTATTTAACAAAGTCGCATAATAAGTAGAAAGATTATAAGCTTTTTACGGGAAACATGTTCTACAATCTTAATCACTTGTGACATATGGTCCTGCTATAATTATATTGTTTTTTTCAAGTGAATTATACTTGCAGCAGGTAAAAGCAAACCGCCCCTGGATGTACATTTGAATTGTTTAACTCTTCTTCATCTTAATGGAAGATAGAAAATAAAATAATCAGTAATGACTAACATGCAATGTGAGGAAAGGATTTTTTTTCAAATGTTATCTAGTTTCGTTATATTTCATAGGCCTCTGATAGATGAGAAACACTGTTTATATGTAAGAAACATTCAAATATTTTCAGTTTTTGGAAGGAGTGTGGTTTCACAGTGATAGCTGCAGGGAGAAATGCCAGTTGTCTTCTAATTGGCAGGAATATTCTGTTTATGCAGATGGAGACTGGCTGTGACAACTGATGCATGACAGTTGCTACATGAAACATTATTAAGCTGAAATAAATTCAGTTTTGTTTTCAGACACTCATATTCAACACATTTATTGCAGGAGGATTGTACATATCTGAAGGCCAAATGATATGTATTTTGTGATTGACATCTGTAAACTCTTCTCAGTTGCACGACACAGTTTAGCAGTTAGATTAAAAATGAAGAAAACAAACTACAGACTGCATAAAAAACCTATTCATGCTCAAAATGCTAATAGATTTCAGTAGTCGAAGTTAAACACCATAAAGTTGGTAATTACAAGCTTTACAGTCTTATTTGAAAAGCAAAACAACATAATCATTGAGATGTGCCTGGATGGAAACATTACCATCAATCCTACCAGTGAGCAGTCTTGAATGGTTGCAGTTTGCAGATGCATCATCTAGCAAATATCTATAACAAGTCCATTTTGTGTAACCAGAAAACTAAGACAATTGGTGAAAAGCAACCACAAGAGCAGTGATTCTTTTTATATATATATAAAAAAGTGTGCACCTCATTCTTTACTGCCTCGTGGTTCAGGTTGGTTCTCTGAAATAATTAGCCACAGATAAGACAAATTAAAGCTTGAAACATAATGAAAGTGAGTAACACTTTATGATAGACATACATGTATAAATGTTCAATTGATAGTAATTCAAATGAATTGAAACCAAATGATTTCAAGAAACATTTCGAAGACATCCACAATCATTACATAGATGGATGGAGTAGATATTTGTAACACTTAATTAGCCGCCTCCATTTGGGAGTAATGGTAATTGGAGTGCATTTATATAGCGCTTTCCAGTCTTTAGGATCGCTCAAAGCTCTTTTACATATACAAGTCATCATTCACACATTCTGACTCATTTTTCAAATGCAGGTATCTCTCAGTCAGACATACTCATGCATTTCTCCTGCCATGTTGTGTAGGCCCTCAACTTCACATCATCTTGGTGTTTGAGAAAAAAATTCCATTGAATCCCACCCTTGTAAACCGAATGAGGATGGAGGAGTAAAATGACTTCCCTCTTATGATTGTTGATTGATTGTTTTCTCCTCTACTGTGTGGCCTCTGCCTCTTGATTCGGGACCCACTGATGACATCACGGAGGCCCCAGAGTCGATGAAAAGATGTAGCACCACTTTACTCGGAGTTACACAGATGTTTATATTCAAACCACAACTTATATAACGTTTTACATTTTCATTCCATTATTATTTATTACTTGAATATGGCCATTACTACTGTGCAATATCCAGAAAAGTAATATCCCATCTTTCTGTTTTAATTTAACTGTCACAGCAAGTGCTTTTTTGTACCTTGTGAAATGGCAATCAAAGGAATTCTTCCAAAGTAAAGGGAACGCAACGTGAAGTCGGAGGTGTGTAGATTAAACAGGAAGGGGGAGAGGAAGGTCCCCTGGGGGGGGGGCCTTGTTGTTCATCACAGTTCCTGACGCGCAGTAGCACAGCCTTACAATCTGTAGCCTGCCAGTCAGGTCATCTGTTATCCAGGACGCAAGTGGAGGTAAGCCTGATCTTGTCTCCTAACAGCAGAGGCTGGATGCTGTTAGAGGAATGGATGAATCTCAGAACATGATGTTCACTGTGTCCGGACCCTCAATATCCTCACCAGTGTGCTCAGTCAGTTATATCTCTCACAGGCTCCGCCCTCTACTGGACTCTATGGGTACTACCTTATCATGCAAGCATTCACCTACTGAGATTTCTATAGACGTAGCCGGCCCCGGGCCTACCTGAATGCGCGCGCATCTCACTTCCGTATAAAAGGAGGCCTCGCCTCCTGACCACCATCCTTTACTCTTCAGCGAGCGGAGGTGAAACACTAGCACTGAGTCTGAGACGTTGTGAGAAAGAGAAAGCGTAAGAAAGAAAGAGAATTATAAATGGAGCCACTCCTGGAGCATCGTAGCTGCCCGTCGTGCCCTGGCCTGATTGCGGGAGCGGATCTGCACCGCCAGTGCTTCCAGTGCCTGGGGCAGGACCATGCCGAGCAGGCCGGTGCTTCCGGCGCAGCCGGCCTTCATCTCGCCCCCGTTGCCAGACATCTGGCAGTGTGTGGAGGCGACATGGCGGCGTCCATTGAAGGCGAAGGCCTCCATTGCATCCTTGTCGGGCATTATCAGGGTGCAGGGCCGATCAGACACGGTGTGTCCTGGCGTGCCCCCCCTCGATGAGAGCCTGGCGGCCCATCTGTTGCCGCGAACAGCCGGTTGGGCGGAGGGGAAGAAACCTCTGCCCCCGAGGACCGAGAGGCCTTGGAATATTTAGACAAAATGTTCAGGCTCGGTGCACAGATGGCGGCTGCGGCCAATAATCTGGGTGTGTTGGGCGTCTCCTTGATTGCTCCTCAAGCAGACGCCCCCGCTCTCCCGTCTCAGGACGGGAATGATTATCCAGACCGCTGCATAGGTCAGATGAACAATCTGATCCATGGAGTGGCCGCCGCAGCCGGGCGGGTGATGTCCTCAGCCACAGTGGCGTCACGTCATGTGTGGCTGGGACTCACCGCGCTGTCGAGAAAGGACCGAGTAGATCTCCTTGGAGCCCCCGTTTCCACGGAAGGGCTCTTTGGGTCGACGGCCTCGGTCACTCAACGTTTTAGCCGTCTGGAGGAGGAGAGGGTGCAGCTTAGCCGTATGCTACCGCTAGCTTCTCCTCAGACATCGCAGCGCGCTCCTCCGCGGACGGCGGAGTGCAGCGCAACGGCGAGACGGAGGGAGAGGCGCCGGTACACAAGTCCTGTATCTGTAGCGCCCCCCCACTTCTTCGGGATGAGGGATTTAATGGCAGGTCAGCCTTTTCTCATCCACTGATGTTGCGGTTTTTACAGGGGGTCAGGAGGCTGCGCCCAGTGGTGCGTACCTCCGCCCCGCAGTGGGACCTGCCGCTGGTGCTCGAGACTCTGGTCACAGAACCATTTGAGCCTCTGGAGCTCTCCTCCCTGAAAGCACTGTCGTGGAAGACAGCTTTGCTTCTTGCCTTAACGTCAGCCAAAAGAGTTAACCGCTCTGTCGGTGCACCAGAGTTGTTTACTGATTCGGGGTGACCGGAGCGGGGCGACACTCAGACCGAACCCCTCCTTTGTGCCCAAGAACCTAAGGAGTGCGTTCAGGTCGAGGGTTATTCAGTTGGGGGGATTTAGTCTTCCACCCCATGGTGGGGCCAGGGAAGCTAAATTACATCTCCTCTGCCCGGTGCGCGCGTTAGCATGTTATGTAGAGCACACAGCTACCCTGAGACGCACTGAACAGCTGTTTGTGTGCTTCGGGGGCGGGGTGACTGGAAAAGCTCTGTCCAAGAAACGCCTGGCAGGGTGGCTTTGCGAGGGCATTGCACACGCCTACGAGCAGGCAGGGAGAGCCTGTCCCGCGGGGGTCCGTGCGCACTCCACACGAGCTGTGGCTGCATCAACAGCTTTATTCAACGGTGTGAGTGTGGAGGATATATGCACGGCGGCGTCTTGGTCAACGCCAGGCCCCTTCATAAAGTTTTATCTCTTGGATATGTCTGGCTCTTTCTCAACGTCTGTGCTTGCTGGGGCAACACAGGACTGGTGAGGAGGGGGGGGGGGTCAGTGGGCATCTGACCCTCTCCCCGGGCGTAAATGCGCTTACATTTCTCCGGACCCCTGGAGGGTCGCGGGGTGACATAGGGTGTTCTGGGCCCTGACAGGGCCGGAGGGCTCCCCTCGCCTACCGGCGGGTAGGAGCCCTCCATACTATAGTCTATACACACTCTGCACGGGGTGAGTGTGGGGACATAGGGGGCACTTGCGCTCTCCCCGTGCTCTTTAAGGACTCAGGAGAGAGAGTGCATAGTGAACCCATACAGGGCTGCGGACTTTCCCTGTCTGCCTAGGGGCAGACGCAGGGGAGCCCTCAGCACTGTTTTTTGAGCACACTTTTTTGCGAGGCAAGCGCGTCAGGGTGTGCTCTATTAGCCGCAGCCCGGACTTCTCCACGGTTACAACCGAGGGAGAGGTGAGTGAGGCGCAGCGGCTGCTAAAGCCGGTCAGGGACAGTGAGGTGGAACGGTGTGTTGGACGACAGTGCGTGCATACATCGGGGCTCCGCCCACTGTACCCATAGAGTCCAGTAGAGGGCGGAGCCTGTGAGAGATATAACGCCGGGTTACGTATTGTAACCCTTGTTATATTAACACAGGCGGAGCCCTCTACCCTGGGGGCACTGTCTGTCCTATACCACTCTCTGAAGAGTGGTGTAGGATGGTGGTCAGGAGGCGAGGCCTCCTTTTATACGGAAGTGAGATGCGCACGCATTCAGGTAGGCCCGCCCCGGGGCCGGCTACGTCTATAAAAATCTCAGTAGGTGAATGCTTGCATGATAAGGTAGTACCCATAGAGTCCAGTAGAGGGCTCCGCCTGTGTTAATATAACAAGGGTTACAATACGTAACCCGGCGTTCTCCCAGCCCCTCTATAGCTGCATTCCAAGTCTCTTATTTGTCATTTCCTCTCTCCTCAATCCTCGCTCTAATCAGAAATTGTTCTGGTGCGCCACTTAACCTCTTAAGCCCTGAGCCTATTTTTCAGGTCTCAGGCTCGAAAATGACATTCCCAGAACAAATGACCATATCTTCCCTTCTAAAAGGGTTAAATTAATCATCTTTATTCTCAAAGTAATGATAAACCTGTGAGTTGGATGTAGAAAAGTCAGAATCAATATAGATGTTTTTTATTTTAAAGAAAATTCAGATTTTACATAGTAAAAAAACGTAAATTATAGTGTCCGTCCAAAAATTATTTTTTACTTATAGTGAAAACCACCCTTGGATGATGGGTTAGTAGACTAAGTACAAGAATCCAAAGTACAACATATAATAAGTACCCTGTATCAAGATTGATGCAAAACAAGTGAAATTTGACCTTTTTAGAGCGGTTTAGCCAAAAACCCCCACTTCTGGGGTCATTTGGGTGGATTTGACCTATCTCTGGCCCCCCTTGCTCGATTTTGATGAATGAAATCTCTTTATAACCGCTAGAGCCAATGGAATCGAGGGAAGGTTATATACACACCAAAACGTTAACAAATAAGGAGTGAGAGTGACGCGTTACCAAAACCGGAAGCTGCATACACTCTGGTGGCTACCATTAGCAGCTAACTTTTCCGCTCCGATTTTTACATAAAAAATGGAATTATGGATCATAAAAAAATTCTTCAAAGGCACAGGTACATTATCAACCTATGGATCAACATTTTTTCGTTTTAATGCCATTGAACACGTCTTTTGACCTAATTGACAGCTACGGTGAGACAATCTGCCGTAAAAGCTCCGTAAAGGTACACGTTGTGATGTCTGTGTTTGCTTCCCCTGTCGCAAGTTCGGATCGCTCAGTGATGATACTATACCTAAATAGTCAGTGGAGTCTCAGCTTTAATCGGCTATATTGTATGTGCAGCTACGATAAGTAATAAGGGTATCTTTATCTTGAATTGTGTGCCGCAGTGCGTTAGAATTGTTTCGCTCAGGGGTCATTTAGACGCTTCTTATGAGACTTGTGTTTTGTTTTGGTAAAAATGGTTCATATCTTCAGTTAGCTGAGATTCTTCCCGTTAATCTGGTGCTACGCATTAATAGTTTCATAAATGTTAAGAAGCCCTGAGACATTATCTCGAAAACAAAACGGTGGGAGGGGTCCAATGGGGGGACCGCCGTGCTTAAGAGGTTAAGGAGCGTCCTATGGAGCTCACTTGTGCCCGGAGGAGCGAGGAGTGATATGTGTGTTATGTTCTGATGTTTGTTACTTTCGGGACTCTACGTGGTCTGTGTTTTGTTTTTATGTTAATCTTAATTTCTGCCTCATGTTGTTATTGTATTCATGTTTCTGTGGTCTTCATTTTTACTTTTTTTCTTTCTTGTGAAGCACTTTGTGAATTTTATTTCTGTGAAAGGTGCTATACTAAATAAACGTATTTTTATTATTTCAAAGCGTTTTTTTATTTAGTTAAAATATGTGTAAATACATCTGGTCTGAACAACAAAACGGACCACATACCACAAATTCAGTCAAAAGTCAGACAGCCGATGATGCTGCTGTCATCACAGACAGACGTCGCTAAACATGACGCTCCAAGGTAAAGGATGTCCCATTGCTCTTAAACACATGTCCTTGCTTCTTCCCCCTCGAGTGGTCTCCTTGCATCTCTCCATGAATCTCTGGTGGGAGGGACTTAGACGCAAGGGAAAGAAGCAAGTGAGGGAAATATGGGTGCAAGTTTAGCGACATGGGATACAGCTAATGTGTCTAATTCTAGTGTTTCTTTTGTTTCCTGTTTTATTTTTGAAATGTATTTACTCCTGTCTGTCTTTTTTTACTTCCTATCTCTGTGTTTCCCCCCCTGTTTGACTGCCTGATTTCACCTGCTGCCCTTGTGGTTTTGCCTGCTCTCTCCAGCTGTGTCTTGTCTCTGTGATTAGTCCGGTGTGTATATATATGCATGTGAGTCAGCTAAGTCCTTGACTTCCACTCGTGCCATGTAAACCAGTGCTAGCTGTTCCATGGTCGGGTCGTCGGCGACTAAACCGGCTCCCCCACCTGGCCTCGGTCTTGTGTGGAGGGTGATGGAGACACCCAGCAGGACTAAATACAAAACCTGTCAAAGGGCGGATGAGCTCCTCGTGAGCCAACGGCCATCTCCTGCAGCCAATGTTGGCGCCAACGTATTGACCTCTGTCTTTCCTTGGAGTCCTGTCAGCGGAGGCCAAGTGTGGTTCCTGCAGCTTGGGCAACGCTGGAGCCCTCATTCCCACCCCCCCTTGGGAGGTGACAAGGGGAGCACGTCTGTAACCCAACACCGTTGCAATGCATCAACATCTGACCAATCACGGCTTTGATACGGCCACTAGTGCAGGTGAGAGATGTTGGCGAAAAGACAGTTTCAGTCCGGCGCAAGCAAGAGGGAAAAAAGAAAAACATGAAGAAACTAGAGCATCACTCGAAGGTGGGTTATTTTATGAGTCAAATGTACAACTTGGGAATGTTGTATAAGTCAAATGTCAAACTTTTACCAATTGCCATATTAAAACATCAGCTGCAATTCACGACATGAAGAAGGCAGTCTCTGCATAGCCTATAGGCTAATGGAGATGCAGTTATTTCCAGCATTATTTATTTACCATTCATTCAAGTATTTTATGCCTTTTATCTGCTAATGTACAGGAGGAAGAGTGATAAACTGTCTGTCTAGTTGGCTTACATAACAGTTAAAGTTTACAGCCTAAAAAACATGGAGCATTTCTTCCCCTTTTATTCATTTTTATGTCAATTTGCACATTTCATGGTGATGCTCAGCCTCTCCCCTTAACTCCTAACAGTCATCATCATTTCAACCACAACACAGAGAAATACTGAGAGAAATGTGTGTGTAGTTGTTGATACATTGCTGACAGAGGGAACTACATTTGAATACAGATTTAAGAAATATCAGTTTTTGAGCATGTAATAAGCATGTTTTGTCTTGACTATATTACAACTATATTATAATAAAATAATATAGTATTTATATTATTGAATTGATTATGATTATGATTATTATTATTATTAGTAGAAGTAGTTTATTTGCATTAATTATATTTTAATCTTTTTGAGGCTAGTATTTGGCAGGAAATGCAGACGTATTCACCTGTAAACGCATACTGAACGACATACATGCACATTTACCATTTACCTCACTGTATAAAAAAGTAACTGTTGATAATAATAATTAACAGGAATTATATTTGCAAAGTACTTTGTTTCCAAACAATTTTTATTCACTCCTGTCGGTTGGGGTTGTCGGGGGGGGGGAGGGGGGGGGCTCATCTCACAATGTCGTCGCTTGGGGCCCCAAGTTGGCCAGGGACGGCCCTGGGAGTGTTGCAGTAGAACATTCCACTGTAGCGCCCGGTACCTTAATGGGAAACCCTACATGTTTGAGCACCCTCTATGAAACGTCAAGCTACCCCACAGCACCCCCAAAAGCAAATCTCTGGCGCCGCCACTGGCCGCTGCACATGACGGTTTTGTGTGCCCTCCCATGAAAATCATATGCCCTCTCTGTAGATTTGTTCTGGCGCCGGGTCTGCTTTGATGGTGCACAGATCTTGTAGCAGTGTGAGACGTGTGTGTAGTGCAGCCTGCTGCTGGTAGTGTGACTGCTCTCTCTGTGGAGGTGATGGAGTGTGTCTTACCTGCAACAAGCCAAAGAAAGCAATTGTGCCGCTGATTGATGGAGTTTCTCAGTGCAGTGCGGCATCTGCGCTCTCTGGCTTAAATCAATCTGTTTATTTAGTTTCTGTCAAATTGATCATCTGAAAATGCAAACAGATATCTTCTAAGCAAGACATTGCTATAAATTACAAATCACAAGCACAGCGACTAGTGTCTAAGTGTTTTCCTCTGCTTTCAGTGGCATTCTGGGTAAATATGTTTGATAAACTTCTCAAAAAGATAAGCACAGAGAAAACTTCTGAAGCCTGGCTTTTTATTTACACTGCAAATCAATTACAATTTTATTTTCCTTTAACCCTCTATCATTCATGATCTTTTATTTAAACTGGACAGCAACACAAACCAACCACAGCTGCAGGAACCTACTCTACCTCTTTGTATTTTATGAATATTTCGAGAATAGTAGATGGGTAAAAGTGAGTTTTCGGCTTTGAGTGTGCCCCGTAATCTCCTTTGTGAGGCGTCACAATCAGACTTTTATTCCAACAGTAGAATAAATACATCCATGTTTGGTTCAAGTGGAAAAATAACCTTCCATTACATGTTGACACATACATGTAAAGGTTACTCTTTCACTATGCGAGGAACCGATTTGTCAGAACCTACCAAGCAGTGGCGTAGCCACCATAGGGCCAGGGCGGGCCAGTTTACTCATTGGCCCGCCCTGAGAAAGCTTCGGTGTAATTTTTATTTTTGTATTATTATTATACATTTTTGTATTCACCCATTGAGAATATCCAAGCATTCAAAGTGAAATTCAAGTGACGCTTCGCGTCGGGCCGAACCACGCCCCTTAACTGTGATATAATGGCCATATACCACGGCCTGTCGTGAGCTATTGCTTAATTATATTATGTCGTTATTCATTTGTTTTAAAGCTCAATAAATAACAAAGAAGACCTTTGACCGGCACTTTTCTAATTTTGTCCGGAAGATTTAAACTTTAACGGACATCTTGACCTAACTGAAACTCTGCCGCACGGTCCCCTCGTTCCTTGGAAGAGGCACAGTGCTTGCCTCGACGGGGAGGGATTGCATACAACAGCAGGAGCAAACGCTTGCCTCGGGGAGGGAGAAAAAAAGCCACAGCGGAGAATAAACAGAAATGTAACCATGCGCGGGAAGTCTTCTTCGCTGCTTTTGTGGCTATCTAATAATAAAATTATAAAATGCAATAACGTGCTTTAACCAGTAGGTGTCCCTTTCTATCAGCTGTGCACCGTTATGGCATAAATACAGCCTATCTACCAATTGGATCAAATATAAAAGTCAGCCGAATTAGTGTTGATACTGCAAGGAGACGTATTGTGTGAAAAGAAATGTAAGATGTTGTTTAATTGCTTATATATTTAAGATCCACGTCAAGTTTTCAGTTTTGGCGGCAGTTCCTGTTTGTCTAGAAGTCTTGTCATCAGGGCTCTATAAATAGAGTTAACTACGGCAGATATGTAATATTTAATGCAGCCGAAACGTGTATTACAATGCCGTTATGTGATGACTTTCAAAGAAAAAAGCAAGCACACTCGGAATAATGTATTGTTTTTTTTTTTAAATATTTTCGGATTTCACATCGCATAAACACCAAATCCCAGCGTGCATAGCGGAACATCAGTATGAGAAAAACGGCATCATCTGTCCTTTGACCCTCACATCGTACAAGGAAAACTTCCAGATAAAAACCCACAGTTAATATACACACATTCCTTCACATTTACATTTTAATTTACATTAAAGTATTTCGTGAGGCCTTCTAACATGTTTTTAAATATAACTACGGTTGTAGTTGAAGAGTTTGTAAATTAACATGAACCGAAGCTGTTGCCTGTTGCAATTAGGGCTGTCAAGGTTTTTTTTGCGTTAACGCGTTAATAAAAAAAATTAACGCCACTAATTATTTTAACGCGATTAACGCATGTGTATTTTTTGTCCTCGGCCGCCCCGTAGTTTCAGAGCGCATCGAGTTTAAAATACCATCTACAAGCTGATGCTGACAGCCCCGCTCCTGCCGCCCGCTTGTGGCAGACCACACTTCCACGCTCACCGGCAGGCCCGGACTGGCCATCGGGAGGACCGGGAGGGTGTGTGTATGTGTGGCGCGAGCGAGGCACACCTTACGTGTTGTTGTTGTTGTTAGCATCTGGTGCTAGCTAGCTGCGCTAACGGATATACAGATGGAGCCTCTTATTTTGGACCCCAGCATACAGCTTCCTGCCGACTGCCAGCCAGTTGCCAGCCAGTTGCCTGCCAAAGACCAGTATTCAGGAATGTTAGGCCCTCCCACTATTCTCCAATTTCAGGGTTTAACCAGGAGATGGCGCTATATATTAAATAACTAAGACTTCGTTTTTCACAATAGAAAATGCAGATATTATATAAAAAACTAAAGTTAAAATCTTGTTTTTAATGCCCCAAGAGCAATAACATCTTGTCACAAGCTTTTTGGAAGAAAAAGACTGACTCAAGAGACCTGTAGTTGACTAATTACAGGCCTCAATAAAGTTCTGCCATTGGTTGTGAAAAACAACGGTGGACATAGTGGAAAGTGAAATTGACATTGTCGAATTTAATAAAAATACAAAATAATGTATCTGTGTACGTGTTTTACTATGTGATCTGCACTTATCAAACATCTAATTAAGGCGAGACACCCCAGGTGAATAGGGTATTTTTAACTTAAAGATATCAGCTAAATATTTCTCCAGTTAATTACTTACAATAAGGCAATTGTTTTTTGTATTACAAGTTTTCTGAAATAGCATGTTTAAATATCCAAATGAACCATTATCTCATGAAATATGCGCATATTTTAACACATTTCAGGAACCGAAATCTGAACTTTGGATAAAGCCAGGATCAAAATTATTGTTTCATTTTGTAGTCATATTAGTATCTAAGGCTTTTACAGAAGGGATTTTGGATATCTCTTTGTATCACTCCATAAATCAGAAAATACTGTCAACAGCCCTAAAATATCAATTTTCACCATGTTTTTAGGTATAAAATGTTATATAATTCAGGCTATGAATTATATATGACCAAACCCTTCTGTAAAAGCCTTCATAATATTGATAGGAATATAACTGGAAGGTTTGGTGTATGTAACTGCTGAGTGATTCTACAATTTAGGGTACATTCCATGTCCATTGATGTCCATTGATGATAATTATAATTATTCTAACTATTTTCTTCAAAAATATCATATTTTGCCTATTATTGGAAAGCATGTTATAATATCACACAAACATTATGTGCATCCTATGCTTTATTTAGCTTGAAATGTGTCATGATGTTCTTAAATTGTCAGTTTTTGCTATGTCCGTTTTTTCAGTTGAGGGTGTCTTGGATTCAAAATAATGAATAAAAACCATTAAAGTAAATTTAAAAAATGATTCATTTATTTCAAAAGTCTAAATACTAAAGAATAATAACATATTTTTAATTGATTTCCCCCTTTAAATAATTTAAATATCTTAATATATGAATGTCCGCAAAAGTTCTGTCAACTATGTTACTAACAGAACTTCCCCCTTTAACTCAAAAATTGTTTGTCCCAATACCATGTCACCAGCATCACATGATGCCATGTTCCTCTTTGGCAGACATTTTGAACACACTGTGGTGATTGTCCTCTACATTTTTACAATATTTTATGTATAATAGCACATGGTCAATTAATATACTCATTGACAATCAACAATGTTACGTACATTGTTATGGTTTACAATTGTTTAATGATTTTAATTCAATTATATGTGCAAATGTGATGTTAACCTGTTCAAGAAAATGACATGTGGTCATCCAGGCAAGGCCTACCATTGAAATGATGGGTCAAAATAGGGAAATTGTCAACTAGGTTACCTGTCAACTGAGTTACCCAGTACTGTAATAACTGTAGTAACTTAGTTGACAGGTAACCTAGTTGACAATTTGTACGACATGTAGACGTCATTACACATCATTATCAATGGAATTTTGCACTTCTGCCTTGAAATTAACATAGTGCTGATGGTTAATAATGTGTCCAGTCAACTATGTTATTTGCGTCAAATGTTTGACTTTCATTGTCAACTATGTTGCACCTCATTTTTTCAAATTTAAAATATCTAAAATAGTGCTTCTGATATCCTTTATAGTATAATGTATATCTACACAGGTTGGAGTTTTACATGACATCTCTTAAAACTATCAAAATGACCTGTATGGTAGTTTTATAATACAAAATATCCCTAAACTTAATGACAGTGCTGAACATATCACATGAAAAAACAAAACTTTAATACAATTATTTTTTAAACTTTAAAAAATCTTTGGATATATGGTAGAATAGACTCAAGAGCCTTTCAAATTTGATTTTACTTGAAGTGCAGGACTTAATCAAATGATTGTAATGACATCAAGTTTGTCCGTAACATAGTTGACAAACTGAGTAGTGAAAACATCCTTTCCCTTAAAATAAAAAAATATATAAAAATGTTTAAGCTTTGCAACTAGTGGATATGTTACACTGAGGAATATACTAACTTGAACCACTGATTGTTCTATCTATACATTTTATTTGGCATTAGTAAATAATTATGCACATTTACAGATATTTTACATGATATGAGTGATAACACGTGTTATAAGGGCTATTTCGCACAATAGGTGTGCCTTGAGATTTTTACTTGTCCTTTGGTGTGCCTTGGGCATAAAAAGTTTGGGAACCACTGCTGTAGAGAAATGTAAACGTTCACCATCCCCCACCCGCCTACTGTATGTTGCTTTTTGACATGTAAATGGGTAACTACCCCCCTCTGAGTGAATACCTGTTGTACCTGTCCGGGGCTAAGCCCATAGGACGATGCTCTGATGTCATCACCCTCGCACATTGGTCATATGTTTACAAAAAACGATGTTAACACTTTCTCGTTCTTAATATATGCTATATTTAGGGTCGATATGTGTTGAATTTACTTTAAAATAGCAGATCACTGTGATTCACTTCTCCGCGGCTGACAATTCACGAGCGTCTAACTCTCTCCCCCCCTGTGAAGAGATATCACAGGGGGGGGTTGGGACACACACATTCCGATGGCCAATTCGTTTTAAACAAAGAGTGGGGTGGGGGCTGGTGAACGGTATGGTCAATGTTTGTAAACACTGTGACATTTTGACTTTATTTGATCATTTCAGTTAAAAACTAACGTTCATATTTCATATTACTGTTTTGCCTGGCTGGACCTGTAATTTACAGGAAAGGAGTGCACGCTACTAAAGAGACACGCTACCATAGAAACCAAACAATGGTGTTGCTGTATTGAAGTCCGAGTGGAAACAGTCATATTTGGAGCGTTATGTTAGAATGAAACAGCGAGGTCGTGACTCACAAAAAAAAGTGTTACTTCACTAACTGTAAGCTTGTCACTCAGAGTAACCTACAGTTAACTTAACTGTTGGAAAAGAAAGATCAGAGTTAGGAGTGTGAACACACAGCTGAGAGCTGCCGTTTCATTCTGACTGTTTAAAAAACGGTAACAACGGACTATTTTTCTTAGCGGATGCATGTAAATTTAAATCAATACATAGAACTATGTTTTAAATCAATAAAAATATTTTCTAAATCCATAAAAGCATTTTAATTAATATTGGGAGTCATGTCGTTACTTTGTTGAGAATGTGGCCATGTAATAAGCGGGATAATTTGCAGCGACTTGGTCATTATGGGGAAAAATAACACCCAGGGATCAAGATCCCTCCGCGACGCAGAGGGATCAGTAATTTTTAGTGAATTACTGAGTTTAGGCACGTTAATAACATTTTAATGAAGTTGAATACAGTATATTCATATTTGTCAGTGATTTCATGTCAATTCGGCAAGGCAAACATAAACGATTAAATTAGGATTAAAAATCGAGAGCCGGCTGCTGTTCGTTACGGTAACCCAACTAGGACACTTGACACAGTGGCTTTTGGCAAAGCACACAAAGAAAACAAAAAAAACCGAGAGAGATGAGTTATTGTTATTACAACGTGACTTCACTATTATTTAACAACTATTTTTATTGGGTTCTTTTATTTGGGGTTAAGTACATTGTCAGAATAAGTGAGAAATGGATTTAACTTCTGTTAGACAGCTATCATACTGAATAAATATTTATGCAAAAATGTATGGCATTAATAATGTATATCTAATTACATTTAAAAATGTATGGCATTAATAATGTATATCTAATTACATTAACTGTGAATGTCTTTCATTTTATTTAAAATGAAATAAAATTACATAAAACATTTTCCATAAAAAAGTTGATTCAAGAACAAATCAGTACTTTTCTTATATGACTATTATTGCTAAATTTGAAAGGTCTTTACCAGCTTTGGAATTATATATATATATATATATATAGCACCTTCTGCCATCCCATCTCTACTGACATATGGATCTTAACAAAGATCCGCTATACATTAGTACCAGATATACTGTACACGGACATTTTAGTGAACCAGACCAGCTGTTTCCGCCGGGTCTTCGCTTCCCGGGCATCACGTTGTTTACAAGTGTGTTCAGATGCTAAATGACAAGTGCAAGTGACAATTGTTGTCGTCTTCTCTGTGAACGTTTTTTTCTCCGTTATTTTTGCCATTTTCAGATTTAAATTTCGAGCGGAAAGCTAACCAGGAAGTAATAATTACTTAAGCGGAGAACGGAGAAAAAAACGTTACAGCAGGCATAACAACAGCCGGTGTTTATTTTATTATAATATATATCATTTGTTTTAAAGCTCAATATATAGTTCTATCCGTGACATATGGATCTTAACAAAGATCCGCTATACATTAGTACCAGATATACTGTACACGGACATTTTAGTGAACCAGACCAGCTGTTTCCGCCGGGTCTTCGCTTCCCGGGCATCACGTTGTTTACAAGTGTGTTCAGATGCTAAATAAAAGTTTAGCTTGTACTTTTGATACCCCGCCTCTCGGCACCACAACATCCAGTTTACTGTATTTCACATGAGCGATGTCGAACATTGAAAAGTCCTTATAAAATCTCTGTTATTAGATCAGTACTTTTCTTATATGACTATTATTGACTTGAACACTGAGAATGTATTTATTAACTTCAGACATTTGAAATATTTGAAATCAGATGAAAACAAACTGTAACGGACCCTGCCGTGTTATCTATGATTACTATGCCTTACTGTACATTCATAATTTCAGCCGGAGGTAGGTGGTAGGCGTTGCGGAGGAGCAGATTGCGAGTGAGGTGCCTGTTCTAAACGAACTATTCCAGCTGTTATAAAGCATTAAATAAAAAGTAAGCAAGGAATACAGAATGTTTCGTTACGTAACTTTGTTGAGAATGTGGCCATGTACATGTAATACATGGGATCATTTGCAGCGACTTGGTCATTGTGGGGAAAAATAACACCCATCCTGATCGTTTCAATGAAGTTGAATACAGAATATTCATATTTGTCAGTGATTTCATGTCAATTCGGCGAACATAAACATCAATGATGATGATTAAATTAGGATTAAAAATCGGGAGAGCCGGCTCGTTCGTTTTTTCCGACTAAACATCTATTATTTAGAAGTTGATTTCACATGACTCCAGTGTGGAACCCCACTGCACCCCCTGGTGGATCAATGATCCATTGCAGCTGGCTTCACAATAATTAAATGTATTTATCATGGGGGCGGTATCAAGTCTGACTGGGGGCCGGCCGGCCATCACGGAACGTGCATGAACCGATCACGACCCTCGCACTTTAAACTGTCCAAAATAAGACGCTTCATCTGTAAGAAGCTGTTTCAATGAAAACAGAGGAGCGACATTTCGCCGACAACTGCGCCGAGCACTTGACTTTATGTAGGTAGCCAGACAGGAACTTCCCCTCGATTCTATTGGCTCTAACGGTTCAAAAGTGGTGTCAATCACCAAAATCGACCGATGGGTTCCAGAGATATGGCAAATACACCCAAATGACCCCAGATGTGTTTTTTTTTCTAAACCTCTCTAAAAAGGTCACATTTCACTTGTTTTGCATCAATCTTGATACAGGGTACTTATTATATGTTATAGTTTGGATTCCTAAAGCTTTTAGTCTACTATCCCATCATTCAAGGGTGGTTTTCACTATAAGTAATGTTTTTTTTGGACGGAAACTATAATTTACATTTGTTTACTATGTTCAATCTGAATTTACTTTAAAATAAAAACATCTATATTGATTCTGACTTTTCTATATCCAACTCACAGGTTTATCATTGCTTTGAGAAAAAGATGTTGAATTTACCCCTTTTAGAAGTGAAGATATAGTCATTTGTTCTGAGAATGTCATTTTCGAGCCTGAGACCTGAAAAACAGGCTCAAGGCTTAACAGGTTAAAGAAAAGGAGGTAGAAACCTGTTTGAAAAAATACCAATGCACGGTGGACCAGGTCTGAGAGAGAACTGTCACTTCTTGTATCTGCTAAGAGGATACTTGTCCACTTATTAGATAAACAAATATGTAGGTCATTCTAGGCAATTTAACAAATGACTTAGTTGTCTTTGCTCCTTTTCATTACCATTAAATTAATTCATTCCAGCTCTAAAATAAATGTATTATAATATTAAATCTGGTTAAAAACCAGGCCTGATTATACTATTAGCAGCATCAATTGGTGCCCCGTGCGAGGCAATGCCAGCAATTATTCATAACTGGGCAATATACATTTCTGCTTCATTGTTCGTCCTAGCCATATTCTTTTAAGACAAACACAATCAAAGTTCCTGCTTTAGATTCTTTGTCCAGATAATAAAGTGCCCCACCACCGGCTGAAGTCCTAGTATCTATGACAGTGATCGACAGTAGTTCAGTCCAAACTGACCAAGTACATGTTGTGGACTGCTACTTTGAGAAGTGTGTGTGACCTGTGCCCACTGCTCCTAATATAGGTTTGGTTAAATGTAGAGTCTACATTTCACTGTGTGTGTGTGCGCGTGACAATCGCAAGTGGTTGGAAAAATCCTTTGTTTAAATGGTATGCCTTTTTATTTAAGGCCATTTGGCTTCAGATGCAATTTTGCATCTCTATGCTCCAACCTTTGACTCTCACAAACACATAGCTTTGTTTTTAATTTTTTTATTAAAACATTTATTATTGAGTGAATGCTTTTCTAAACACACATGCTGGTTTGTTTAATGTTGTACAAAAGTAAACTTCTCACACTTAAGAATTCTGAAACTCTTGAGCATTTATGTTAAAGTAATTTTTGCTATAGATAAGAATTTTATAAGTGAAGTATGTTTAATGAAACTGTATTATTGGTGATCATTCCCTTCTGATTCAAGTAAAGCTTACAAGTGAATCTAGGATGGACGCATTGATATATTTTTAGCCATATAGTTTCAACATTGCAACAGTTTAAACTGACTTAATGTACATAGTACAATGCAAAACAAATGCAATGCAAACAAACTCCCTAAAGTAGTCTTTGTCTTAAGAAGCAGTTATTTTGACCCTGCACACTGTACTACCCACCCAGTACATAGACTGCTGCTGGATTTGAAAAACATCAACAAGCCTTCACTACCATTTCATCAACAAATCCCCACAATGTAAGGCCTATTTTAGCCTTTAGTATGCACTGCAGTATACAATGCTTTGTATGGTGGATCTTACATTTTGCAAGACTTAAGATTCCATTTATTTTATTGAAAAGTCTGTCACTTGAAGCTGAGCTAAATTAAGGATGCCTTTGTTATCCTGTATCTTTGAAGAGGACTGAGTCTGACTGCATTCCTCTTTCTCACAAAGCTCTGGCACAGTGAATCATATTGCATTGCCTTTCATTTTATTTGACTGTACTTATTGTCAAATCAAGTACTACCTAAAACAGATTTGTCAATATAAAAAATGAAAAACCCTCAGTTGAATATCAAGTGCATCCACTGAGAATTCAATTTGGACACTAAAAGCCAGGAGTGGGAAAAAAAAAACCTTTTCAGATAGAAAAAGTAAATAATTCAGAGCCCAGTCTTTTGGACAAGCTTCCTACAAATTACCTACCAACCTGCACACACACACACACACACACACACACACACACACACACACACACACACACACACACACACACACACACACACACACACACACACACACACACACACACACACACACACACACACACACACACACACACACACACACACACACACACACACACACACACACACACACACACACACACACACACTTAGGGTCTCTTTAAGGCTTCAGCAGATTAAGCAAAAGTTTGTGAATAAAGTAATACAAACCAACTTAACTACAAAGCACACCACAGTTTAACTTAATTTAGTGGGAATGCTGATAACAGCATTAATAACATATGTTATGCGACGGACAAAAAGTTTATTATTCCGCCGGCTTAGTTTGGCCCTCTTCTCCTCCCACATTCAACATCGCAGAAACTCCGTTCAAACATCAAAACGTTCAGCTCGGTCGGGAATCGATGGCTATTACTTTTATCATTCATAACTTTCATAATTCCAGAGATACATCCCATAATACATCACATGTTTAACCATTGAAGTCAATGGAGAAATTCTTCAGACTTCAACAAATCTTCATGCGACTTCAACTGCTAACTGTTCATTCATACTTTCACTCAGAAACCTCATTCCAACTTTAAAATGTTACACATCTATCTGACATTATTCGTGTAACACAACTTTTAAATCTGATTCTTACTTTTAGAGATATTAAAGTGGACCTATATATTAAAGACTTCGCCTCTCTATATCCATAAAGAAAAAGTAAATCTGTTTACAGTTCTGTTTCATATGGATGTTGAGAGGTTTCCATATATCTCTTCATTTTGCTCTCAAAGTGCACCAGATTGATGCATTTAACTTCAATATTTAAAAACAAATCTTCCCGGGGGAGCATGCCCCCGGACCCCCCTAGGGTCTCAGGTCCACTCCCCACTTGTAAAAATAGCACTTTACCACTGCACCCCCTCTAATCTGAGATGCACCCTGAGTCATTTTGTTTAAGTACAGTGAGCCTTTCTAAAATATACAGTAAAGAGACAAACCCACCAGCATTAGGATATACTATGACTTTGAGCCAAATACTTGTTTTTGGGCTGTATAAATAAATTGACTTGAAACAGTTGCTGATTTAGAGTACTGGCGCCTTTTTTATTCCAATTCAAGCACTGCCCGAAAGTACACAAATATTACACTTCAGATACTCAACTTCCTTGACATGCTTCACGTTTATCTCTCATTCAGAACAATGGAAACCTTTGATCTCTGCACACCTCGTTAGCTCAAATATAAACACCTGTGTCATGGAACACGATGATGTCATAACACACAGGTGTTCGTGTTTGAGCTAACGACGTGGTCACTGGAGTTTAACAGACTGGCCGTTTCTCAATCGCGAGGATATTGGCTTCCAAGCCAATATTTCAAGGATGCTACGTCATCGAGTGCCGCCGAAGGACTGTTCCAATCTCCAGCATACTTGGAATTCCACCGAGGCCGCGTCCTTGGTTTGGGGGACATTTCGAGGCTGCACATGGGTAGACTTCGCGTCCTTAAAATCCCCACAATGCTTTGCGCATGGACCAATTTCCCCAAATCTGTGGCGGAAGATGTAAGGCGAGGCCTCTCATATGACGCACACCTGCACACTTGCTAGCCTGTTCCACTCTTTGTTTTCCGAATGCCAGGAAGTATTCTTGCCTTGCTTCTGAAGCAAGATGCTCGGCTCGGCTGTGCTACCAAGCCAGCATCCTCGCGATTGAGAAACGGCCACTGTCTGAGCCTATTCTTTTCTGTCTGATGGAGACTTCATACTGACTTCAACATGTTCCACCTATTTTATACATTATTGGGGACACACAGCTGTCGTCGTTAGCTCAAATATAAACACCTATGTCATGGAACACGATGATGTCACATTGACAGGTTTGGTAACGATGCAGCCATCAATGCATCTAAGTGTATTAAGGGATGTCATCAAATGCCGTTGGCATGGCGACAGATCATTCGCCATCAAGTTAGTTCAAAAGTTTGCAGTTCAAATATTCTGCTGCTTTTCCAAGCCTTTTTACTTTCTTTTCTTCTCTCATCACACATTCAAGCCCCCAGTGTTCATGTATCATTTCAATCTAAATTCTTCACTTTCTTCTTACACATTACATTTCAGCATAACAGTTTAGCGTCAGCTTTTCAGCATAAAGCATTCCCACTAGCATTTCTTCAGAAATTGCATTCTCTAGTTATTGTTAATATTCACCGTTATAGTTTGTACTTCATAGTTTATTTTGAATGTTTTGTATATTCAGGTAAATTACCTAACAGAAGTGCTGCTAGAGCTACCATGTGCTGGATGGGGCAGCAGGGAGGGAGATGTATGTGAGAGGCTCAGCATGAATAATGGCTCGCACAACCCTTCAAACATGTGGCAAGACACACTCATACACACACTTACCCAGTCACTCTTGCATAACGGAATTGAACTTGAGTACCACCATGTTATTCAGTTTGTCATGCACGCATGTATGCACACACACACACACACACACACACACACACACACACACACACACACACACACACACACACACAGAATAGAATAGAAAGTGCTGTACTGGATATACAAAGAGTTGTTTGGGGTGTGTGGCGGATCAGCTGCAGTTTTCAGGGAGGTGAGTTATTAAGATGTATGTGACGCTGGATGCACCATGGGAGAAGGTCTTCACCATGGAGCTCACTTCAAAATGTGAATAATTAGGATGGATTTCTGCCTTGAGGGAAAAGCTGGTAGTAGTTAAGAGCGTGTTGAGGAGCCGTCTGACAAAAACAAATGGCCCCCGTATGCCACAGGAGATACCAAGGCACTTTTTTATTGTTTCTGTGGAGAGCCAGAAGTGCTTCTCAGTTAGACTCTCAGTTAGTTTCACCAAGTCTGCTCTAAAGTGCCTACATACCCTGCACATCCCATCAGAGCGCTGTGTGTCTGCGGGATGGAGAGATAATACTGTACAGTATTTAGGACTATAAGTAATACACCACTGGATATTTGATCACAATATAGTTGGATTTAGGTTATCTACAGTACAACAACTGCTTAAAGAGGCCCTATTATGCTTCCAAGTTATTTCCTTTCCTGTAGTGGGTTATATAGGTTTTTATGCATGTGAATGATCTGCAAAGACTATGTAACAGTTTTGCTTCTATTGGCTAGCGCTCCAACACATTGTACATGCACTGCAAAGGGGCGGGACATTTCTGAAACATCTCTCGGCTTAACAATCAGAGCAGACTGGGCTCTGGTTTCAGACAGAGGGTGAAAAGAGGTGCTGCAGCACAGGCAGTTAAAGCATGGAAACATGTCACAGTAGAGGCACAAAGTACAAATATGAAATTGAACATTAGCACGATATGTTCTCTTTAACCTGTTACGCTCCGCCCCCCCCGGTACCGGGCGGAAAAACGCGTCACGGCAGGAGACAGCGTCTGGGGGCTTCTTAACAAAGTGTTTGGTTTTAAGATCCGGAGGAGGATTTTAGATCCCCCAAGGATACAATTGTAATATTGCTCTCCTGATGGATGTAACATGCAAACTGCTTTACATTTTCTATAATGTTTGAATGTCATCATTACTACTAACTGCTGGTAACAAAGTTTGAGACAGAGCAAGAGAGAGCAGCTGCATAAGACATGGCGCCACAGACTGTGTCCACATGTTACAGGTTACATTTTTGTAGGATTTTGTTCCGCTCTCATTCTGCTTGTCTTGTGCATCCTATTCACTCTAGCATGTTTGGTCTAAAACCAGCATAAGCCTCGAAGGCACATACTGTACACACGACTAGAGTTGTGATCTGGCATGCTAGGAACAGATTGCAGAGGCAAAGCTCTGGCTGTGTGTTTAAAAATACTTTTGTGTTCTCTTGCTTTTATGCTACATATGTGTTTACAATGCTAGAGGCTAGCGAGGACAGTGTGGGACCAATTTGGCCCAGTCAGTAATATTTCAACAATTATTGGATATATTAACACCAGTATTGTCCCAAAGGGGAGTTTTTCTTTACTACTGTTGCCAAGTGCTAGCTATTTGTGGGAAATGTTGGTTCGCTGTAATTTGTATTATAAAGACTATGGTCTGGACGTGCTCCGTATAAAAAGTTTTCTGAGATAAAACAACATTGAAATTAAATTAAATGTAAGGGATGAAGCCGACTGCTTATGGTGATCCCTTGACTTCTCTATAGCGCCATCAGCAGGTTGATATTTGTGGTTTTAACCGATTTGTCTCAACAACTACAGAATACACCAGCTTTCCTCACACTGAGAGAGGTGAATCTACTTTACTTAGTAGTAGTGCAACCAGTTAGTTGTGTTTCAATTTGTGAAGAGTCTCAACAAATATTGGATATATTTAAAAATGTTCTCATACAAGTAATAATAATAAAACATGCTGAACTTTAAGGATGTTTTTCCCTTTTTTCCCTATTATACAGCAGAGCCTTGCAGCAGACAGCTGCGGGTCAGGTTTCAAATTTGATCTCTAAAATACTGAGCTGACTTGTTCGAGAATATCATAAATGCATAAATGCAGCAGGTTAGAGGCCTGCTTTCAACTGCATTAAACATTGAAGCCTGCAGGTTTAAAGCAATGTTTCGATGATCAGTTGAAGATGGCCATAGCATAGCAAAAAAGTCATTTCATTTAAAGATATTATTGAATATATATATATATTTTTAAGAATTGCAACAATTCCCAGCATTTCATGGGGACTAATGGCAATTTAAGTTGTAGATAAGATACACATATTCATCATTACAGAGTCAACTATTACGATTATAAGTATAAAACATTGTCATTAGAACAACACGGAAATAAACAAAATTTCTAACCCGACAAAAATAATTAGTTCTGTTTGTGTCTAATATAACCAATAGTTCCAGACCATATTAGCTTTGGCATTTGTTTGTTCAGTATAAAATCTGTTTTCCTCATAGAGCTGATTTTCCTTGCAGTTTGGGTTACTTTGTCTTTGCCCGTGGTAATGTCATCCACAGAATATTCACTTGGGACAGGGTTTATGTTGGATACAACAATATCAGGGATGACAAGTCAAACATGAGAAATTCACATAAATAAAGCTCAAACTGATGCATTATATGTTACAAGTCGTGCCCTTAAGTGTGGTCTCAGGGACATGTGTGTGTTGTTGTGTATGTGTGTGTGTTAGTGCGTGTGGAGAGAAGGAAAATGTGAATCATTCTCTCACTGCTCTCTGAAGCTCTCTTGCGGCATAGCCAGAGTTCAGGGAACACCACTGATGCATAATGTGTGTGTGTGTGTGTGTGTGTGTGTGTGTGTGTGTGTGTGTGTGTGTGTGTGTGTGTGTGTGTGTGTGTGTGTGTGTGGTGTGTGTGTGTGTGTGTGTGTGTGTGTGTGTGTGTGTGTGTGTGTGTGTGTGTGTGTGTGTGTGTGTGACACCTTCCTCAGGTAAGGTAAATGATGCACATGGCAGGCTGCTTTTAACATCATGTGTGGCACGAAACAATATTACAGAATATAAAGCAGGTAGTCTCAAATTCATTTCACCTCTGGTCTTGTGCATATAAACTTTTCAGCTAATTCAAAAGAAAGACATGACAAGGTACTCACCTTGTAGTAAACCTGCAAGAGAAAGAGCATTTGAGCTCCATACTGTTTCAGAAATAATCCTTGATGTGGTTTTGAACACGATATGGCGTTTAATCACGGCAGCATTTAGTTGTATCTGGGTAGAAAAAAGTTTTTTTTTTTTTTTTTTTAAAGCTTAAAGGCCCGGACACACCAGTCCGATTTTGGGAGTCAGAGGCCGTCAGAGGCCGCCAGAGGCCGTCAGAGGCAGTCGGGCATTCGTGGCGCCCTACTCAGGTTTGTGTGTCCCGCACCGTCGTCTCTTTACGGCACCTTTTCACACCTCCTGACGCCTCCCGCGGCCGATTCAACAACAGTCGGGAAAGTCATGTAAATTTTGCAAGAAGTGGCCATTATTCAGATAGTGTTTCTGTCTGCCCCTCTATTCTTTCTCCCATTATCCTCCACAATCTGCCTAGAAGTATTTTAACGTTGTAGCTGTTCAAGATGGTCATTTTAAAATGTGTTAAAAATATACTGTTAGTAGTTAAAACAGCTACTGGCAGTTATGTAGGCACATTTTTTTTTTTTTATTATCGCTGTGTGATTAAAAGAATAAACACAAATAGCAGGATAGGCAATACAAAACTTTATTTCGTACCTTGATACTACAGCCATTGATAACACAGCATTAGACATATTTGGTAAACTCTTTTTTTTATTGTATTACACACTATTTTTATCGTATTGTAGTCGATTGTTGACATTGTACAGTTCTTTAGACATATTTGCTATATCTTATCCTACTGAAAAGGCACTGCACCGACACCGTTAAAATATTGGCATAGTTCATCCCTGTGCTGCTTGGCTCGAGCTGGATTATTGGTGGTGTGTGGCAGGGTGGCCTGCCGTAGTTCAGGGTCTTGTCTCCATCTTCCTGGGACAGTGCCATGATCGGGTCCTTCCTGGTCAACAACTCCCGCCATGTATGCGCTACAGTTCTCTGTGCGCAGGAAGTTGTGCAGACCACAGCAAGCCAAAACAGCGGGCAGCGTCTCGCAGCGGAGAAACTGTGACGCGCTGGGACGACTGGGACTGTGACGGCTGCTAGTGGAGCCTCGCAGTAACTCTGCTTTCTGCACCACAATCTGATGCTGCTGAATTGGGACTACTAAATGAGTGAGACTCAAATATCAGAAGTTCAGAACAAGTTTTAGTAGTTTTGATTTTATTTTTACTTCATTTACTTTACTCAGGGTCACAGAGAGGAAACCAGTTTTAAGATGTTGAAAAGTTCATTAAACATAAAAAGGCATTTCAAAGAAGTTGTGTTATTCTACATTTTGACACCAAGATTTTCTGATTTTACTGCAAATGTATATCGGTTCCAAATATCGGTTATCGGTCTCCTTGATTACTAATAATCGGTATCGGTATCGGCCTTGAAAAAGCCATATCGGTCGATCCCTAACAAATAGCATGAAAGGAGATCTTTAAGTCCTTAAGATGATTATACCATTGTTAAGCTGATCAATTCTGACCTGTAACGCCACCTTTTGTTGATTTTCCTCATTATTTTTCTTTTGGCTGTGTTGTGTTTTTTGTGGTCCTTGAAGCCCAATTCATTTTATTATTTGTCTTTTAAGTCCAATATTTCCTTTTCTGCAATATAATAAAATAAATATAAAATTCCTATCAGCTTCAGCTGCAATTACTGTTTAGGGCTAATTAGAGAATCATGCTAACACACTGAAACAAAGAAGAACAGAGTGTAAGCTTTGGCACTGCATATGAACATGTAAGTGTGCTAGCATTACTATTTAGCCCACAGCACCACTGCGCCTGCAAGGACAGTCTCACAGAGTCATTAAAGCAGAAACAGATAACATTTCCCCCCGAGCATTTGAAGTGGTATTATGGCTGGTGCTGCTGTCAGATCTTGTTCCGCGTTCCTCAGAGCTGCCAACACAACACAGCACACACTGCAGTTGTTTTTTAACCAACTGTACCATAGATATGTAATAATATGTAGTATAAGGATTTTCATATGAACAAACTACAGAAACAAAGAACTTATGGATTCAGGTCTGTTCTGCCGCCCGCAGTGGGCATCGCCTGCAAAGGATCGGGTGTGTTTCGTGAACAATTTCCAGTTGCCTTGTCTCAGCCCATCAGTTCGGCAAACTATGTTTGTCTTTTTTGCTTGCCTGCCATGATGGTTCTTCAGGACTGCTTCTTGAGCTCTAATCACACTTTCGCAGACTTTGTTGGTGATTTTAAATTAGATGACAATTTATGTGTGTCGATTAAGAGAAAAAGATGCCTGGTTTTCTTGTTATTATTGCTATCAGGAAATGTACAACCTAACCCTGGTCCGCCCAGTAGTAGTATCGCTACTCCTGCTGATTTTAAATCTAGGTCTGGGTTGGGATTCATCCACTTGAATGTGCGCAGTCTTTTATCTAAACTAGATTTTGTCCGCATTTGGGCGAGCTCGACTGACGCTGATGTCATTGTTTTATCAGAGACGTGGCTACAAAAATTGATTTCGGTCTCTGACATCTCCTTAAATGGTTATAATGTATATCGTATCGACCGACCTAATAAAGGTGGTGGCGTTGCCATTTATGTGAAGAATACGTTTTGTGTAACCACGTTGGTTTCCAAATCAATTACCAAGCAACTCAAATGTTTTGCCTTGAATATTGAAGTGGCAAAGGGTCAACAGGTCATGGTGGTGCAACCCAGTCCCACGGCATTTCGTGTTTTAGTCACGACATTTAATCTATTGATTCGTGTTCACCAACACGATTTTCCCCTTTTTTTCGTGTCACACGATTTTAAAAGCAATGTATTTCTATTGGTAGTATGTTTCGTGCCTGCACCACGTCTTTTTGTCCGGTCGGGTCTTGGAAGACAGGAAGCTGTGTGGTTCATAAAAACATTTTCTTACTCAATATCAAGCCACGATTATTGTTTTTATTTAAAATCGTATAATGTCGGATTTTTTTTGCCGTCTGTGAGGAAAAGAAATGGGGCTCAGAGCCTCAGAATACAAAATCTGTATTTTTTAAATCTTTTTTTCCTTCTAATTTGTTATTCTTTTCTAAATAACACACTGTTATTTATTCAACAATAACACACAATTATCCTTGTTTTTATTTATTTGTTTAATTCTATAATATCGGGCTTTTTTGCCGTCCGTCAGGAACTGAATTTCAAAATAATGTCACCTGAAACAGACGTAGGCGATACACCATGGATGTATAATAAGAACACACACCCACTGAACTGATTACCCAAGATCCTCAGCTATGGTTGAAGCTCGGTGATTGGATGTTTTAGCCGCAATGCACGTTGGGATATGGTGTTTATGCGATATGAAATCCGAAAACATAAAAAATAAATAATACTTTATTCCGAGTGTACTTGCTTTTCTCTTTGAAAGTCATCACATAACGGCATTGTAATACACGGTTCGGCTGCATTAAATATTACACATCTGCCGTAGTTCTCTATTTATAGAGCCCTGATGAGAAGACTTCTGGACAAACTGGAAGAACTGCCACCGAAACTGAATACGTGACGTGGATCATAAATATATCAGCAATTAAACAACATCTTTAATTTATCTTCACACAATACGTCTCCTTGCAGTATCAATAGGAATTCGGCTGACTTTTATATTTGATCCAATTGGTAGATAGGTAGCAGTGCACAGCTGATAGACAGGGACTTGTAGTTTTTAAAGATATTATTGATTTTCTTTGAATTAAAGAATGTAAATACTGAGTTGAAAGAATAGTCAGGGGATTTGGGTGATGGGAGACACATCTATGGAATCAGAATTTCAATAGCTTACCATTAAATGACGGATATACCTTTCTGTCTGTGATGTTTTACAAATCAGATATTAATGTGTAGAAGTAAAACATGTCAAATAATATAGCAATATCCTGTAAAATGATGTGAAAACATGAATAAAACTACACAACTTCAGATGTTATACATACATAAGTGTCCTACACTAATAATAAAAAGTATAATTTGTTGTTAACACTTTAATCTTGACAGTTTTTTAACCCGCACCGCCTAGTGGTTAAAGCACGTTATTGAATTATTTTGTTGAATATGTTATATTTGATGAAAAAAATATTAAGAGTACATACAACATAGGGGGAAAGTAGAAGGTCAATGATAGAAATATAGAATATAAAATATCAAGAAGATACTGTAAGTGATCTCTACAATAAAACAGTTTAGTGCAGGACGTACAAAGATATTAATATGAGGATGTGCAAAACAGACAAACTAATTAACCTTTATTTAAACATTAAAGAATACTTTAGGTTAAGGTCGTCTTTTAAATAAGAAAAAAGCTTTGGGGGTATCTAGAGATAAATATTAAGCCTGACAAAGTACTTAACGTCTAATATATTGCTTTCCTGCAATGTTAACTATGTTGAAGCAATAATTTTAACTGATATTATACATATTAATTATACTCTTACAAGATGTATGTTAGTAATTACTAACAAAGCACTTATATAAGTATAAGTACACCGCAGTTGATATGTCAATAAACCTTAGAAAATCTTGAAATCTTGAAAGGGATGTGCAAAATAGCCATACAGTCTTTAATTAACTATTAGTAGAGAATAACGAGTAATGAATATGCTTTACAGTATAGGGATCTGCAGATAAATGTTAAGTCTTTTCAAGCACCAACTATCAAATATCTCTCCTGATTGTTGGCACTTGACAATCACCTTCCCTGAATTTTACTCAGCTGTAACTAAAGTCTGATTTAAGGGTTGTTTATATTTCACATCATTAATCAGAATCTGCAAAGTAACTAAAATAAATGTAGTGGAGTAAAAATACCAGGTTAACCTCTGAATTGTAGTGGAGTAGAATTACAAAGTAACAATGAGCTGTCATGTATGGGCTCAGAACAGTCTCATAATACACACATGCACACAGAAGGATTCACACTTGTATTTCAGGATCCACACTTGTGTTTTTCAATGCACACACAAATGTGTTCCGTTTCATATACATGTAAATAAAATCCAAATACAGAAAAAAGTTTTACATATGTATTTTTGATCCTCACATATTTGTTTTCGTTTTAAAACCTCTGCACCGGCAAACCCAACCCGCTTTCTGTGCATGGATCGCTGTGCATTCGTGTGTGGGTTTTTAGAGACTCCCCTGACGGTCACCCGATTCGTACTTGTAATTTTTTCTATCTATAGCCAATCAGATGTCTCCTCAATTCTAAGCCAATCACATGAGCGCGCCCCCACGAGGGTAGATTTCTTGCGTTCATGACGTAGCGCTTCATGTACGCATTTTGCGCGGTCCGGAGCTGACAGGTCCATGGAGCCTGCCTGCAGGCGCTAATCTCAGGACACTTCCACTCTCAGTACATTGCCACTTTCCGAGCAGGAAATGCACGCAAATACAAGCCTTTATATTATTAAGGTACAGTGCCACTTTCCGAACCATTAATGAATGCTTGTGTACATAAAAACGGCAGGCAAAACCGTTTTAAATGTGTGTTTCCTGTATGGCGAATACAGCTGCTTTATTTATGTCTGTATGAAGTTGTTGTGAGTGTGGAGGGACTGGGAGCAGCTACAGGTTAGCTTAGCCTAATCGATCAGTGCACTACGAAGCCAGTGCTAGACAGTGAACTGTCAACGGGGGGAGCCCCGCCGGTCATTATCGGCCGATATTCACTCGTAATAGTTTGATCGGTGCTCTCTATAAAGACCGATCAGGAGAGCTGGATCTGATCGATATGGACATAAACGCGAGTGAAGTTTTAGCGAGCTGCATGAGAAACTGACGGGCTGTCAGGAGAGAGGGAGGGAGAGAGGAAAAAATAGATGATCCTTACTCCCGTGTTTTTAGCCATATCCGGTCATAGTCCGGTAATTACCTGCTAACGGAAACTCTGCTACACAATTCTTCTTCTTATTATTATTATTATTGAAACATGACTGGTAAGTTTCAAATGTGTCCGGTAAAATAAATTCTGTCCGCGGAAACCCTGCTCCGGACAGCGCAAAATGCGTATATGAAGTGTCATGAACACAATAAATCATACCCTCGTGGGGACGCGCTCATGTGATTGGCTTAGAACGAAGGAGACATCTGATTGGCTATAGATAGAAAAAATTACAAGTACGAATCGGGTGACTGTCAAGGGAGTCTCAAAAAACCCACACACGAATGCACAGCGATCCATGCACAGAAAGCGGTTTGTGTTTGCAGGTTCAGGGGATTTAAACGGAAAACAAATATGTGAGGATCAAAAATACATATGTAAAACTTTTTTCTGTATTTGGATTTTATTTACATGTATATGAAACGGAACACAATTGTGTTTGCATTGAAAAACACAAGTGTGGATCCGGAAATACAAGTGTGAATCCTTTTGCGGATCATGAAATACAAGTGTGAATCCTTCTGTGTGCATGTGTGTATGATGAGACTGTTCTGAGCCCATAGTCATGTGGGTATATTAATGCTGCCCATTATGGACACAAGCAATCTTCACCCATTTATTAATTATATATTTAAGCAATAGCTCACGCCAGGCCGTGGTATATATATCATATATCATTATACCACGGCCTGTCGGGCCGAGCCACGCCCATTAGCCGTGATATAATGAGCATATATCACGGCCTGAAGTGAGCTATTGCTTTTATAAAACGGTTACCAAGTGTGGCAATATGAAAGAAAAATACACACTTTAAATAGTTTTTATTAGTAAATAATGATGTTCAAAATAAAATAGTCCCTCCGTTGCCTTCGGCACAAAACATAGTGCGAGGTGGTTGCTATGCAACAGCACTAACGTAGTACCCCTCAATGCAGTGCGCAATGCCTCAACGTCTCAACGTGGGCGGGAGCTCAACGTGGGCGGAGCTCAACCTTTCTCAACCTTTGAGGCACGTGACGTCCCGACTCCCGTGTGGTGTACTTACCCAGTCACAAAAGTAACATATTATATCTTATATTATTAATATATATATAATTCTGATGTCTTTGGTTATTTAAACATTCCCTGATAAACGTTATTTCAGCGTCAATAAATGAGTGTTAATCCCAGTGTGTTTAGTGTACAACATCACCTTCAATTCACGGTTTTCAAAACGTTAGCCACATGCTAATGCTAACCGGAAATGAAGAATTTTCAGAATAAAAGTGTTAAGTTAATAGAGTGGCGAAGTCCCTCCCCTTCCATGGGACCTTATTTCGGAAAAAATATGTATTGAAGTCAATGGAGAGAGAAAGATTATCTTTCGATCCCGTTTGAATTGTGCCACAAATTACACATATGATGTTTGTCAATTTAAAAGATAATTTTGCAAGTCAAAAAAAAAAAGATGTGTCGTAAAACTGTGAAGTAACACATTTTTTTGTGTGAAACGCTCAATGAACTACATCTCTTGCACAACAACACACGTCACCAAGATGGCCGTCACTACTGTCTTGTCAAAAAAGTGATTGACTACCCTCACTATCACCACAATGAAACACGTCCAGAAGAATGTCATGCAAAGCTGCCTGCCTGCCTTCCTTTGATTCTCCCTGAACTGCCTGATCTTTTTAATGTTTAATGTCAACCATTTGTGCAGATAGCATGAAGTAGAAAAGATCGCCGAAGCTAATGTAGTGTTAGCGTTAGCATTTATCCCCCGGGCTTAAATGGTGTATTATAGAATGATCACACCGCTGTGACAGTACTCTTCAAAGGGTTCACGAAATATGACTACTACTCTTACTGTTTAACATTTTGGGTTACTTAATGTTACTTCATGTTAAGGCTAATAAAAATGACAAGGCTAAGCCGGCTGTAATGCTAACTAACGTGCTTGCTACTAGCTAGGTAGCTAACTTGATCCAGCCACTCCTGGTCCTTTCCTCAGACGGGAAGCGAAAGAACGAGCAAGACCCATTGCTGGTATGATAACAACCTGGTGCTAAGCACACAGGCATCTTGTTAAAGTTATCTTATCTTTATGGGCTCAGAACAGTCTCATAATACACACATGCACACAGAAGGATTCACACTTGTATTTCCGGATCCACACTTGTGTTTGTCAATGCACACACAAATGTGTTCCGTTTCATATACAGATGGAGCCTCTTATTTTGGACCCCAGCATACAGCTTCCTGCCTACTGCCAGCCAGTTACCTGCCTAAGACCTGCCAAAGACCAGTATTCAGGAATGTTAGGCCCTCCCACTATTCTCCAATTTCAGGGTTTAACCAGGAGATGGCGCTATATATTAAATAACTATGGCCAAAGTAAGACTTAGTTTTTCACAAGAGACAATGCAGATATTATATAAAAAACTAAAGTTAAAATCTTGTTTTTAATGCCCCAAGAGCAATAACATCTTGTCACAAGCTTTTTGGAAGAAAAAGACTTCAAGAGACCTGTAGTTGACTAATTACAGGCCTCAATAAAGTTCTGCCATTGGTTGTGAAAAACAACGGTGGACATAGTGGAAAGTGAAATTGAGATTGTCAAATTTAATAAAAATACAAAATAATGTATCTGTGTACGTGTTTTATGTGATCTGCATGCACTTATCAAACATCTAATTAAAGAATGGTAGCTGTACCTCTCAAACAACCTAAACTAGTTATAAATGTTTATTTTAAATAAAGTCTTTATGACTCGGAATATGAATAAAATGGGTCCGTTACAGTTTGTTTTCATCTGATTTCAAATAAACAAAGTCTTGGCCTTCAGAATATTAAACTTGTTTCGGCAAATTTAGATGATAAACTTTAAACTTTCACACACGTTGACCGGCGAAAAACTCTGCCCGGTTCACCGACCCCCCTCTGAGTGAATACCCAAGATATCTTGGTTTGATTTGGTTTGATTTGGAGAATTTATTTAGCTACTTGGCACTAAGAGTACAGATATGTCTACCCTTTCTTTTCAGAGTGTAATATCTGCATTTTCTCTTTTGGTTTGAATAGGAGAAGGGCATTGATTGAAAAGTTTATTAACAGCTTGTATATTGGGTACAGTACAGTACAGCAATGGTTATCGACGGTGCTTTTAATGCCTATTGTATACGAACTGTGTGATTTATATTGCTTTTCAAATGCATATAAGCCCCCCATTTACACTGCACTTCCCCGTCAAGAAATGAATAGCACTTAGTTAGATCACTTTACAGATCAGGTTGGACCAGCCCTGTCGCTACTCTCTGCATTTCCTACTGCAGATAAAAAAAAGCTACAAATATGTATTTCTTAATAAACTAAATAGGCCACCATTGGTAGCAGTTCTCATTATATACTTCTCAGTATACTTCCCCCACCCGCCCACTGTTTGTTGCTTTTTGACATGTAAATGGGTAACTACCCCCCTCTGAGTGAATACCTGTTGTACCTGTCCGGGGCTAAGCCCATAGGACGATGCTCTGATGTCATCACCCTCGCACATTGGTCATATGTTTATGAGATCACTGTGATTCACTTCTCCGCGGCTCCTCCGTGCAGAGAGGCCCCCCCCCGTTGACAATTCACGAGCGTCTAACTCTCTCCCCCCTCCCCCGTCGCACCTTCTAACAGAACCCCCCCCCCCCCCATATCTGGATTTGGCCCACAGACCTAGAGAGTAGCAAAATACAGTGAGTCCTAAACACAAGTAGTCAGGGTTCATTTATAACGCTTATTTTGATTTATTTTTCTCAAATGATGCTGTATGTTTCACTTTCTGAAAGCGTTAGAATCGCACATGAAAAATATTGAAAGCTGCCAGCTGCCCTCGGCCATGTCTTTGGCGGTGATCCAAGCTTCGGTACCACAGTGGATAAAGTTAGTAATACATTTATAGGCTACTGATCAAATGTCAATACATTACATAAGTCTTATTCTCATTCATACTTAATTTATTTCTTCTTCTGTCAGTATGAACACAAAAAACTAACCGGTATTACATTTCATTCTAAAGTTTACGGACAAACTACAGACTGCTGGAGAAAAGATATCACAGGGGGGGGGGTTGGGACACACACATTCCGATGGCCAATTCGTTTTAAACAAAGAGTAGGCTATACTCAACATAGTGGGGTGGGGGCTGGTGAACGGTATGGTCAATGTTTGTAAACACTGTGACATTTTAACTTTATTTGATCATTTCAGTTAAAAACTAACGTTCATATTTCATATTACTGTTTTGCCTGGCTGGACCTGTAATTTACAGGAAAGGAGTGCACGCTACTAAAGAGACACGCTACCATGGAAACCAAACAATGGTGTTGCTGTATTGAAGTCCGAGTGGAAACAGTCATATTTGGAGCGTTATGTTAGAATGAAACAGCGAGGTCGTGACTCACAAAAAAAAAGTGTTACTTCACTAACTGTAAGCTTGTCACTCAGAGTAACCTACAGTTAACTTAACTGTTGGAAAAGAAAGATTAGTGGGGGAGAGAGCTGTGATGGGCCATTAGGAGTGTGAACACACAGCTGAGAGCTGCCGTTTCATTCTGACTGTTTAAAAAACGGTAACAACGGACTATTTTTCTTAGCGGATGCATGTAAATTTAAATCAATACATACAACTATTTTTTAAATCAATAAAAATATTTTCTAAATCCATAAAAGCATTTTAATTAATATTGGGAGTCATGTCGTTACTTTGTGGCCATGTAATAAGCGGGATAATTTGCAGCGACTTGGTCATTATGGGGAAAAATAACACCCAGGGATCAAGATCCCTCCGCGTCGCGTCGCGGAGGGATCTTGATCCCTGGGTGTTATTTTTATTATTAATTATTATTAATTTATCAGTAATTTTTAGTGAATTACTGAGTTTAGGCACGTTAATAACATTTTAATGAAGTTGAATACAGTATATTCATATTTGTCAGTGATTTCATGTCAATTCGGCGAACATAAACGATTAAATTAGGATTAAAAATCGAGAGCCGGCTGCTGTTCGTTACGGCAACCCAACTAGGACACTTGACACAGTGGCTTTTGGCAAAGCACACAAAGAAAACAAAAAAAAACGAGAGAGATGAGTTATTGTTATTACAACGTGACATCTCGCACATGCGCATAACAACATGGTGATGTTTTGTAAATTATTACATGTCTTATTTAGCACAGACTATGATCCTATCCGTGACATATGGATCTTAACAAAGATCCGCTATACATTAGTACCAGATATACTGTACACGGACATTTTAGTGAACCAGACCAGCTGTTTCCGCCGGGTCTTCGCTTCCCGGGCATCACGTTGTTTACAAGTGTGTTCAGATGCTAAATAAAAGTTTAGCTTGTACTTTTGATACCCCGCCTCTCGGCACCACAACATCCAGTTTACTGTATTTCACATGAGCGATGTCGAACATTGAAAAGTCCTTATAAAATCTCTGTTATTAGATCAGTACTTTTCTTATATGACTATTATTGACTTGAACACTGAGAATGTATTTATTAACTTCAGACATTTGAAATATTTGAAATCAGATGAAAACAAACTGTAACGGACCCTGCCGTGTTATCTATGATTACTATGCCTTACTGTACATTCATAATTTCAGCCGGAGGTAGGTGGTAGGCGTTGCGGAGGAGCAGATTGCGAGTGAGGTGCCTGTTCTAAACGAACTATTCCAGCTGTTATAAAGCATTAAATAAAAAGTAAGCAAGGAATACAGAATGTTTCGTTACGTAACTTTGTTGAGAATGTGGCCATGTACATGTAATACATGGGATCATTTGCAGCGACTTGGTCATTGTGGGGAAAAATAACACCCATCCTGATCGTTTCAATGAAGTTGAATACAGAATATTCATATTTGTCAGTGATTTCATGTCAATTCGGCGAACATAAACACCAATGATGATGATTAAATTAGGATTAAAATTCGGGAGAGCCGGCTCGTTCGTTTTTTCCGACTAAACAACATTATTTAAATGATTACATGTCTTATTTAGCACAGACTATGATCCTATCCGTGACATATGGATCTTAACAACAAAGAAGTTGATTTCACATGACTCCAGTGTGGAACCCCACTGCACCCCCTGGTGGATCAATGATCCATTGCAGCTGGCTTCACAATAATTAAATGTATTTATCACGGGGGCGGTATCAAGTCAGACTGGGGGCCGGCCGGCCATCACGGAACGTGCACGAACCGATCACGACCCTCGCATTTTAAACTGTCCAAAATAAGACGCTTCATCTGTACTTGTAAATAAAATCCAAATACAGAAAAAAGTTTTACATATGTATTTTTGATCCTCACATATTTGTTTTCCGTTTAAAACCGCTGCACCTACAAACACAAACCGCTTTCTGTGCATGGATCGCTGTGCATTCGTGTGTGGGTTTTTTGAGACTCCCCTGACGGTCACCCGATTCGTACTTGTAATTTTTTCTATCTATAGCCAATCAGATGTCTCCTCAATTCTAAGCCAATCACATGAGCGCGCCCCCACAAGGGTAGATTTCTTGCGTTCATGACGTAGCGCTTCATGTACGCATTTTGCGCTGTCCGGAGCTGACAGGTCCATGGAGCCTGCCTGCAGGCGCTAATCTCAGGACACTTCCACTCTCAGTACATTGCCACTTTCCGAGCAGGAAATACATGCAAATACAAGCCTTTATATTATAAAGGTACAGTGCCACTTTCCGAACCATTAATGAATGCTTGTGTACATAAAAACGGCAGGCAAAACCGTTTTAAATGTGTGTTTCCTGTATGGCGAATACAGCGGCTTTATTTATGTATGTATGAACTTGTTGTGAGTGTGGAGGGAGCAGCTACAGGTTAGCTTAGCCTAATCGATCAGTGCACTACGAAGCCAGTGCTAGACAGTGAACTGTCAACGGGGGGAGCCCGCCGGTCATTATCGGCCGATCACTCTTAATAGTTTGATCGGTGCTCTCTATAAAGGCCGATCAGGAGAGCTGGATCTGATCGATATGGACATAAACGCGAGTGAAGTTTTAGCGAGCTGCATGAGAAACTGACGGGCTGTCAGGAGAGAGGGAGGGAGAGAGGAAAAAAGAGATGATCCTTACTCCCGTGTTATTAGCCATATCCGGTCATAGTCCGGTAATTACCTGCTAACGGAAACTCTGCTACACAATTCTTCTTCTTATTATTATTATTGAACATGACCGGTAAGTTTCAAATTTGTCCGGTAAAATAAATTCTGTCCGCGGAAACCCTGCTCCGGACAGCGCAAAATGCGTATATGAAGTGTCATGAACGCAATAAATCATACCCTCGTGGGGACCCGCTCATGTGATTGGCTTAGAATGAAGGAGACATCTGATTGGCTATAGATAGAAAAAATTACAAGTACGAATCGGGTGACCGTCAGGGGAGTCTCAAAAAACCCACACACGAATGCACAGCGATCCATGCACAGAAAGCGGTTTGTGTTTGCAGGTTCAGGGGATTTAAACGGAAAACAAATATGTGAGGATCAAAAATACATATGTAAAACTTTTTTCTGTATTTGGATTTTATTTACATGTATATGAAACGGAACACAATTGTGTTTGCATTGAAAAACACAAGTGTGGATCCGGAAATACAAGTGTGAATCCTTTTGCGGATCATGAAATACAAGTGTGAATCCTTCTGTGTGCATGTGTGTATTATGAGACTGTTCTGAGCCCATAGCTGTTGCTTGGCGTGGCGAGAATATTGCTCCACTTTCTCCGGTCCCCGAGATTCGGCTTCCAGTAGCTCTGGAGAGAGCTTTCGCACCTGTGGCCACTAACGGTCATAATTTCTCTGCTTTGTTTCAAGACCCGCATCAGAAAGCTTTTGAATGGTGGTACTTTTCCAGTTGGTCTACCTGCTCTTCACGTAGCTCTGCATGTCGTCGTTTAGGTGCTTTTTTTCCTCTCAATCCACTCCTCCATAGTAAGGCCACCCTGGAGGTCGAAGTTAACCCGTTTCCATCTTAAGCTTTGGGTTAGTTTCGTAACGGACGTAATGTAGCCTAACAGTTGTAACGGTTGTAGCTTTTCACAGACGCGGAGGGATACTGACTTGTGACAAGTAACTACAATTCTACCCGTGATATACGCTCATTATATCACTGCTAAGAACCAATCAGATTGCTTGATTTGACTTGTCCGTTTTATAATTTAAATTTGATAACACCAATGTGTTTCTTACCCCCTAAACCTCCAGGGGTATACACAGTTTAATACTGGGAACTTCTAATTGTGGGAAAAACGAAAACGTCTTTTAAAACTGCAATTCCCAGTAGAGACGCGCCATAGAACATGTTGCGAACATAGGTTGCGAAACACAATAGCCAGCATGTGTAGTTCTGGGGGTGGGGGGCGGGGCTGGACCCGTTCGAGTCCAGGGTTGCGGTCGAATAGTCCAAAAATCAGCTCCTATCGTCACGGGGTTAAGGGATAGTGGATAGGAGAATTCAAAAAGACTTAGGAGAAGAGACTGCGGTACTTTAGAGAATCCGACTGCACTTTCACTATCTGACGTGCTTATGATGCGCCAGCGGACGTCATAAATGTGCGTCTGCTGCTGTGGGGAAACTATGGAAACTACAGTTTTCTATACAGCGGACTACAACATGGATGTATAATAAGAACGACGGACTACTGTAAACTCATCTAGAGACTCTGCACCGTGCTCTGATGCTGTTGTTTTATATATATGCTTTATGAACGTGGACAACAGAGAAACATATTCTTTATGACCAAAGTTGGAATTGAAATAAAAAAGGAAAGTGAAACTTATGCTCGTCACCCTCTCCCTCCGGTCCACATTAATACAAATGATCCCAATACGTATGATTGTATGAACTATGAAAATATCTTAAAATCAATACAAATGTATTTATTATAAACGTTAGTCCTTAACATCTATCACTGTGTATATCACCATTCAAACATCTTTTAAAAGTTGAACAAACCCCACACAGCTCAGTAAAGACTGTGAAATGTTGACTTTATTTGATCATTTCAGTAAAAACTAACGTTCATATTTCTCTTTTTGATTATAATGCTGATGAACGTTCAAAACAAAGCACTTTGGAAGGTTACCACATACGTTTTAAAAAGCGTAATAAGCACCGTAACTTTCATGATATCATTTCTCGGTCATAATCGGTTGTTTCCATGAACGGCAGAATGTTGTGTGCAAGGCATTGTGGGGCAGCATTTTCTCCTCTCCTTTCGTAAAGGGAGGTCCAGTGGTTCCTAAGCTAAAGGAAGTTATAATATATGTTTCCTATCATCTAGAGAATTCGAACGGCACTTATCATGGCGGCCACTGAGGTACTTCCGGGTCATTTCACTCCGTTAGGAAGGTTCCTAAGCTAAATGGACTATTCGACCGCAACCCAGTTTTGGATAGTCTGCCGTGGTTTCATTCCATTTCATAGAGCTGTTTGACGCTCGGCGTAACCTTGGCACACTGCCACTCCAACATCCAATCACAGAGCTTGAAGATTAATCACAGGGTTTGTCAAGAAAAGCGATAGCTGAGGATTATGGGTAGTGTAGTGTCTTCGGCCATCCTAAACTCAGAAAAAACTATTTCTTTCTCCGAATCGAAGGGGGAAAACACAAAATAATTGTACACAATTTAAACCAATCAATGTTGTGTAATTAACAAGGATAAACTGATGTTTTTAGTTGATGAGTACTGCAGATTACTATGCAAACTTCGAGACCGGAAATACAGATAGATTTATATATCTATAAACGTAGCTGGCCCCTCAGGGCGGGCCTACCTGAATGCGTGCCCACCGTATATAACCGAGCTAGCGGGGAACGTTCTCACAACTTTGGCTAATGTTACCTACAGGTTCTAATAATGTTTTAAAGAAACGTTTTAATCTGATGTTCAAAGAACCTTTTTAGGATGTTTATTATTTCAAATAATGTTCCTATAAGGTTTAAGGTTAACTAAGACATAACGTTTTAACTGCAACATTCAAAGGATGTTTTGAGGATGTTATTAAGGCCTGAGATGACAGAAAGGTTTTTTATAAAACGTTCCTTTAATGTGATATGTTAACAAAGGTGGAACGTTTTGCCTGCAACATTCTAAGGATGTGTTTTGGACGTTGTTGGGGTAACACATTAAAGATATTCTTTATAAAACATTCCTTCAATGTTACATGATAACAAAAGAAGAACATTTTCAAAGCAACATTCGGATAATATTTTCAGGAGGTTATTCTTTTTTTATAAAACGTTCCTGTGATGGCAAATATTAACACGGTCATGGTCAACGTCAGATTTATTTCTAGCGCGCTTTAAAAAACAAACTTGTTTGAAAAGGATGTTTTAAAAAATCTGATGTCACAATATTTTCCTTTTGATAAAAACAAACAAGCACGTAATTCATGATAAGCTGTAAGCAGATATTTTATGTTTGCGGTGGCATGTGTGAGTTCCCAGCTAGACATTTTTGGTTCTAAAAACATTCTGAGAATGTTATCATTCATTGTTCTAGGAATGTTTTCAGCGGGACGTTTCATTTTGGTTCCCAAAATGTTCTTCTGAAAGGTAGGATAACGTTCTTTAAAAACTTTCTTGAAATGTTTGGGGATAACCTTCTTAAGATGTTTTTGATAACATTGTTAGAACATTATGCCCTACTATTCTTAAAACGTTTTCAGCGGGAAGTTTTAGTTTGGTTCCCAGAATGTTCTTCTGAAAGGTAGGATAACGTTCTTTAAAAACATTCTTGAAATGTTTGGTGATAACCTTCTTAACCTGTTAAGCCCCGAGCCTGTTTTTCAGGTTTCAGGCTCGAAAATGACATGCCCAAAACAAATGACTACAACTTCACTTCTAAAAGGGTTATATGAATAATTAATTTGATCAAAGCAAGGTTACATCTGTGAGTTGGATGTAGAAGTGTCAGAATCAATTTTGAGTAAATTCAGATGGAACATAGTAAAAAAAGGTAAATTCTTACCTCCGCCTAAAGAAAAAACATTACTTATAGTGAAAACCACCCTTGAATGATGGGATGGTAGACTAAAAGCTTTAGGAATCCAAACTATAACATATAATAAGTACCCTGTATCAAGATTGAGGCAAAACAAGTTAAATTTGACCTTTTTAGAGAGGTTTAGCAAAAAAAGTTCCAGGCGGATTAAGCTTTCGGCACATTTGGGTACATCTGGTTCCATCAGTGCCATTTGACCTTTTTCAGGTACCAGACTATAAAAATGATGTATTACATTGAATTATCACCATAGGTATTCATTCCATCCAAAGAAAAAAAATTAAAATAAACAGGGGGCTTTGGGGCTTAACAGGTTAAGATGTTTTTGATAACCTTCTTAAGATGTTTTTGATAACATTGTTAGAACATTATGCCCTAGTGTTCTTAAAACGTTTTCAGCGGGACGTTTTATTTTGGTTCCCAGAATGTTCTTCTGTAAGGTAGGATAACGTTCTCTAAAAACATTCTTAACATTTTTGGTGATAACTTTCTTAAGATGTATGAGCGCATTGAGACAATGAATAGGACGTATAAAAACGAATTTGCATGCCAATATTCACTCACATGCACTTATAATCACACTAAGGTATGTTGGCCCACAGTATTCATAATAAAATATGTGTAAAATATCAGAAAATAAATCACACTTTTTTCTGACAATAAAGGTTGTGTCTCGTATGTAGGTTCTAACTGTCAGATAAGCTATCTGGCCATGTGTGGTTTGTGAGGGCATAAACAGTGTCCGCTGTTTATGCATATTGGATACAAATCGTTATTGCACCCTTTAGATTTGAGACCGACAGACATATAGAAGAACGGACCGACTGTCACACTGCCCGTCCCTGAAACCCCTGTTAGTGTTTGTATGTGTTTGTTTCTGGCTTTTTGCCAGCATATTCTTTGACAACTTTGCCTACGTATTGTAACCCTAGTTATATAAGCACAGGCGGAGCCCTCTACTCGGGGCCCTGTCTGTCCCATGCCGCTCGCTGAAGAGGGTGTAGGATGACAGTCAGGAGGCGTGGCCGCCTTATATACGGTGGGCTTGTGCACTCATTCAGGTAGGCCTGCCCCGAGGGGCCGGCTACATTTATAGATATCTCAGTAGATGAATGCTCGCATAGTATGGTTAAGAGGTAGTACCCATAGAGTCCAGTAGAGGGCTCCGCCTGTGCTTATATAACTAGGGTTACAATACGTAACCCCCCATTTTCACCCCAAGCTGTTGCCTGGCAACGCAATTCTGTTGATAGTTATTTCATATCGCATTAACACCATATCCCAACGTGCATTGCGGCTAAAACATCCAATCACCGAGCTTCAACCATAGCTGAGGATCTTGGGTAATCAGTTCAGTGGGTGTGTATCACCTACGTCTATTTCCGGTGACTTTATTTTGAAATTCAGTTCCTGACGGACGGCAAAAAAGCCCGATATTATAGAATTAAACATATAAATAAAAACAAGGATAATTGTGTGTTATTGTTGAGTAAATAACAGTGTGTTATTTAGAAAATAATAACAAATTAGAATAAAAAAATAAAAAATACGGATTTCAGTATTCTGAGGCTCTGAGCCCCATTTATTTTCCTTGCGGACGGCAAAAGAAGTCCGACATTATACGATTTAAAATAAAAACAATAATCGTGGCTTGATATTGAGTAAGAAAATGTTTTTATGAACCACACAGCTTCTGGTCTTCCAAGACCCGACCGGACAAAAGGACGTGGTGCAGGCACGAAACATACTACCAACAGTGGCGTTTTCACCTGAGGCCAAGGGAAACCAGGCTTCCCCTGTTTTTTCGGATTGTAGTTATAATTTTAATAAATAATTTAAACACTTCGTTTAGTTTCGGTAATTCTTCTTTGCTGTGTGTTCAGAATCAGAATACCTTTATTAGTCCCACGGAGGCGAAATTTGCGTAGTTACAGCAGTAAAAAGAGCCACAGACAGCTTAATGTTAAATATGTTAAATATGTGACATGCATTTAAAAGAAAGTACTACGTTATGTGTTGCTGCCGGTGTAGGTACCATATGTGCATGGGCGTAGTTTCCACTGGGGACAGGGGGGACATGTCCCCCCCACTTTTCAAAATCCCGTTTGTGTCCCCCCCCACTTTTAAAATGTGGGTATTCTTTTTTTTTTTGTCCCCTCCATAATGCATGTTTTTCTGCTATCTTTGATGAATGATAAAAATATAATTTTACCATTAGTTCTTAATGAAATTGATACTGTTTGACTTTGTATTAGTTAGCCTACTACTTACAATACATTGAAGTACTTTTACTGTGTATTTTTTGAGAAATACTCTGTCAAAGTCCCCTCCTGAGAACAAAATCAAGCCACTTCTGCTAAGTTTGATGAGGGAATTATTTTTTGTTGCCATTAGTTCTTCGTTAGATTGATCCTGTTGGACTCAGTAGTGAAACTACCCCCACAAGTACTATGAAGTACTTACTGTGTACTTTTCCAATAATCCTCTGTCAATGTCCCCTCCTGAGAACAAGAATGCATGTTTCTCTGCTATTTTGAATAAGTGTTAAAAAAAAACTTTCTTCATGAGACTGATATTGTTGGACAGAGTATTTTAAGAGGATGGTAGACTTGATATCAGCAATACTTCCAGTCAGTACTCCGGCAGCAGGATTTTTACCCCTTGGAAAGTCTTTAGAGTCTGGCCTGGATAGCTGGTCATTGCATGTCAGTCAATAGAGCTTCGAAAAATGTGTCCAATTCAACAAAATGTTTTTTTGTGAGTGAAGGCCAGAGCTAAATTATAGATTGTTTGATTGTGTAATTACAAGGTGAGAGAAAATAAATCCACATCCTCCTATGAAATGTATTTGATTTCCTTTTCCATGTTATACTTATACTTACTTGCATTAGAACATTTGCATGTTGAACTACATGCTAATATATCTTCCCCAGCCTCAAGGAAATACATTAAAATAAATGGATTCATAATTTTAAAAAATGGATAAAAATGTATAAATGAATAATGTTGTATGCAAACATTTCAAATTTAAATATAAAATGAAAAAACAGTTTACTTTTCAAATGATTTCTCACAAAAACCTTTCTAAATTATAGTAAATGATTAAAAAAGGTTTAGTCAATATACGTTTTTCTGCATAAAATAGTTTAAATTGAACGTAAACTATATCAAGCATGGCAATTAACCAAATATTGATATTATATATATATAGCATATAATTGATGCAGTCTTTCTGAACACTTTTTTGAAATAAAATACTGCACAGATAGTGCCTTAACTTAAATTTGAAAACACGTGGCAACTTTATTAATACAGCAGTTGAAAAGATTTGTGGAAGGATAAATTCTTCATGGGCTTCAATGGCTCTCCAAACACATACATTAAAAATGCCTGTTTTGAAGCCTTAAAATGGTGCAGGAAAAGGATTTTAAACATTGTATTATACTTAAAGACAGGGCTATTCAGTTAAGAGAAGAGAAAAAAGGAAAGCAAATTGTTATAATGGGTGATGTAACATTAATGACAGACATAATATGAGGTCCTTGGCACTCAGACTCTAGAGCAGGGGTCGGCAACAGGCAGACCGCGGTCCGGATCCGGACCCAGACGCCGACCTATACGGACCCGGACCTATAATCAATACATTAATAGGGGAATTCAATTTTGACGGGGCGATTCTATTTTAACCGCCGCCAACAGGGGGCGAAAGAGACAAGTGAGCGATACAGGGAGAGAAACACAGAAGAAGAGACGAGAGAGCGGCAGAGAGAAGCGGAGAGGAAAGTGAGCGAAGAGAATAATTAGCGATACAGGGAGAGAAGCGGAGAGGAGAGTGAACAGGCGTGTTAGCGGCAGACAGGGAGAGACAAATAATTACTAGGGCTGTCAAGTTAACGCGTTAATAACGCGTTAACGCAAAAAAAAATTAACGCCACTAATTATTTTAACGCGATTAACGCATGTGTATTTTTTGTCCTCAGCCGCCGTAGTTTCAGAGCGCATCGAGTTTAAAACACCATCTACAAGCTGATGCTGACAGCCCCGCTCCTGCTGCCCGCTTGTGGCAGACCACACTTCCACGCTCACCGGCAGGCCCGGACTGGCCATCGGGAGGACCGGGAGGGTGTGTGTATGTGTGGCGCGAGCGAAGCACACCTTACGTGTTGTTGTTAGCATCTGGTGCTAGCTAGCTGAGCTAACGGATATAAGGAGCTGTTTCAATGAAAACAGAGGAGCGACATTTCGCCGACAACTGCGCCGAGCACTTGACTTTATGCAGGTAGCCAGACAGCACACTCAGCACGGATAGTGCCGCAACACAGCTCATACACACAGGCATATATGCCTTGAGCTGCACATAGCTCCAACGATCACACACACACACACACACACACACACACACACACACACACACACACACACACACACACACACACACACTATTGTATGAGAGAGGTTCTAGGTTGAATTGAGGCGAATATTTGTAATGTTCAGAGGTTGTTGTGTTTAATATTCATGAGAATATTTGTCATTGTTCAAATGATAATAAACAAACATATAAAGCATAGTTGTCCACTCATATGTTGATAAGAGTATTAAAAACTTGAAAAATATCCCTCTAAGGTACATTTAGAACAGATAAAAAATGTGCGATTAATTTGCGATTAATCGCGATTAACTATGGACAATCATGCGATTAATCGCGATTAAATATTTTAATCGACTGACAGCCCTAATAATTACACATGGCGCTCTCCAAGAAGAGGAAAGTAGACAGTGAGAACAGAGCTTTTAACCCTGAGTGGACGGACTCATTCATGTTCATCCTGCCCACTGGGAGCACAGAACCAGTGTGTCTCATTTGTTCAGAGACCGTGGCGCTCATTAAAAGTGCCAAAACGCCACTATGAGACAAAACACAAAGTGTTTGACCAAACATTCCCTCTCAAGTCAGAACTGAGGTCACACCAGGATCAAAATATCAAAATAAAACTAAATATCGTTCCAGGGCAGGCTAACCGAGGCTAACCAATGAGCACCTCCATGTTTGTATGAGAATGGCCCTGACACCATTTCAGCCCAGATTTAAACTCCTGGCAGGACAAGCTCGTGCTCAATTCTCGCACTGAATTAAAAGAAAGTGAGTGATGGACTGCAATATAAGAGGGAAAGAAAGAGAAACGTTAAAACTGTTCAATTGTTATGATGTGTAAAGACTGATATTGTTCTATAATCGGTTAAGTCATGATGTGAAACGGTTAACAAAGAAAAAGGGAAACTCAAGCTGCTGCTACACTTTATTTTATTTATCTAAAATTAAGCACTTTTAAGATGCACATATTTTCAAAAGCTATTTTATTTATTTTCTCCTATTTTATTTTTAAATTCAGCCAGAGAGGAACATTACACATATCCACAGTATTTTTACTGTATATCTGTATAGTTCAATGTTAATTGACAATAAATATTGTTGTTTATGAATTGTACTGTTTATTTGATTGGCAGTCCTTTGTTGATGACATGCAGACGTTGATACAGCTACAGGCTACTTCAATATATATCACACTAATTCATAAAGCAAGTTAGACATTTTGATGTTCCGGACCTTTGCATGGGGAGATTTTCTCTAACTGGACCTCGTTGAATTTTAGTTGAATACCCCTGCTCTCGAGGGATCATTTTGTGATCATGGGGCATCACCCTTACAGCATCAGGACAATATCATATGGAGTCAGATACTGGAAGTGTGCTGGAGGCTGATGCGTTGACTGCAGGGGACTGATGGAAGGATGAGGCTGATGAGACTGAAGAATCTGCGAGGAACGAACTAGCGGCTGAGAAATAATCTTATATTAAAAGACAGCAGCTTCATAAGAGGCCAACCAGAGTGACAGAGTGTGTCAGTGTGCTGAAGGATAGTTTTGACCAGCTATCCAGGCCAGACTCTAAAGACTAGAAAAAAACAAATGGACGGTAGATACACGGATTGGGATGCTGTCAGAGAAGTTTCGTTTTCCCAGTAAACTGCAGTTTTTGTGGTTGTGCTTGTTATGGGTACCGGGGCGTCCGGCTGTGTGAAGTTAGTCATTATAATGATTGGACTAAAGAACATCGGGCAAATGGGACCTAAGTAAAGCCAATAGATCCACAACATGAAGCAGACTCAGACGCACAATCCAGTTTGGTTGTCATCTGGTTACTACCGGCTTTTAGCCGCGTACCCCGTTTTAATTCGAGTACAGACTCCGCATTTGTTAGTTTCGGTGTACGCCGGTAAATATAAAAAGCAAATCTTGTGTGATGTGGCATTTCAAGGTGTAGATGGGAAATGTAGTCAGATTAGTCGAAGCTTCCTTTGAGTAGTTTCTGTAAGGAACTACAGTTCCCATGGTTCATAGCATGCGAGCGAGTTGTGTTGACATCTGCCGGTAAGCCAGCAGTCCCACGCTTCTCACAGACCGTTCTGCAAAGCGATTTGGAAGGTAGGCCTAGTTACATATTGAAATATGAAGTTTTAGACTGCCTTACAAGCTAATACTTTGTGGCAATTGGTTTGACATTGACAGTTTTCCACAGCACTGAAGCTAACGTTACATTAAAAGGGTTTTAGAAATGACAGCCAGGCTGGCAAGCTAACACCAGCTAGCAACACAGACAACATTAGGAAGCATATTTGTATTTTGTAACGTCTTGTGTAACTTCTTATGTAAGTGGCATAAGAAAACGTATCGTTTAAACAGTAATAAAAGCAAGACATGGCGTTAACGCCTGCACAGAATGACGTTAGGTGGATTAAAAAAGCTGGCTTAATCATTTTTGTACTCACGTTATCATGTTATGTTTATAAAGTTGGCATTATGTCTTTAGGAATCGATAGTATCCAGTATTCAATTTGCCGAACATCCTATCTACCATGCAGTCTTTGTTCCCTTAATCATTTGACTTTTATAACAGGTAGGCTATCCCAAACACTCTAGAACCAACACAATGGAGCTTCATTGCATATAACTTCCAGCTATTACAGTCATATATTTAGCTGTGATCAGGTGTTTTTTAGGACCCATTGTATGCCGAAGAATAAAAAAGACCCCAACGACGTGTAACATCTGCTAATAATGTCCATGTTTGCATGTGTGATTTTCGTTCAGAACAACTTAACGTACCTGTTTTCTATAGGAGTTGAGTGTGTATCTCTATAGACACGTTATGTACTATTGATGGCCAGAGGTGGGAGAAGTACTCAGATCTTGTACTTGAGTAAAAGTAAAAGTAGAAGTACCAGAGAGTAGGAATAGTCTGCTACAAGTAAAAGTCCTGCATTCACAATGTTACTCAAGTAAAAGTACAAAGGTATAAGCATCAAAATATACTTAGAGTACCAAAAGTGAAAATACTTATTATGCAGATTGGGTTATTTTGCGCTTACCCTAACCCAGAATCAGAATCAGTTGTATTACCAAGTAGGTTCACACAAACAAGGAATTAGCTTTGGTGCATACAAAGACACAGAAAGAAGAATACGTAGCATAAATAGTACTATTATAAAAGCTAAAAGTACAATGTTTACCTCTGAATTGTAGTGAGGAAGCAGAACATGGAGATAATCCTCTAAAGTACAAGTACCTCAAAATTGTACTTAAGTACAGTACTTGAGTAAATGTACTTAGTTACTTTACACCACTGTTGATGGTTATGTCATGAAGTAACCATTCTGCCATGAAGGTTCATTTCATTCTCTGTATCTGTGTGATAGAACCTTCTGGAGGAGCAGTGTTTGGATGAGAGCATCAGAGAACAATGTCTCCTCCTCGACTCACAGGGGCTCTGCGCTCCTTCTCCACTGTCAGCAAGAAGGAGGATTTTAATGAACAGCTCTACGATCTGAAGGTGAGACCAGCTCATGGGTAATGGGAAGTCTGTCTCTATTGTCACAATATAACGTTATATTTAGGAAAGTTTGGTATAGTAAAGGCTGCGCTGATCTGCAAATCAGGGGGTCAACACTTTGTTCCGACCCCCTGCTGTCTACATGTCTACATTTTAAATGAGGCCCTTTAGTTTTAGTTGTCATCTTTGTCATTGCCTCTCCTCTCACTCCCCTGTGTCATGCAGGCAAACGGCCTCGGAGCTTTAACATTTTGTCCCCACAGGTGCTTATTGGTATGACCGTGATAGTTGATTCGGCTTGATCAAAACATTCATAAAACAATCTCTTCTTCAGATAATAACAGGACAAAGCTGAGGCACAGTGTCAGAGAGCCGTAAGGATATCGGGGAGTTGATCTTATCAGGAGGATAGCTCCCTGCAGCCAGTCACTCTCTGCTAGGAACAGAGCTTGCTTTGACTGGTTATGGAATCTTAGAAGTATTTAAATATCGAGGAGAGAGCAAGGGAAGGCAAAAGTTGGTTGGGAAGAAGCTGTGTCACTACGGTGACTCAGCATATGTCTATATGCTCAGGCTGTAACTTTGAATAGATCTCCAGTGTCTGACATCAGTTCGAAGCTCTCCTGTCATATTAAAACCTTTTAAGTTGATATGGCCTACTTGTTACACGTGTCACACGTAGTTCGGGACAAATATTGATTAAAATCCATTTTTAGAATAATAACAAACGACCACAGTCTTCATGCTGGTGTGCAACAACTTGACCCAGGAACTGTTTCAGCCTAAAGCCAGTGCTCTGTCTCTGTGAATGCTGGCGCTAAAGCCTGACAGAGATCTCTCTGACATCAAACTGCTGTTTTGTCAAATTCATATGAAGCGTGCAAATGCTATTTTAGTTTCTTACCTCCTTTGAAGTTTTTACCACAATGTCCACTGCTTGCAGATGGACAACATCTGGGTGGATTGTTTCCTTTATCCTCACTGGTTTGCTTTCAAACATTTCTACCTGTGTTTTGTATTCCAATCATTATTGCTTTTCACTCTTATCTTACTGATTTGTTTTTTCAGATCAGTTGCCTCTTCGTGAGATTTGAAATGAAATTGGGTGCCGATTAAGCTGTTCCCTGTACCTGGCTCACCTCCAGTTAAATCCTCTCAGCAGAAAAAGTGCTTCTCCAGAGAAAAGAAGCCTGCAGCCGCTCTGAGATGATCTCTCAGCCTGTGCTAAAATGCTTAGTTTCAGAAGGCATGGAGCTGTAGATTGTAATGGAGTCATTGTGTTAATGCCTCTCCTGACCTCCGAGCTGCTCACTTTTAATACCTCACTGCTCTATAGGCAGACGCTTCAAAATAAGATTATTCTCATTAACACTGGATTTTCTACAGAAATACACATACTACTAAAGATGCATTTGTAACTACAATTTGAAAGCTCATTATCAAAATTGCATTAATTTGTGCCAGTGTTAAAAGTCAGGTGTTATATATGCACCATTTTCAAATGATAGCACTAGTTTGAGGTGAATCTGAAAAAATTAAGTTGCATTATGGGACGCGTCCTAAAACCCTACTTTTATAATTTTCGAATCATAAATCTAATCGATAGATTTATGATTAGAAAATTATAAAAGATGGGTAGACATGTGGAGATTACCCGGCTGAACAAAACGTGATCCGTCTCTTAAATGTGTCTCAACCACAGACCTTATTTCAAGCTATTTTCCAAAATCCTATGGAGAAATTGCATTGGTTTTTGTCGAAGGAACCGGAAGAAGTTTACTTCTGGGTTTTAGGACGCGTCACTGCGGTTCTCTATGGGGGCAGTATGTCTCCAAGCAGTTGACCAATCACAACAGAGCCAGCCAGCCAACCAGAGCAGACTGGGCTCTGGTTTCAGACAGAGGGTGAAAAGAGGTGCTGCAGCACAGGCAGTATGAGAAAAATAAAGAGCTTTTTGAACATTAAAGCATGAAGACATGTCACAGTAGAGACACAGATTTGATGTTCTCTTTAACATTCAATGGCATATTGGATAGCCACAACAGTTGTCCTTACATCCAAGCTAACAACATTATTTACTTATGAATGCTTTTTTCACTTCATCCTGCTTTGACAAAATATTGGGCTTCTTTTGTCTTATCCAAGGCTTTGTGGGCGGTTCAAATACCTGTCATTATGACAGCAGTAAGTGCTCCTGCTGTCCTTGTTGAAATGAAATTGTTTTTCTCCCTGTGCTTCATGTTAGACCAAGCGGCTGAAGAGGCGGGAGCTGTTTGCCAGAGAGGGTCTGACGTGGCAGAAGATTGTCCATCTCTGCTCCGAGCATCAGGACAACGCTAAACAGCAAGCTGAACTGAAGAGCCTCCTTCAGGCAGCCAAGGAAATTGGTAATTAACTCCTGAGCCTCAAATCCATTTTCTTGTCTTTCAATGTATTTTCATGTTTGTGTTACACTGATGAAAACACAGTTACAAATAACACAATGCCCTTTTCTGTTTGCGACTAAAAGTGATTATGAAACACTTACCAGCTCCTGAAATTACCATGTTATTGTTTTATGCCTTTGTAAAATCTGGAGTATAAATCATTGTGGGTTTAAAGAAAGATCACTCTGTCTGGCTTTAATAAATGACCCACTTAACAGATTTAGAGGCATGTTGTCATGCAGACTGTTTTCATTATATTTGTCCAGGATTTGAGGTGCATTTTATCTTTGTGAAGTAAAGGAAGAATTGTTTTTGGTGCTAACAAGTTAGAGAAATGGCATATTAGATTGTTTGCCGAAACTAGAGTACTAAAAAAGAACTACAAATATGGTTCCCACGGCTTTTAAAAAAGTCTTAAAGATCCTAAAATAGAAATCCATAAAATGAGGTTGTCTCTTTATCCTTACCTAGTGAGAGCAACTGAATAAATCATTGATAAAAGGATCACTATGATATAACCCAGACAGTCAAATATATATAAATAACGTATTTAACAACCTACTGAGAAATTGAACTTGACACTCCATATACATTGAGTACATTGAGTAAAGAGAGCTAACAACACATCATGAAAACAACAGTATGACTGCATCCAAGCATCAAAAGTTCATCTTCAAATAAAAAGTTCCTGAAAACAAAGTATTGGTCCACTGATATGCCTTTTTAATATCAGATGCAGATATTTAGAGAGCAGGGCAGCAAATGGATGATATACATTGCCCACGTTGTTGTTTTTCTTGTTGTTTCTTTATCTGATAAACAACAACAAACCAGACACAAATTGTGTTTGTTTTGTATTCTTTGAGCATTATATGTTGACTTTGTCTGCAGTGCTTGTATTTTAAATGATAAAGTATCAACTAAATGTCCACAGGGAATCATAAAAATACATTTAAAAATAAAAACAACTGGTGAATGAGAAGTAAATAGTTTGACTGCATTTGTTAGCAGATAGCAGCATCTCCTTTATCTGAGATAGAACGAACATTGCAGACTAACACAAATACAATCTGATGTCTCCTCAGTGCAATCCTCTTCTAAATAAATGATCAGCCTCTTTAGTGCAACTGTCAATAATGGGATGTGCAAACAAACATCAGCGTAAAAACTTATATAAAATATTATAAGCTAAGCCATATTTCCTAAATATAAAGGCTTAGTTTTATGGATGACTGTAAATCAGCTACTGGCAGAGAATGGCAGTTCATATCATTTGCTCATAAATGTGTTCTTAAAGAGGACATATTATTCTCACTTTCAGGTGTATATCAGTATGTAGTGTCTCTACTTTAAAGAGTCCTCTCCTGCTGATGTTCAGGTGTATATCAGTATGTAGTGTCTCTACTTTAAAGAGTCCTCTCCTGCTGATGTTCAGGTGTATATCAGTATGTAGTGTCTCTACTTTAAAGAGTCCTCTCCTGCTGATGTTCAGGTGTATATCAGTATGTAGTGTCTCTACTTTAAAGAGTCCTCTCCTGCTGATGTTCAGGTGTATATCAGTATGTAGTGTCTCTACTTTAAAGAGTCCTCTCCTGCTGATGTTCAGGTGTATATCAGTATGTAGTGTCTCTACTTTAAAGAGTCCTCTCCTGCTGATGTTCATATCAGTATGTAGTGTCTCTACTTTAAAGAGTCCTCTCCTGCTGATGTTCAGGTGTATATCAGTATGTAGTGTCTCTACTTTAAAGAGTCCTCTCCTGCTGATGTTCAGGTGTATATCAGTATGTAGTGTCTCTACTTTAAAGAGTCCTCTCCTACTGATGTTCAGGTGTATATCAGTATGTAGTGTCTCTACTTTAAAGAGTCCTCTCCTGCTGATGTTCAGGTGTATATCAGTATGTAGTGTCTCTACTTTAAAGAGTCCTCTCCTGCTGATGTTCATATCAGTATGTAGTGTCTCTACTTTAAAGAGTCCTCTCCTGCTGATGTTCATATCAGTATGTAGTGTCTCTACTTTAAAGAGTCCTCTCCTGCTGATGTTCATATCAGTATGTAGTGTCTCTACTTTAAAGAGTCCTCTCCTGCTGATGTTCATATCAGTATGTAGTGTCTCTACTTTAAAGAGTCCTCTCCTGCTGATGTTCAGGTGTATATCAGTATGTAGTGTCTCTACTTTAAAGAGTCCTCTCCTGCTGATGTTCATATCAGTATGTAGTGTCTCTACTGTAAAGAGTCCTCTCCTGATGATGTTCAGGTGTATATCAGTATGTAGTGTCTCTACTTTAAAGAGTCCTCTCCTGCTGATGTTCAGGTGTATATCAGTATGTAGTGTCTCTACTTTAAAGAGTCCTCTCCTGCTGATGTTCATATCAGTATGTAGTGTCTCTACTTTAAAGAGTCCTCTCCTGCTGATGTTCATATCAGTATGTAGTGTCTCTACTTTAAAGAGTCCTCTCCTGCTGATGTTCATATCAGTATGTAGTGTCTCTACTTTAAAGAGTCCTCTCCTGCTGATGTTCAGGTGTATATCAGTATGTAGTGTCTCTACTTTAAAGAGTCCTCTCCTGCTGATGTTCAGGTGTATATCAGTATGTAGTGTCTCTACTTTAAAGAGTCCTCTCCTGCTGATGTTCAGGTTCATATCAGTATGTAGTGTCTCTACTTTAAAGAGTCCTCTCCTGCTGATGTTCAGGTTCATATCAGTATGTAGTGTCTCTACTTTAAAGAGTCCTCTCCTGCTGATGTTCAGGTTCATATCAGTATGTAGTGTCTCTACTTTAAAGAGTCCTCTCCTGCTGATGTTCAGGTGTATATCAGTATGTAGTCTCTCTACTGGGACATGTCTCCATGCTTTAATGTTCAAAAAGGTTTTTCTTTTTCTCATACTGCCTGTGCTGCAGCACCTCTTTTCACCCTCTGTCTGAAACCAGAGCCCAGTCTGCTCTGATTGGTTAGCTGGCTGGCTCTGTTGTGATTGGTCAACCGCTTAGAGGTGCCCTACATGCACAACAACAATCTAACACACTGCACCAAAGGGAAAAACCCATAATATGGCCTCTTTAATATCCAGAACATTACATGAAATGTTATAATAAAATTAATGTTTGTATTATTTGTTTTGAAAATTTACAAAATAAAGTGTTAAGGTGTTTAACAGCATGCCGTACACGCTGTAATCCTCCCTCTACCACTTTAAGAGTTAAAGGTCCCATGTCATGCTTTTCTGGTTATTACCTGTCCCCTTGTGTGTTAAGGAGCTTTTTCTGCATGTAAACGGTCTGCAGAGTCACAAACCCTCAAAGTACACCCTGTAGCGAGTAAAACTCTAACACAGAACAGACCTGTCTATGCTGCCCCAGAACGCCTCGTTGGAGATTTTTATTTTTCCATTTTTTTTTTCCGGGGCATACTGACGTAACGCTGCAGAGCACACACACACTCACTCGGAGCTCCGTACACACACACACTCGGAGCTCAGGCTGTGAGTGTGTGTGTGTGTGTGTGTGTGTGCTCAGGCTGAGCTCCGCAGTGTCTCGCTGTCTCGCAGACCCCACGCAGCAACCAGGAAACGACACCAGTAATCCAGCTCACACTGTCCGCTCCTCGAGCCTCAAAGGGCGGAGCAGCGAGCCCCACAACATCCCGCCAACACGGCACCCAGACCCCACGCAGCATTCTCATCTGTTTGTCATTACTGGTCTCATTTCCTGGTTGCTATCAAACGCCATTGTAACACATCATCTCTGATGTTCCGCTGTAACGGTGGTTGACTCATCAGAACAGAGTGGGCGAGCTGACCAATCAGAGCACAGTGGGCTCATAGGGAGGGGGGGGGGGCTGGAGCTCCAACAAGGCGTGTAGGACAGAGAGTGAATACACATACTATACAGAGATGCTGTATGAGAAACCAATGTGATTTTGGAACATTGAACAATGTAAATCTATTCTAGTAGACCTCAACAATGGAATTATGATCAGTAGAAATGGCCATGTCATGGGACCTTTAACTGAACCAGCCAGCAGTCAATTAAGGAGCTCTCTCATAAAAGCTTGTGATGATTTTCACTCAATTTGCTTTTCTCTGAGATTATGGCTGTATATTTTCTTCTCTTTCTCCCATCAAGAGTAGCAGTATTTGTTGTTGTGATGCTGCACCGTGTTGAACCTGCCCTCAGACAATGTGGCTGGATCCAAATAAAAAGTTCCTCTTAAGCACACTGGAGAGGATGAAAGCAGCCATTCTGCTCGGCTGCTTGCAGCGACGAGTCTGATGCTTTTAGACGATTTTAATTGGTTTAAATCCTTTTCATCTGTTTTCGCTTTCCTCTGCCTCTCCAACCTTCTTCCCTCCATTCTCCCTCTGTCCTTCTGACATTTTTTCCTCTAATTGGACAATTACTCTGTATTCCTTTTTGTTAAGTGCAGTTCCGGTTAAGCATGAATTGTTTGGAATATTAATTAAATAAGGGGCCGGGACCCTAAACAGTGAGCTCATGCTGAGTCTTTACTGCTCAGATGTTTCTTCACTGAAGCTATAAATAGTGCACAGCTCGGATTTAATGGCCATGAAAAACTAATGATAATTAGTTATAATATACAGTCTGTCCATATGTCTGCGTGTGTGTGCCTGCCTGGTTTCCTTGAGGCTTGAGCCTTAGAATTAGGATCAACAATTTCAATCTTGGTTTCATCAGACCAGTTAAGCTAGTTTCTTAAACTAGAATCCTTTAAGCTCTTTATTGTTCTCATACTGCCTGTGCTGCAGCACCTCTTTTCACCCTCTGTCTGAAACCAGAGCCCAGTCTGCTCTGATTGGTTAGCTGGCTGCCTCTGTTGTTACTGGTGAACCGCTTAGAGATGTCCCTCCCCTTTGCATTACACGTACAATGTGTTGAAGCTCTAGCCAAAAGAAGCGCAAGTGTTGATCTCATTCTGTTCTGGAAGTAAACAAAGGAGGCGTTTCAGGCAGGGGGGGGGGGGGGAGTGTGCGGGAGAGAAACTCCCTCTGGAGGGAAGACAGGGATTTGAGCTTTTGCTGAACATTTACATGAACAAAACCCATACACTACAGGAAAGGGAAAACCTCAAAAAGCACAATAGCTTAAAATATCTGAGTTCTAAAAGTTTGATTAGGGAAAGGTGGAAAAAGCCACAGGTGTTTGTTTGTCATGTGCCCCTACATCACTAAATCTACCTCTAGCTGTAGTGATTGCTGCAAACATGACATAAATGTTTCCATATTTTGTGTTTTTATTTCCAGTGGGGACTGAACATGGGCAGGCCGCCGTTGAAAGTGCAGCTGTGTTTCTGTTTGAGACCTTCCACAACAAAGACCATGTGGGCACAGAGGAGACCCGGGCAATCAAGCAGATGTTCGGGCCCTTCCCCTCCTCTGCAGCTGAGGCCTCCTGTGCCTGTGTGGCTCGGCTGGTGGCTCCACTCGGAGACTCCAGGGTGGAGAACTTTATCCAGAGCCTGTCCTCCCGTCACAACCCCCAACGAGGCCCTTCTTTTGGACGTAACATCGTCTTCTCGTATGACTGCTATGCTCTGGACCCGCTGGAGGAGCTGCCCTGCTCTGACGTCAACGAGGAGAACGCGAGTCTCGACTTCATCAACTTCCTCAACCACCAGCAGAGCGGGAGGAATGTCGCCAGTGAGGAAGCTTCAGGAAGTTCTCTGAGCTCTGGGGAGGGAGCCATCCTGAGATCAGAGGTGGAGAAGTATCTAAATGGAGGCAACATGATCTCATCCAGCCCGGAGGAGCTATGCACCTCCCTGTTTGAAATGCTGACCTCCCACAAGAGCGACGACGAGCTGCAGAATGAGGTTTGTGTTACCTGGAAATGCAATCCAACATATAGATACTTTATTTCTTAAATTGGCCTTGGAAATAATCTTGATTCTCACAGGAATGTATTTCTTTGCCCAACATTAAGAAAGATTATCTTCCACTAAGGGCATTACTATTGTTAATGTATTACTATTAGTTTAAACAATTTGAACCTTGCATGCTTCCCTGAGATGTCAGGTTTTTGCTGAATATTCAAATATTGAAATTGACTGTTTCACTTTGTCATGTGCTTGTGCTTCTTGCTTCTTCCTGTTATTCAGTTCTCTGCCCAGTATTAGTACAGTGCAGCCGCTCCACAGTATACTTTTAAAAGCTTACAAGTCAAGTCTCATGCTTTATCTAGAACACTTACCTTGTAATGTCTCTGCTCATGATCTGTGAAGTGAAAACCTCAGATGTCCACACAGTCAGAGAAATAAAAAGTGTGCACACTGGTCTCAGTTATGAAATCGACTGATAGTCAGCCAAAGCGTCAGCCACACTGCACACTGGAAGTAGAGGAGGTTGTACAGTGTTTAGCGCAAACATTTTTAAGCTGACTTCGCTAACTGCTAGCCGATAAAATGTTGGAGCAGCCAACAGAAACGCCACATGCTGCCCTCGGTTTCCTTCCCTCTGTTTCACAGTAAGGTTATTTTGTCTGCTGTTATCCTGTGTGGATCCGTCAAGGTTAAAAAGGACGTTCTGGGGCCTCTCTCTGTTAATTAGGAGTTTGGTGAGCAGCTCTACTCTGATACTTTAGGGATCAATCTGAACTTGAACTTCAAAATGAGTGGTCAACTCTCCACATGGTTAGTGTGACATAAAGTTTGACCTGTCCTAACGGTACCTTTAATGTCTCGGGTATCCTATTGATTCTATAACCTTGACCTTCAGCAGCAGGCCTTCTGGCTTTGATCCAGATTGAGGATTATCATATGGGGGCTGTCAAGTCTTCCTTGGCCTTTACCTTTAGACCTTTTTAGACGTTCCCAACTTCCTGCATGGCTTGACCTTCATTGGTATTAAAGACCCTTTGGGATTGTGAGCAATTTACACATAAAGGAGAGGTCAACCTTTAAGACAGCAGCTTTAGGAAACTGATGAGTAGGGACTGGTGTATCGTCCCATCAATATCCTCTACCAGTATGCAGTAGTTATGGCATGGGAAAGTTAACTTTAAGTGTTTAGTGGTCATTCAAGATAGATTTTGATTTGTATCTGCACCATAGCCATTAGAAACCCATGGTGTAGCATACATATACGATAGAACAATTGTGTTACAAAATGTATGAGGTGGATTATTGTATGCCAATTTCCATAAAACATGCATTTACACACATACAGTGGGCTAGGAACAGGGAGTGTGTCCCGAAGGGGAAAGCTCTTTCTATTTACGAGCCTCAAACGCCTCTCAGTCAGTACACACACACACACACACACACACACACACACACACACACACACACACACACACACACACACACACACACACACACACTCTCTCTCTTGCACTTCACTCGCTCAACATTTTTTGCAAAATACATTTTGGTCTGTGTGTCTGAAATTAGTGGGGGGAGAAATCGAAGAAATGCTGTTATTCAGCCCACACACTGCTCCCCAGTGTGCCAAATTGTTACATTACACATCTGTATGAGCCAAGAATTTCACAGTTGAAGCATCCTGCATCCTTTTTTAATCCAGCAGCATTAGAGAGGTGTATGCAAGTAGATGTTGTCAATTGATTGCATTGAGCAGGTATAAGCCAGGAGTGACGCGACGCAAACCGACACAAAGGAAATGCAAAGTAAAGGTCAAAGTCACTGTAGGCCTCTGGTTGTCTCTCATTCTGTCGGACCCCCCAGCAGTTATTTGATATCATGTACATTTACTTATGGATCAGGAGAGTGCTCCATCATCCTGTCCCCCTGCATTTTCACCAACCTCTACTCCCCGCTCCTCTATACTCCAAGGCTTTTATATTGTCCATATTGCTTCTCTCTGAGCCTCTTCTTCACTCTATCAGAGAGATCAAAGTTGTACAGAATTGAAGAACTTCCGCTGGTTACTGTTAGTTCCAATGTTTCTCACGTAGATGACATTTGGAAGCGGACTCTCCCACTGTGTGTGTGTGTGTGTGTGTGTGTGTGTGTGTGTGTGTGTGTGTGTGTGTGTGTGTGTGTGTGTGTGTGTGTGTGTGTGTGTGTGTGTGTGTGTGTGTGTGTGTGTGTGTGTGTGTGTGTGTGTGTGTGTGTGTGTGTGTGTGTGTGTGTGTGTGTGTGTGTGTGTGTGTGTGTGTGTGTGTGTGTGTGTGTGTGTGTGTGTGTGTGTGTGTGTGTGTGTGTGTGTGTGTGTGTGTGTGTGTGTGTGTGTGTGTGTGTGTGTGTGTGTGTGTGTGTGTGTGTGTGTGTGTGTGTGTGTGTGTGTGTGTGTGTGTGTGTGTGTGTGTGTGTGTGTGTGTGATGCATCCACCTCTGTGTGACTCCAAAGTCAACAGTCCAGATAAAAGGCTTTGCACTCGGTGCCATGAGAGCTGACAATGGAGAGAACCTGCTACTTCTTATTTCTCATTGCACAACCTGCAGCCGTGACATTTCATGGTTGTTGTGCGAGGGGGGATACAGTGGAAATCCATTTGGTTACATATAGTAGCAGATTAAAACGAGACTTTGGCATTTTATGTTCAAGTAGCCTCACGTTATTGAAAGTGATGAATTCCAAAGATCCTGAAGACCAAGTGCCTTAATAGGTTTTGTTTTGATTGAAACAGGAAGCGTAATGACTATGCATTTATTACTAAATCAGACTCTGATCTATAACCATGTAGAAACAAACAGCTTTAACACATATAATATAGTCTACACATATAATATAGTCTATTTAATTATCTATTAAATCAGGAGTCAACAACGTAGGCATGAGTGTAAGGATGATCATTTATAAGATTTGATTGAGACCAATTACATAATTTTAATTTGTGATGTATTGTTATGTAAAAAAAAAGAGTTAATAAACTGAAACTCAGGTATCGTATTGACACTAATATCAACACATTTGAACTAATACGCAGTCATATTTTGTGCTTAGTAGAAGCATGTTATGTGATTTTCTACATCGCTTTGAGCATTGTGTTTATAGGGTACAATTTCAACTCTTAAATATAAAACCAACCTACTTTGCAAATTGATGATTGTTTTGATTTGGTCTCAGGAGAGACAAAGCCCTGCCCAGTTTGACTCAGCTCACATAATGCTTCCATTAACCAGCTGAAAAATAGAGCAGGCGAGGCTGAATATTTAATCACAGATAAAGGAGTAGAGGACACACACTCTCACTCCTGACCTGTAGCCTTGAGGATGTGGAGTGCAGCTAATGCTTTGGCACCAGGCTGTATAGGATGGGGCACTGCACAGAATCCATCTGAAGGAGAAACTCTGCCTCCCACGTCAACGGAACACACACCTAATCAGTCACCTCCAAGGACAGAATTCATGAGTTCATAAAAAAAGCAGCTCCCTTTGAGCTGGTGAAACGTCAGCCCTCTCCACAGTGCAGCACACCAAATAAAACAGAGACATTCAGAGGGACCAATAGAAGTTTAGAACAGATATAAAAGAGATCTCCGAGGGAAACAAAGATAACCCCGACAAAGAAGATAGCTGACCTGACATCAAAGTGCGTCTGTTGTTTTAGTTCCCTGCTGCGCTGACTGTTGCTTCCCAAGGGAGGACAGAGTGAAAGAGCACGCCATGCCTACATCCTGAAAACAACCCTGAAAGCAGAGGGGAAAATACTGCATTGTTTCCAGGCTCAAATCACACACTAGTCTAGTTGCCAGCATTGTGAACCCGGAAATGTTGAGTACCCCAAATCCCTATGTCAGAAATGTGTAAAACGGGTCCCCAGCACTTAGATATGCCCTTTTCTGGTTAAAACTGCCATTTTGGATCCTGAGAAATGGATTCAGCATCCTTACTAACTCCTGAAACCACTCCAGAAACTCCAGAAATGGTTCTACTTTTGTCTGCGTAGGATATAATGCAATTTAATGCTAATTAACACAACTTATGCTAATTATGCAGTTGCCCAACATATGTAAGTTAGCAAACTGTACAGCAGTTTCTATGTGCTGGGGACCCCTACTGTATTTCTAACATAATACTTTGGGGTACTGAACATTTCTGGGTTAACAATAAGACTCTATATGACCTGGCAAATAGACCATACCCCGGGCCTGTAGGTCGACTATTTTCCAATTATATGTGAGAGTGTGTGCAGCCCTGTCTGCACTAAGTTATAATTGTGTGCTGCTGCTGCTGTGCACAGGATTTCTTGTTGTTGTTGTTTTTCCGTCACTTACTAAGTGCCAGGTGGCTGTGTTTGGGAGGCTAAGCGACGGAGTATATTCTGTACCGAGCGGATGGTAATTACCAGGTGCTCAGTTTTGGCACTAGAAGCGTGTTTGTAGGTATTGGTGAGCCATAGGATGTGTATAGGTGTTTGGATGTGTGTGTGGTGGTATGTTTGTGGTGTAGATACTAACCCCCCCACTCTCTCCCTCCAGCTGTTCGAGCTGCTGGGCCCAGAGGGGCTGGAGATGATCTCCACCCTCCTCCAGCGAAGGGCAGCTATCGTGGACTCCCTCATCTCTATGCCACCTGACAGGACTGGCTACACACCAGGTGAGACAGCCCCATGGCAACCAGGTCATCTCCATGGTAACGCAAACTTCAGTCGTTTTTGAAATAATCGTGAATATCAGAAATTAATTTATGTAGATGAAAGACACAAAAAGGTGATTCATCTGAGCTTTACAGACCCCTGACTGAAGGTCTAAAATGCATTTCTCTTTTATTATGATCATACAGAATCAAATCATAATGTGTGTTTGTTTGTTGTGTTTGTGGCTGTCTAAACCTTTATGCTTTGGGCAGGTTGTTTTGTTTCAGCTCAAATTAGACCATATGTCTTGCTTTCCAAAGTCGGATGATAACAGAGAAGTGTCAATACTGGCTCTTTTTATTTATGGTGGAGATTCTCCTGTGGGTGCAGCAGAGCGTTTGACAGCTCGGGGGAATATTATCTTTTACAGGCAGTGCTTTGCTGCTTATTTTCTGTTTAAAGCCAGTAAAGAATTCCTGTGCAATGTAATTGAACAAACAGTCGATCCGTCATGTCATATTTACTACATCATTATTCATTTGGCAAACACATTTGTATTGCCTATTCGTAGCTTTATCAACAAAACAACAAAACACTCAAGCAAAAGGTATTTTTTATTATATAATTTATTCTTTCTAGTTTTGTCATTTTTTCCCACTTAATCCATCTTTTTTATTTAGATAATTGCCATGAAAATGATTGGCTGAAATGATGGCTTTATGTTTCCCTGTGGCATAATTACTAAAATGAAATGTCCTTTCCTATCACTTTAATGTCACTCTATCTTACAGTAACGGGCCGTCTCCACGGCAGCGTTAAAAAAATCTTGGAGGTGGGCGTATCTGAAGCTTGAGGATTTTTTGCGAGCAACCAATCACATGAATCTCCCGCCCGCGACATACGAAGCAAAAAAGCCCATAGTAAACTGGATATAAACTCCCCAAAACAGGCGAAAACCTACCACTGTCTCTGCCACCTCCCTCCATGCCTGGCTCCTCCGGTTTATATCCCGGTAGGTCTGGTCATAAAGCACCGGGTGATTGATTCGCTACCGCTAATTTCTCCTCCATTTTTTGGAATATGAGGAAATGACCTGCGGTATGTCTCTCCCAGCATACACGCCGTTTGATTGGCTAGAGCTTGAACTGTCAGATTTGCGTACACGGGATTTGATTGGCTGACGCTTCCTCCTCAGCTTCAAAAGTTGAACATTGTTCAACTTTGGATCTTGAAAATCCTGAGAATCTCCGCTCGCCTGCCCACAATGCATTTCGGCGAAAGCGAAAAAAAGTGACGTCACCCCATTCAAAGTGGATGGGCAGAAGCGTTTCAAGATTTTTTAACGCTGCCGTGGAGACGGCCCGTAAGGCCACCAAACAGTTTTCTAACAAGCTTTTGAAGGTTAAACTGTACAGCAAAACAAGAGATTTATTTATTTATATAAGGCTTTTTTTACTGCTATGTTTTTTGTTTTTAATGTGTTTATTTGTAAGTGTGAAGACTCCATCTTTTCTAATCTATTGATGTTTACCTAAATAATTCCATTTTTCTTAAAGCATAATGCTGCTAATAAAATCTCAACACTTGTTCTGTATTTGATTGAAATGTTTAGTCATCTAGTGTTTCAGTACACATAACCCTTTCAATTCCCAACATGGCTTTTATTGTGAAACATTTGCGGGAAGCCATTGTGAAAAAATACGATTTTTATCGTTGCCATACTGTGGGTGTTTCTCAATGTCGAGTAAAGCTGCTCCAGAGCCACTATTTCAAGCATACTACGTCATCGAGTGCCACCGAAGGACTGTTCCAATGTCCAGCATACTTGGAATTCTACCGAGCCCGGCGAACTTCGTAGCGAGAAATTTCGAGGCTGCACATGTGTAGACTCCGCGGTCTTAAAATCCCCACAATGCTTTGCGCACGGACCAATTTCCCCAAATCTGTGGCGGAAAATGTAAGGCGGGGCCTATCATATGACGCACACCTGCACACTTGCTCGCGTGTTCCACTCTTCGTTTTCCGAATGCCAGGAAGTATTCTTGCCTCGCTGCTGAAGCAAGATGCTCGGAAGACATGTGCTACCAAGCCAGCGTACTCGACATTGAGAAACAGCCTGTATCTCAGATGAAGCCATTTTGTGCCACAACATGCAGATTGACTTGGGCATTACCATAACTCTTTAGAAGAGTAATGCAGAACTAATTAGTGTTGAAAATAGCGTGATTGATGTTGTTATGAATTCAGTTAAAGCGTTGGAAATGAACATTATGCTAAGTTGGCATGCTAAGATGCACATTGCATGCCAAGCATCAGGAGTTTATCCACCCTTGCCTGTATTTGAGACACAGCTTTTCTTTTTGAGTGAAAGCTCTTAATTTAGAAAACAAAGTATTAGGCTTGTTTAACAAGAGCAGAATAAGACAATCGAGTCTCCAACCAAAATGAAATGATGGAGTAAACCTTAATGATTACAATAAGAGTGTAGAGTTATTCCTAAAGTGATGCTGCAGCCTGAACATGTTCTTTTTTGCAGATTTCTGTTTCCGAGAGTTGTCTTGTTTCATTTTGCCCTAGCCAATCAGTGGCGAGTAACCTACCTGTGCCATTATCATCGTAATTTGTCAAAACAGAGTTGGCAGTAAAGTTGCACATGATATGCGGTATACAGCTCCACGCTAATGTTACAGGAGTGTTTCTAGGATGGAGCAGTGCCGCTAAACTAGGCAGATGCGCACAGAGTAAAAATGTGTTCAACTTTGGCCTAATTTCCTCCCATTTTTTGATGTCATATGATGTGATATGATATGATATGATTTGATGTGATGGCATATGGTATGATGTGGTTTGGTATCACATCATATGGTATGATGTGATGCACACATTCATACAAAGCAAATTGCCTATCATGTGAATGTAACTTAACAGGAACCATAAAAGCTGGGCTAGGCAAATGTGTAGAAACCAGCAAAAATAAGCTACATTTTGAAAGTCTCCAGCCAAAGAAATCCTATCCCTTCAAACCAAAGGCCATTCCTCCAAGACACACTTAAGTGCAGTGCATGACTTCGGCTGCAGGACGAGTGCCTTCCAGGTCCTGTTTTCAAGTCAATATTTAATGGCCAGTGACCACCTGAAAAAGTCTGTGCTCCTTGTTGTTCCACTGTTTCTTGAATAAACTGGCCTGTCCGATGTATATTATGCATTGGGGAAACACAAAGTGTGAAGCGTTCGTGCTTCAGCTGCAGCCTGTGGTCAGAGGCACAGGGGACACTTTGTTTTGTTTCCAGGGCCTTTGTTCACTTCTGTGTTGCACTGTACATTTATTGCAACTAGACAACTTTACTGCTAATGTCTTCTCTGCTTCGATTCCCAACACCTGTCTGCTCTGAGCACATCCACCGCACACCCTCTCACTTTCTCTCAACCACACACTCTACGCTCTTACTACACGTTTATTTATTCCTGCATGGAGCCACGCAAGTCCTACAAATGTTTTTCTTTTCGTCCCAAATTTTGTATATTAATTATTAATTGCTGCGTTTTTGTGTAGCTGTGTCTTTAGTTGTCAAATGATGCGCGCCACAGTTTCCCCGCTGCGAGGCTCCGGCGCTAACAGTTCACGAGCATGCTCCACTAGCACCCGGATATAAGGTGCTGTTATTAAAGAGGTGGAGGGAGAGTCTCTCCTGTCATACTGAGAGGCTGATAACTACAGCTCAGTGAGGTAAAGGACTCTCTGAGTGTTTAGATAGTTAACTTTAGTCTAAGGTCGCATTCACACCAGCCTTGTATAGTCCGGTTGAATCGAACCCTGGTGCGTTTAGCCGCTTGGTGCGGTTCGTTTGGGTTAGTGAACCTAAAAGAGGTGGTCTCGGACCGCTTGCTAGTGTACTCTGGAGCGGTTCATCGCTGGTGTGAACGCAGTCCGCACCAAAACATAGGAAGTGTAGTATTTACGTGTCACAAGAACGCGGATGTCTTCAAAATCGTTAGCGAAATAGTGAAGTAGAATGAAGTGTTGAACAGTGTCGTGTAAAGTAAAAACAACTATCAAACTAAAAACTATACATAAAAGTCAGAGCCACCTGCCGTCGGTGAAACCCCCTCCTTACTGCAGAAAGAAAATTGAAATAGAAATTGCGATAGAAACCTTTTAGATTCTAACATTTTGCCTATTATTAACGCGTTAACTTGACAGCCCTAATATTTGTATATATCTGAGACCTATGCTATTGCCTAAAGATAGCATGATAGGTGCACTTTAAGAGAACAATTACCGCATAATATAAAAACACCCTGACATTGCATTTGGCATTCTTTGCGAAAGGAAATGACCTAATGCCTGAAACATTTAGTGACGCACCATTCACATAATTGTTTGCCTAACAAGTACTGCATTCATTGCATAATGTTTTAATTGTTTCAAATACGTTTATACAATCATACTTTTTGGGACTCATCAGCACCTGATTTTGGGAACATTTGAGCCCAAGCTAGTGGTTTTCCTGACATCATAACCTTATGCTCAGGTAGACAGTAGGCTCTTTTTTACCCAGTGGATACAAAAACACCAAATCCACTATTTGTTTCCACATTGGCTTTAAATACCCTTGTTTGTGGAATTCAACAATCATGCAAAAATGATTGCGGTCTGCTTAAATAATCACATTAGGGGATTATTGTGTGAGGCCACCTCCTGAGTAAGAGCAGTAATAAGGATGACCTGTGCATGGTGTTGCTGAGGCTCCTGTGTGGAAGGCTTACATTGGTTTCTGCTGTAGTTATCCATCTCTCCCAGCAGCTTAAAGCTGAGCTCATTGATTTTGTATGAGATAGTATGTTAGGAGGCTTGATAAAGCAGCCCACCTATCGATATACCTGCCTTCCATGTCTGCTTGCTTTCTTATTTTAAATGCTATCCATCCTGTGTTGTCTCTCGACCCCCTTAGTCCTGAGGTGGCCATCTTTCACCTCCTTAATGATGGAGTAGAGCAGTAAGTAGATGGGACGGATTATTTTTTTATGCCAGAGCTCTCTTCTGATCCGTAAGGTAGACATCAAAGAGCAGCTGAAGATTAGAAGAGAGAGCTCCAAAATGAAAAACAAAAAGTCCTAAATATAGATTGTAATGCTTGGTGTGAAGCAGTACATTAGCTTATTAATCTAGACTAACTCTGTTCATTCATTTTGCAGGTTAAATCATTCATGTTTTACATTGCTCCAGTTAAGATGTAAGGCCAATGCTGAACACACTACATCCTTCATTTCATTTCATTTCAAACCTTTATTTATCCAGGTTGTATCCCATTGAGATCATTGATCTCTTTTTCAAGGGAGACCTGCTCAAGTAGGTTCCACATGAAACATTAAAAACATAAACAGAACAACAAAAGGACATCATACAGCATCATTACAGGGATTACAATTTACATACTATCCACATGAACAGGTACCAACAGCTTCCGATTGAGTAGCATCCAACCGAGCTTTAAAAACATTTAGTGGCACCAAATTGCTCAGTTTCCATTTTAATTGCAGACTATTCCAGGACAGTGGAGCTGCGCATCTAAATGCTATCTTCCCTAAGACAGTCCTAGCAGTTAGCACATGTAATATAACCACAGCATGCGATCTCAGGCAGTAGCCACTTACAATTCGCCGTGAGATCAGGGAGCAGATGTAGGATGGAAGTTTACCCAACATGGCTTTATATATAAAAATGTACCAGTGACTGAGCCTCCGTACAGTTAGTGAAGGCAGACCAGCCCTTGCATACAGGGTACAGTGATGGGTTAATGCTTTACAGTTTGTCACAAATCTCAGTGCACTGTGATACGCAGCATCTGACTTGCAGGCAATTGGCAGGTGCATTCATATAAATCAAATCACCATAGTCCAGCACAGGTAAAAAGGTCACAGTGACTAGCCTTTTTCTGGCCTCAAGTGAGAAACAGGACTTGTTCCTGGAGAAGAAACCTAGCCTAACCCTCAGTTTTTTAAGCAGGTTATTGACATGACGTTTAAAAGTGAGACAATCATCAAGCCAGATACCAAGGTATCCTTAACATAAGAGCTGACACGATACATGAATCTATTTTATTCAATTGCCAGTATTTCATCATGATAAGAAGTGCTGCTCATTATTTTAATGTGATCAGGTCCCTGAATACACACAGTGAGTGGCTTCATCTTAAACAGAATCATCTGCCTGACCAACACATAAACCAATATGAGTTTAAAACAGATATAACTGTTTATATACTGTAGGTTTTTGTCACAAGAAATTACAGCGTTACGCCTCTCCGATTTTGTTGACTTAACTTTATCCCCTTTAGTAAAATAGCTTTGTCTGTTTTAGATATCTATATAGTTGTTATTTATTTTTTAACTAGACGTGCCGTAGCAAACAGACAAAATGAATACCATTTAAATTAAATTAACGATTTGTAGCTGTGTATAAGGCCAACACAAATAAATGCTGTGCTACATTTTATCCAATTAAATGTGTTGCTAAGGAAACATCTAGCACTTGTTTGCCCTTGTTGCATTACCGTTTAAGCTTACCTAAGTTTATATCAAAGAGAAGCTGCAGTTTAGATGCAAGGAACACGTTCACTTTTATAAAACTTCTCTCAGCAAATATTTGGTTAACTGTTTCTGTGGAATATATCGGACAATAAAAGTGTTTAGTCCAAAAACTGCAGTTGTATAGTCACGCCCATACTGCATCAAACCTCCACTGATGTTATTCCCATTGTGAAAAACTTTTGATCAGCGTTACAATTTCACTTGCCAGACAGCTTTTGAGATTAGTGTTGCCTTGACGACTGAGGGTGAAGTCAGTAGGGGTTAAAAAAGGCTGATTAAACGTTCCACTATTTGCATGCCATCAGGAAGAGTGGGATTTAGTGGGAATGCCTGTCTCTTGCTGATTAGCTTTTAAATTGCAGTTTGCAGCTTGGCACTTGCATGTTTATCAAAGAATAGACTCTCACCATGGCTCTTTTCCACAATCCAACATTTGATAGAGCCACGGCCATGAGGAATGGACAATTAGAGACACATGTCCATGTTTGAGTATTGATGTCTAGTCCTCTTACAAATGCCTTTAAATGGGTCTTTCAGAATATTCCTTTTTCTGTTCGGATAGGGCAGTAGGTGTTTGAGGAATATTTGCTGCAAACTTCTCAGAAATCAGTTTCTCTGACTTGATGTACCATGGCAAATGGTTCTGCCATACATTTAAAACTGAGATAATGCCAGTGCTTCTCTGCTGAGCACTTTAGACAGTTCCCTCAGGCCATGATCAGAACAGAGGCTTTTCTCTGCCGCTCAAACTCCGCTCACAACTGAGTGTGACAACTAACAGAGAAGAAGAACTCAGAGGATGCTGGGAGCATTGCATCATTCTTACTGCCAAGCAAGTTTAACAACAAGGCAATTTATTTGGTCCGTCATGACTTCAAACACGTTATTCACAATTATAGGGCTTATGTGTTGGTGAGAGCTATGTTGAAATGATAAAACCATACTATGAGCAGACAGAATTATAGGGGGATTTGTGCTTGGGATGACTTTGTGATGCCAGAAATATCATTAGCACTGGAGCAGTTAAGCTGTATTTGAATTAATTGTTATATTTAAATGATAGGCAAAATGTGCATATATATGGTTTATTCTGCAATTAAGCCATGGGATTAGACTGCCAGCCAATATCTGACATCCAAATATATATATCCTCTATCTTTACACAGCTTTGTTGAATTCTATTTGGTCAATTACGGCATTCTATGGTCTGTTATTTCTTTGTAGAAGACCATGATGTTGTTGGTTTTTAATTTGAGTGATTTCGAGTTTACCGGAAAGAAAACCACAGTCATCCAATATAATCTCTTCATAGAGTTACATAACCTCACTTTATTCATTTATTGACTCCGAATTTGTTCTTTGGACAGTAAGTCCCCTAAATAATTTATTTAGGTTATATAATCATCCTATGTTTCTCTCTGCAGCCGTGTCATCACATTCTGATGTTGCCAAATCTTTACAGTTCTTGAAATCCGAGCAGTGGTTTCGTAGTACACAAAGGTGTACGTGCTGAAGTGAAGATACAGATACACATCATTACTAAACTCAACTCAATAAAAGATATAGGACATGTGTTCATATAAAACTATAAAAACAATACTGGCTCCTTGTTCATGAAACTTGTTAAAGGGAATACCCTTGCAGAACCTTTTACATTTTGGAACAGATCTGTTTTACGGGGGAATACACCATATATGATTTACTACCTATATACTACATCTGCCAACCTTAGTAAATATTGTGATGCTGATTACAGCAATATTGCCTTTTCCTATAACCATATCTGTAAGGTTAAATAACGACAGGCTCTGTACCATTCAGGTTAGTTATTTATTCTCATTCCCTTTTCTTATGTATTGATCAACATTTATTGATTTTCTCTTCATTCTAAAAGAGGATTTACAATCAAAATGAGAAACTTTTACTTACAGAATTACTACCGCTGCAGGTTAAAATTGAAATGCTTACCTGTACATAAAAACACAACACATTATATAAGAGGTTTAAGTAATGAAAAACACATGCAATACATTATATGTGTATATATTTTATACACAAGTGTGTTGTATAGCATTTCAACAGTTTTGATTTGTTTCTCCTTTTGAAAGTCATACCACGATAAATTGTATCTGCATGCAATTACAAAATGAAAGATTTTCCTTAGACTCTTATTCATGGTAAATGATAACATGGAGGGTCTTGCGGTTTTTGTGGAATACAGTGTTAATAAAGTCACTACTTGATGTTGAATCTAAAAAGACTGCCCTCGTAAATCCTATATCTGTGTAAAAGGTGTGGAAAAACATGAAGAAATGTGTGAAAGCACCTTGAAACCAGCTTGTAAGCAAACCAAATCTATTTTGGCGAAGCTCCTCACAATGATTATGGCACCATGATCGCTTGTGGAAATGAGAATCCTGGAGATTTGGAGGCAATCACTGCTGGAGACACATAACAAGGCTCCCAGAGAGAGGGAGAGTAAAGGATAGAGAATGGTTGAGACAGAGGAATTGGTGCATAGAGGGTGACAGAGTTAAGGGGAAGGGGAGTTGGAAAGGTAATGGCAGGGTGGGTGGAGTGACAGGAAGAGGGGAGCCGCTACAACGAGGGGGGAGGGGGCTGTGCGGCAGGTAGAGCCGTTAGATGAGATAAAGAAGAAATCATTCAGTCAATCAGCCCGGGCCGCGCTGCAATCTTCAGATCTCATCTGTTTTCAAGAGCAATTCTGCCGCTTATTGAGCTGTTGTGCCCCAAACAGGGAGGCTGCAATGGGGAACATTAACCCATGCAGAGCCACGTGCACTCGCTTCTCACATCAACGGGCTATCAAGACTACTGCTGAAATATGAGGCTGTTCTTTATTGACTTTAGCTGACCTCCACCCAGCTATACATACTCGTTAAGGCTGTGAGCATTAGAGTCTGAAAACTCTTAAAATATAAGATATTATATTATCTATATCAAGTCTATATATATAAAGTATAGATCTCATTAATAAAAATGAAGAAGAAATTAATAACTTGCCCTGAAACTAGTAATTGATGCTCTTCAAACATTTTAAAGGGGCCCAATTCTTTTTGGGGTTCTCCCTCTCCTTTAGTGTGTTCTATAGGTGCATTTAATTGGTCTGCAAAGGCAAAAGTCCCCGTGTTCCTCCAGAGGGACTTTCTCTTCCACACACAAAAGATAAGATAGTGAGGTTACAGTATTCACATTTCAGTTGTTAAATCATAATTTGTGTATTTCATTAAACCACCTGTAAAGTTCTGTTGAAAGTGTTTCTAGTGACAAATGTGTTATTCTGTAGTGCAGCTGAAAGGATAGAATCGCAGCACATATTATGTTCATTCAAACACCACAGAGAAAAACCTTTAACGTTCTATACTCACTAAGACATGGACATAATGATAGTGTGTTAGGCTCATTTGGAAGTCATTATTGTTTTACAGGGAAGTGAAGAAAGTCTTGAACTGAACTGAATGTCCTGGTTAATGGTTTGTGGCGAATGCAATAACCTTTAAACCCCTAATGCGTTTACAAGGTATGCAATGATTGAATCCTCTCTTGAAACACATATATGAGGTATTAACATTTTGCCTTATATTTTCTATGCATTTCCTCCAGATGTGAGCCGATTAGCCATTGGAGAAGCCAAGCCCACCTTTGCGTGCCAGGTGACCATCCAGTCAGAGCAGGAGAAACAGATGATGAAGTTGTACCGCAGAGAGGAGAAGAGAGAGAGGAAGAGAGGGAAAGGAGGAGAAGAAGGCGAATCCTCAGATGCTGCCCTGACCTTTGACCCCCGAGAGATGAGAACTCAGCGGTATATCATCTCTCCAAACCTCCTCTTGGTCCTCATTTGTCTTTGTTCTCTGGCCGTCTCCTCCTGTGCTCCACACCAACACCGACAAGCTTCTGCATTTTTCATGACAACTAGGCTTGAGCTTTACAAAATCATTAAAAAAAGGCACAGCCATACTGCAGCTTGTCAGATCTTTTTCCTTTTTGGTAGAATACTGTTTTTTTGGAAGTTTAATTTCAGGGGATGAAAAAAAAGGGCAGCGATCTGTTTAATTAAAAATCTTAGCATGACCAAATCCAGGCCAGTCTGAAGGAAAAGATTAGCAGAGAGGTAAGCCACTTTAGGACAGAACATAATGCCACACATCTGTGCCTCTCCATTTGAATCACTCACTGCACCACTCGCTCTCAAGCTAAAGTATGGAGGCATGTGAGGACTCACCATGTGGCTGCAGATGTGACACGCTGCTGATGTTTTAGTGAAAGGACATTTCTGATTATTTACTTTGAGAGACTTTGGAATTGTCATTCTCTTCCTCTTAAAGGACTTACCCTAGCTTTCATTTACAGATTCTTTCTTTTCTTTTCTTTTTATGGTCCATATGTCTTGTGTGCGGACACAGGGAGCAGGCGCTGCTGACTGCACGGCGGGATCCTATACTGAGCAGAGAGAGAGTGTACGAACGTATCCGATATCCCAACGTCTATGACTGCCATGCAGAGGCCGCAAAGACGCCTGCGTTTGTTGGTGGAGCCAAGGTGAGCCTCGAATTGCTTTGAAGTTTGACTGAAGTTTCCACGTTTCAGTCTGCTTACAATCTAAAAGATTGACAAAAAAGCAAGATCTTAAACACTAAGATCTTAATTCAATATGTCCATTAATGGTGTTGTGTTTTATGTGATTTGCCTTTTGGATGCAGTGCTTAGACAAATGTTAGAAATAAGTACTGATTCATATATTAATATATATATGTATATTATATATATTATATGTAATACAATATATTAAATCTGAATACATTTTGCACATTTCTGCACACACGTCTTCACAGCCCTCCACTTTAAAATGTAATACACTGTATTTTGTCATATATAAATTCATTGTCCTAGGTTTTTTAGTTTTTTTAGGTTCTTATGTATATTTAAATGTACAGTAAATGTTGTGTAAATACCTGTCTTTATTCTTTTTTAATACTAAATAGTTTCTTTTTATTAACGTTATATTTTGAAATTACTCTTTCAACTTATTTCTTAGATTGTTTATGTTTGCACCACCAGACACCAAAGCAAATTCCTTGTATGTGTAAATGTACCTGGCCATAATAACGATATGGGGAATAAGCATACATTTATATGAGACTATAGCTGAATTCCAACAGTGAATGACTTTGAATGTCCTACTCTGAGGGTGGTATAGAATCCAGTTAAATGATTTCTGAGTTTGTGAGATTCTTTTGTGTTTGTGACATTCAGATGATGCTTCCTGAGGGAATCCGCAGAGAGAACACTAAGATGTATGAAGAGGTGGAAATCCCACCCAACGATCCCATGCCCATCGGCTTTGAAGAGAAGCCCGTCTTCATCTCTGAACTGGATGAGGTAGGAGCGTGTGTGTGTGTGTGTGTGTGTGTGTTTGTGTGTGTGTACAGCTTTGTGTGGTCCTGGAAGCTGCACACACATACTCAGGAAACGGAGGATTCCAATGAACCCCTCTGTATTTGTCACCCACATACATGTATACTGTGGCCTCGTCAGGGACTTACACCGGCAACCCTCCGGTTCTCAAGCCAAGTCCCAAGGCCTACAGACTGGGCTACTGCCACCCCAAAACTCTGAATGAGAATAGTTTGATAGGTTATGATTTAAAAATTGACGTTTAGTTTTTACATCCCACTTAAACAATCCTTTCTATGCCATTAACTAACTGGACTCCATTTCAATCAAAAGCCTTGATCAGATTACGCTTTGCGTGTGTGTGCATGTTAACACTATTAGTGTTAGGCTGAACACCTTTTTATTTGTTTTTGACTTGCAACCGTTGTGTTCACTTTGCAATAAAGAAAATACTCAGTACTTCAAACCGTAGCATACACAAATAGGCTTTACCATCCATATTTCATCTGGAATATTCATTTCATGGTTAATAAACTCATAACCACACAGGTGTTACTTGTAACACCAGGGATTTTACAAGAACAAATGTTTCTCCATGATGCTCAGAGATCTTACTTTGAGCTCAAGTTATTTAAAACCTTGAATACAAATGATAAAAGCTTAACCCAAACGGATTCACCATGGGATTTAATATAATAAGTACTATTTTGTGTGCACACATTATTATAATTATTTCCATTCAGGCACCTGTTGAGTTCTGTACGAATGTTTTGGAGTCTCAGTTTGCCACATTAGTGCAGCTATAACACAAGAAATTGAGTAAATACAATTATTAAAATATAAACTCTTTAAAAGGGGGGTACATATTTACTATAATTCTCTCTACAAATGTTTTTGCATACGGTTTGCATAAGCTTGAAAACCAACACAAATGTCTATGTGAACATCAGAAACATTTTCGGGATAACTTATGCAACGGCCAAATGATGCTTTCTAGGGTTAAGGGTGTGTTCTATAGGTTTTTGTGCATGTTAACAGTCTGTAAAGGCTAAAACCTCTGTGCTCCATCCAGAGGGAGTTTCTCTCCCTCACACTGCAGTACAGAAAATAATCCCCTAAAATGTCAACATGCGATTTGATATGCAGTTTCGAGGCTTTAGCTTTCACACAAAACTATGGGAACCCAGTCCTATGAAAGCAGTACTTTCCCAGCTCTGCATATCAACATATCAGCATGTTGAGGGACATCTGTATGAACAATAGGACTTTCTGACATGTCTGTTGAGCTGACGGAGAGTTTGCTGTTAGCCCGAGTATATGTTGGTCCCTGTTATCCTCCATGCCAGTGAGCAGAGAGGAGCGTGGCTGTTATGGCCAGTGAGTGATGTTCCTTCTTAATGGAAGTGCTATAGCTCTCAGACGGCTGTCAGCCCACACAATGAGCCATCAGTCTGGCTGACACCTTGACTGACAAAGCCACACTCCTATTGGTACATACGTTCTGCGCAGCCTTTACACAGCACCCACTGGGCCGTGTTGGGGGGCAGCAGGCTGGAAAAGCAGGATTTGCGTCCGCTCCATCCCGAGGGGAAGAGGTATGGCAGGAGGGTGGAGGATACTCCACACACATCATTGTCTCTGAAAGGCTCTGCTCCCATCCTGTCCGCTGAGGAGGACTCTGTAATCCATCATCACTGCAGCACTAGTGAAGATGCAGCAGTGTTAAAGGTCAGCCCTTCTGCTCTGGACGGGGCCTGTTGATGATGAAGGCCCTAACGCACAATATCCCTAAACTTCAGAAGTATTTAGTCACAGCGCAGGAGACTAGTGTAACCGCTCCCCTCTCTTAGCCTTCCCGTCACTCATGCTAATGGACGTGATAATAAACAAGATATAGCTTTGAGTGTGTGTGCATGTGTCTTGTGCCATGACAAACTGATTGTTTAGGGATGGTTTAATCACATTTACACTGTTGCTCTTGGTGTGTGTGTGTGTGTGTGTGTGTGTGTGTGTGTGTGTGTGTGTGTGTGTGTGTGTGTGTGTGTGTGTGTGTGTGTGTGTGTGTGTGTGTGTGTGTGTGTGTGTGTGTGTGTGTGTGTGTGTGTGTGGTGTGTGTGTGTGTGTGTGTGTGTGTGTGTGTGTGTGTGTGTGTGTGTGTGTGTGTGTGTGTGTGTGTGTGTGTGTGGTGTGTGTGTGTGTGTGTGTGTGTGTGTGTGTGTGTGTGTGTGTGTGTGTGTGTGTGTGTGTGTGTGTGTGTGTGTGTGTGTGTGTGTGTGTGTGTGTGTGTGTGTTTTCTAGATAATGGCTGCCTTCTTTTTGATTTAGATCCTAGTGCTTACACCTTTGGCAGGTACAGTTAAAGACACTGTAAATGAAAGTGGAGCTTCCAGGGAACCACTCCTACCAGACTGTCATATTAAGCAGCTTGTATAAATAATTTGGAATAGGGTTAGTTATTGTGGATATAAAAGAAAGATAACCAACGCATGCGAGTTCCATATTGGATGGAAATGTACAAAATGTCATTGTTTTAAATGTAGTGCTTTGCTGTCTTCACGTTGACCACTTTGTTGAGGCTCAAGAAAAAATAGCTGGCATATGTTTGACTCTGTCGGTATTACCCGTGTTATCTGACTGCAGCAGGAGTCTGGTAAAAAAAATTAAGCAAATGCACCAATTTAGCTATTTGTTGGTGAAAAGAAGAGCCACAGAATGTGAAGGAAATCCTTTGTGAGAGGTGCTATAAACAAGTTGGGACTTCTACATTCTTATCTTTAAACCTACTACTCAATTGAATACCCATTTCTGATATCGACTCGAAGGAGCACTGGGACAAAAACTCCTAATCAACCCGCATTTATTGGGGGTTTTGAAAAGGCAAGAACATATAAAAGCAGAGAGAGATACTAACAGATGTCTCTTTTAAGCTTTTTAATGAGGATAACTATATATGTCAGAATTGGTCTCAAAGCAATGATTTCAGTAGAAAAATGGAAAGCACAGATGCTATACATTTGAATAAAACCCAAAACCTAATGAAAGTGATCATAATTGTTTTCTCGTAGAAAAACGTAGTAGACAAGCAAACATGTTATTTTTCTGGCACTAATATAAAATAATCCTTTATCCCGACATAAGTTGGGGAACCGGTCAAATATTGTCCGAGGACAACAGGAAGGTTAAACCGCCGTTGTAACACTTGCTTCGGCTTTTTCCTCCTCTCACTTTCTCCCATCTCCCTCACACAGACGGACAGTAAAATAAATCCTGTACAGGCTACGTCACACACACTCGCTGCCTATCAAAACCAGGAGTTTAATTGGGCCGGGTCCCACAAAAAAGGCTGTTGCATATCAAACCGAGCGCTCCCTAAACAGCCAGAAAAACAGACAGCAGTCAGTGTCTTGGTGAAGGTGTCTCTCTGCTAGGACTGTTAACAGCCCACCTCACCCACCAGGCCTCGCCGCTACCCTGAGTGGGTTCACTTTGATTCAGACTCAGGTACCTGAACCGTGTTCAAGGCTTTTTGCTTTCAGGTCCTCCATGTATGTAAATGTCATCCACAGTCAAATACATTCTTGTACTTGTACAGCTCAAGCAGAGAAAGGGTTGTCAAGACCCTACGCCGACATTCCTAGATATTCATCATTACCACTACAGACCAAAGAAACTCTAGGTAGAGCATATTGGAGCTGTAAAACGGCACCATATTATTATACAGTATGTCTTCCACTTACCAATTGCATTGGGTCTGCACATTAGGTACAATCTTAAGCTTACTATCTGTTCGAATGAGAATGAGGATTGTTGCAATCCTGGGTCACAGTACAGTTGAGGAATTGGGGCAATCTTTTGGATCGATATCAATAAATCAGTTTCGGTATTGCTTGGTCTTTTTTTTTTAAGAATATCTAAGATTGATTTAGGATCCGTCTCCGAGGAGCTCATTTCCTGAAAAGGAAATGATAAATATCACAGAAAGCTGTACGATTGATTGATTTTGCTGTAGATATATATCAGTTAACAGTGTTGTGCTGTTATCAGACATTACTGAATCCCTGTCCTAGCTTCTCTTGCAAAGACTGAAACTTAAACAATCTGAATAGGAGATGAAGTAAATTCTCTGCGGCTCCATCTCTGTATTCTCTCGCCTTCTGAAAAGGCTTATCTCTTTTTTAGCTCTCAGTTTCTCCCTAGCTCGCTAGCAGTTTCCCCTTCATCTTTGAAAGTCCCTGTGTAACTGATATAGATTGATATGGACCCTCTTCAGCTGAGCGATGTGAATTAGCCTCAGTCAAGCAGCGGCTGTATTCATTAACTTAAGCCTGCGCAACTCTGGAACAAAGTGCCTCACTCTTCTAAAGCGCCAGCACACAATGCCTAATAAGTCTTTACGTGCTATTAGGAAGGCTTTGAAATGCTGGCTGACAAGTCTGACGCCCTCCCCCTCCTCTTCCCGTTTACACTGAGTGCTGATTGTCATTTATTGAAAGCTGTAATGGGGAACAGGGCTGTGCGTGCCTCGGTACGCCTTTTAATAGCTCTGTGAAACATTAAAAGTGGGAAATTTATTAGGATGCTTTTCAACTAATGAATCAGGAGCTAGGCGTCCTGTGGTAAAAGCCTTCCTAATTTATCTGAATAAATATGTTACTTAGTGTGTTGTGAGTAAGAGCAAGTGCCCAACTTCAGTAGTGCTGATGGAACAGACACATACACTGGATACTGTTACATTGCTGAGGTGCTGAAAGCAGAATGGACACAACTGAAGAAGGACACACTACTGAATTGATAGGGATCCACACAAGCTGCTAATGCATTCTAGGAAATGACACATTCCCACAGGGAAAGAGTCCGTAGAGGGAGAAGGATTAAAGGACTTAAGCTGCTACTTGAGAGCCATGGTGGGCGTGGGTGTGTTGAAAAGCACGAGTAATGAATGACTCTTCTCTTCCAAATCTCCACAGTTGGTCTTTAAGCTGTTAGACACTTAGGTCTTTCCTATGGCATGGTTTTCTTTCTCTCTTATCAACAAAAATAATGTTTTCATTCACCAACTAATATCAATTGCCTCAACTTTCTTTGCCATTCCTCCGGCTGTGTTAAATTGCAGTCAATAAAACCAAACGTTCTATACTAAAAACCCTGAAAATGAAGCCCTTTGAGCGACTGGACAGCTTTTAGAATGAAAAGTGTGCTGAAATTAAGTATCACTGACAGTAACTCACTACTAATTAAACCAACTGAAAAGTAGATTCTACATTTGTGTTAAAGGAGAGAAACTGGAGAAGTCGTGCTTGCATTTCAGTCTGGATTTGTACATTTTAAAAACAACATGAGCACAGCTCCAACGCAGTCCGCCAACGTTGTTATTATAAGGGGTATTCACGCTGGTGTGGCTGGGGCGTAAATGGTGATGTCATGACCCAAGTAAAACCAACTGCGAACTAAACTTTCCCTAACTGAACTCATTTTTGTGCAAAATGGGTAGAAGAGTAATACAGTAGAATGGTGAGGCGTGTTTAATAATGGAAACATTATATTATCCTGAATATATCAAGACGACAAGGGAAACATTTGGACTATGCATCGACAGCAAGCTGGAACAATGAGACACAACATGGTAGCATGTCATGATATAAGATATGGTAAATATAGTTACAGAACACAATTATTTTTTAAATCAAGGCAATACTGTAATATATGTCTGTTTCAATGTATTGCTTTCCCCAATGTTTGAATAGGGCTGGAAAAATCCTCTTTCAGCAGACCAGACATTAAACCTGAGCTGTGGTTAGGTTAAACTTGTATTTCTGTACAATTATTTTTAGTTTTTTTATGAGGCATTTTAATTCAGCCAAATGATTTCTTATCTTATTACTTGAATAATATATAGAATATTCATCATTGGGCCCAAACATATTTGTCCCATTGACATACATTGGGAAGGGACTTCTGTTAATAGGCTACCCAGTACAAACACTTTTATAGCCCTTATTTATGATTAGGGTCTAAACATTTTTAAATGTGCTAACAGCTGAATCCAGAGTTATTTTCTCTCTCCATTCATTTGACTAAGGCCTAGGCTCCGCGGGAACAAAAACGGGTTGAATCCGCATATTTCTCATGCGTATAGCCCTTTAAGCTCGACGACGCCGTAACGGAAACGTAGAAACAGACCCCGCAAACGACAACGGGTCCAAAGGTGGATAGATCTGGGAACGGAGCGCTCTGGGGCGTCCAACGGGGCCGTGGGGTCGCCTATACGGTCACCCGTTTCATAGCCCCGCCTCTCCCCACCTCTGCTCAGCGGGAGCAAAACACACACTTCAAGTCAGATCATCACCCTTAGCTATTTTAATTACCTCTCAAACTACCTAAACTAGTTATAAATATGTTTATTTTTACTGTCGAGTCATCATTACTGGATCAGCTGCTGCATGAGACAGACACTGACGCTGTCAGAAGAGAAGAGAGGAAAAAGAGAGGCTCTGTGTATTTTATTATCATATATCATTATATCGTCGTTATTCATTTGTTTTAAAGCTCAATAAATAACAAAGAAGACCTTTGACCGGCACTTTTATAATTTTGTCCGGAAGATTTAAACTTTAACACACGTTGACCGGCGAAAAACTCTGCCCGGTTCCCTCGGCCCCCACCGCGGAGAATACACAGAAGTGCAGCCATGACAACCATTCTTCTTTGCTGCTTTTGTGGAGGAAGTTACAGCGCCACGTACAGGCTCGGCATATGTACTGCAGCTTTTCCAGCGGTTGGATGTAAACGGAGCCGTCTCGTGGAGCTTGACACAATCCGGTGTATATTGCGTGTGGGCGGAAGGTTTTTTGCGGTTGCGTTTGCGTTACTCCGATGCGTTTTGCCGTTCTTGTTCCCGTGGAGCCTAGGCCTAAGCCGAGACCAGCTGTGACACTGCAGATTGGAGGCGGGGCTTAAGGAAAACCCAAATGCATGTGCTTCACGCACCACTGATCAACTGTCATAGGAATTAACGGGTTGTTCTCTTTATACATCCAAAATGTACCAACCAAAAAATCCAAGATCCCATTTTTAAATGAGAAAAGAAAAATGCTTTCTGATGAAAATACGTCCAGAAACCGTTGAGAGTAATTGATGTATGAGCCTGTTTCTAATAAAGGCCTGTGTCTGTAGTTGAGCTAGATAAAGCTATGTCTCTAAACATATGGGAAAGGTGCACTTAGGAGCTCGGAAAGATGGTGTAATGTCTACTACTGTCTGTGTCAGCATGGTTACAGGTGTGCAGACTGCTTGTGTCTGCTTCCGTGTGTTCCCCCATCACAACCCCTCACTCAGCATCCTCTGTTCTCCAGGCTGTCCACAGATTGCCCTGTCCTTTCCTGTGCAGGAAGCAGCCAGTGTTTAAGCACAGGCCTGCGAAGATGATGCAGAACTGAACAGCCCTCCATCCATAATTAATCCACTTTAATTGCATTTCCTAATCCAGTTTTGATGTGGACTGCACACAACTGTGGCTCTGTGTGTTTGCTCAGACTTGCTAAGCAGAAGCTGTGAGTCTCCTTTGAAGGATTCCAGGGTTCAGGACCTTTACAATCCTCTCTGATGGAGAGGCAGAACTCTCAAAAGTACTTTACGGTGAGAATCTACCTTTTAATCTGTCAATCACTGAACAAGCTGTGTGCTTTCTGCTGCCGTCACTCTTTAAATTAGACGTCCGGGTGCCCAATCTTAATCGAATTAATTGTTTTCTCATTAAACTTACTTTATAGAAAGACACTAAACATTATATACAATATAAATTAAGATATTATAGAACATTTTATTCATATTAAACTTTTTCTTTTTCTCTTTTGTCAAGTGGCAAAATCATATTGGAGACTTTTCATCAGGTCGACTTAAAGTTTTAGTTGAGTTTTTCCTCCATGGAAACAGTCATATTATTGTAAAATGAATTAAAAGCCGATTTCACACCAAGTACTTTACCGTACTTAGTGCCCAGCACTTAGTACCCCCATGGAACTAAGTACAGATCGCGTTCACACCGGAATAAGTTCCCTGAGGGAAGATTAGGCAAATGAAGCCGCTGACGTCACTTCTTCTTCTTCTGCTTTGGGTTTACTGGCAGGCCGCAAACAACTTCACGGCGTATACTGCCACCCGGAGTCCCCGGCCGGAAGTCCCCGGAGTTGGGGACTGGCTTCAGTAGAAGCTGCTGGGACTCCCAGCGGCTTCACAAAACTTTTCAGAGTTTTACGGGGCGTGGTTTGCAATTCGCCCAGCCAATCGAAATTGGTACTTTTTTCTCCCCAGGATAGTACCACCTCTCTAGCAGGCACTAAAAATGAGGGTAAAAGTTCTCGGAACTTAGTACTCTTTTTGGTGTGAACGCAAAATTCCAGGCACGATCGGAACTAAACGGGAAAAGTACGGGTAAAAGTACTCCGGTGTGAACGCGCCTAAAGATGATACTTTACGAAGGTAGTCGATCTAACTGAAACACATCTTCAAGTCTTTATTGACATTGGGACTCCCTTGTAAGGACATTCTGTCTAAAATGTTTTATCTAGATTTATTTTTTCACTTTAATCTGTGATCTCTAATAATCCCTAAAAATAATCCTATAATTATCAAGTACTGAAATTAATCGGCGTGAACTTTGTCTTTTTGTGCTTCTACTATAGATGTTTTCTCAGTTTAGGTACAAGGAACCAGTAGCGTGGCGTGGGGAAAAAATTAGGGGAAGCCAATAATGCGTTCTTTTTTTGGGGTGGGGGGGGGGGGTGGTCAATGTAACGCTGTAACCAGATGAGTGATTACAGCGCCCGGTATCATTTTACACACATTTGTATCATACAGATGCAGGATTTACACACGCCTGCTTTGTAACCGACAGGTCCGCACGCACTCTCCAGCCGAAACTCTAAAAAACATTCATTCACAAACTAAATCAGGAGACCTTTAACGTTTTACGTCCGATTCGCTCCTTTTTTCCTCGCTGTACACAGCTCCAGTTTGGGCATTGGCCTTTCATCAGATTAATTGTTTAGTTGCTGCTGTAGTGGAAGTTTAGTACAATTATTTTTTGATTAAATACTCCAAATCTCCATCCTCCATAATTGCACTTGCTTCAGTTGCTTGCTACTTTCTAACGGCGGTGAGAGTGGTGCAGTGACGCTATCTATCTATCTATCGATTAGATTTATGATTTGAAAATTATAAAAGTAGAGTAGACATGTGGATATTATCCGGCTGAATAAAACGTGCATTTATCTAACAGGTTCGTTTTCCACAGACCTTATTTCCAGCTCTTTCCAAAATCCTATGGAGAAATCCCATTGCTTTTTTGTCGAGGGAACGCGAGCGCAGCTTATTTCCGGGTTTTAGGACGCGTCACTGCACCACTAAGTTGATGCGATTTGATTGGATTGTGAGGCAAGGGAAGCCAGCCGCCTCTGGCTTCCCTTGGCATGGCTCTGGCCGTTTCTCAATCGCGAGGATATTGGCTTCCAAGCCAATATTTCAACGATGCTACGTCATCGAGTGCCGCCGAAGGACTGTTCCAATCTCCAGCATACTTGGAATTCCACCGAGGCCGCGTCCTTGGTTTGGGGGAAATTTCGAGGCTGCACATGGGTAGACTTCGCGTCCTTAAAATCCCCACAATGCTTTGCGCATGGACCAATTTCCCCAAATCTGTGGCGGAAGATGTAAGGCGGGGCCTCTCATATGACGCACACCTGCACACTTGCTAGCCTGTTCCACTCTTTGTTTTCCGAATACCAGGAAGTATTCTTGCCTCGCTTCTGAAGCAAGATGCTCGGCTCGGCTGTGCTACCAAGCCAGCATCCTCGCGATTGAGAAACGGCCTCTGACTAATCACAGGTTGGCAGGGGCATGACGTGAGCCTTGTCTGATTGGTCAATCCCTCCATTTTTTTTCACCAAGGGAATCCAATTTCGGCTGGCCTCCTCTCACAACAGAGAGTGCAATCTACTGTTTTACCATAACATCTAGAGGGGCGCTGTTTCACTCTTTGTAAAATACTCAATGAGAATGGGGGAGAGACGGGCCGGCAGCAACACACAGCAAAGAAGAACTTCCGAAACTAAACTAAGTGTTTTTATTTATTTATTAAAATTATAACTACAATCCGAAAAAACAGGGGAAGCCTGGCTTCCCTTGGCCTCCAGGAGAAAACGCCACTGCAAGGAACCATCAACTACTATATCCATGCAAGACTCGCTCTTCAAAAGATTGTTTTTAGTATTTAGAGAAATCGAAATCCATCTGTATTGTAAGTGCAGCTACTTGCTGTTATTCTCAACCTGAAATTAGGGGAACTTAAATTGTTACAGCCATAATTACAACTATATATATTACCAATGCTGTAGGAGGTGTTACTGGCAACTGGCTTTTGTCAATTAAGCTGTTAATTATACCAATAGACTGAGGTCAAAATTGATACTTTAAGTTGTTTTATAGTTTATATTCCATTGGCTGTTGATGTCTGAATTATATGCGCTCAGTTTTTATTGAGACAATAGTGCCGTTCTGTGTCATTTGGATGTTTGGAAGGATAGATGTTGGACCAATGATGGATCCAGAATGATGTATGTGACAGAGTTGTCTTCCCAGTATAACTTCAAAGCACATCACATTATCAGTTATGTTCTATCAACTTAAACGTGCCACTTGTTATGAGCTTAATTGCACATGTTTTTATAGAAACCTATGGTTATAAATGCATCGTTTAAAGTATGTTTACCAGAAACAGGTTGAGTTTAAAATACCTAACATGATATTATGGTAAGAAAAAAAGTCACAGTAACATAGTCAGATTATGTAAATGTAGGTTTCATGTGAGCTGCAGGGTGGGCTGTGTGAAGTTCTGGGGGCCCACAATGCTTCAGGGCTTCTTGTGCAGGTGCATATGGATGGAATGATGGATTACCTCGCTCTTTGCTATCTCCATCCTCCTCCCAGCTCGCCCCTCTCTTCTCTGTGCTCTCTTCTTCCTGCTGCTGCTGTTCTTTAGGGAAATGAATGGGCTTCCTGTTTGCTGCATCCGCATCTCACTCTGTCAAGCTCCACCATACATCTGCTGCGAAAGGCTCCGTGTGTGTGTGTGTGTGTTCAACACACACACGGATGCATAGGATTGGCTCAGGGTGTATGTCTGCGGTTGTGTTTCCGAGTGTGTTCGCAGGGGTGTGTTTGGCCAGGTCATTTAGTACTCTGCATGCAGGCTTGGAGCAGGCTGATAAGCTGTTTGCAAAAAGTGGCAATTAAAAGTTGATCAGGCTGTCAATTCAAATGGAATGAAATGGAACCAGAAAGTAATTAAAAGGATAGCATGAAAATGACAACAATTATATCTCTTAGCTTCCTATTACCGATGCACAGAGGAATTTAATTAGTTTAGAGCTCATATAGTGATTTATACAGTAAACACACAATAACTGAAAACAGCAGCAACCACAAAAAAACTGGTGGCAGCTCACACAAACTGGCCATCTCAGTTTCAGTGTTAAACCTACAAACAGGGAGGCCAATGGATATGGACAACACTGGTGTTTAGCTGCTGCTGTTGAATCATTAGTGTGATCTATGTGGGTCCAATTAGTGTGTTTTAAGTGGCTGGTGGATTGGTGGGATACTCCCAGTCCTCCCCGTTTGCACATATGGCCGTAGGCTGTGTATCCGCTGTGTTAATGAGCCTGTCAGCTTCCATCCCACTCAGCATTGGCCCAAGATGGGCTGATGGGCATCTTCTTATGCACACAGTATGTGCTGCTGAGAGCGGCTGCTTACGCTTTATAGACAGAATACAAAGCTATATGACTCAACTGTGTGTATTTGTTCTTACAGAAACATTGGCTGTTTTTCTTCTCATATACACAGATCGCTCATCACTGCACTATCTTTCTAGTCCAGAAAATGTTGTGTAGCAAGTCCCGCCGGAGCCAGCTGGGTTATAGAGATTGGTTCTGCCTCAGAATCAAACAGCTGCTCTCATTAAAAACTTTATTTAACTCTGCTGCTGAAAGGTTGACCACAGATGTGTATGGTCCTATATTAGCCAGCTGGGCTCTGCAGAGCTTGCGCTCCATGTTATAAATGATGAGGCCTTGCTATAAAAGGGGGGTGCTTTTGACTAAATCTTGTCTGGAACCTTCAGCTGCAATGATGACGATTGATTTGCAATAATACAGCCACAAAGCTGTAATAACTACTGCATGTTGGAGTTGGTTTTAGTTTCAGGCTTCAGAGAGCTGATTGTGAGAAAACGCTAAACTGGATTTCTATACTTTTAGTGCTGCATTTGGTTAAAAGAGTACAAAAACTGGACATCTTGCTTGACCTTGTCACTTTTCCTTTCTGTCTTATGATTGAAGGTGATCACCTTTTTACTACTTTAGAATCTTCACGTCTGAAGAAGGATATACTCATTTTGTTGCAGATAAGCCAAGGTCCTTCAAGTTAATAAAGACAAATATGCTGAAAATGGACGTTTTAATACCGTACCTGAACTTTGCTCTTTGATTAAGTGTGTTTAACATCAATTTGAAGAAACAATGCATACTGATTAGTTCACTATTGCATCCTGTTGATGTAAATGGTCTGCAAAGGCTAAAAAATCCCTGTGTTTCTCTGCCACATCCCCCCCCCCCCTGCCTAAAACGCCTCCATTGGACTCCTTTGTTTACTTCCTGAACATAATGACATCACTATGTGACTTGTGCTTTTATTGGCTAGCGCTCCAACACATTTTACGTGATAGGCTAAGGGGTGGGACATCTCCGAAATGTCTCTAAGCTGTCCAATCACAACAGAGTCGGCCAGCTAGCCAATCAGAGCAGACTGGGCTCTGGTTTCAGACAGAGGGTGAAAAGAGGTGCTGCAGCACAGGCAGTATGAGAAAAATAAAGAGCTTTTTGAACATTAAAGCATGGAGACATGTCCCAGTAGAGACACTACATACTGATATGAACCTGAAAAGTACCATAACTTGTCCTCTTTGAAACACTTTAATTAATTAGCCTTAATTTCCTGCACTATGTAGAAAGAGCACCTTGCAGTCAATGAAAAGTAGGACAGATTTACCACACGGTTCTCCGTCCAGAACCAGGGTTCTCCCTATACTGTATGTTAACTAAAATGATATGCATTTCAGTACAGTACCTCCCTCCCCACAACACTGACATCACACCCTCAAGAAAAGTTCTGTCAGGCACAGCTGGACCTCCAATTGGAAGATGTGTGTACCACATTACCATAACAATGAAGCCAGAGAGGTTTTAAGGAGATAATAAAAAAGCACTGAAGATTTCCAAAGATCATTAAATGATGGCAACTATCTATTTACAACATGTGTGCTTTGCTCAAGGTGAATACTTGGGCAGGCATACATTTACATGAATTAGCATGTCTAAGGAGTTTGGGGACGCAGGCTTTTCGTTACAAACAGACAAAGTCGATAAATCAAAATGAGGGCCAGCCGCTCAAGTGATTGTTGTGCCTCTGCGGTCACCTGAGAGGCACAGGAGTGAGTGTGTAGAAGCCTCGCAAAATAGGGTGAAGCTCAGTGGTCCATAATTCAAAAATGAATATTTATAAGTAGGAACTCATTGGACTTGGCCTTGGGGGAAATGAATGAGGAGAGACGAGGAAAGTGGAGTCACATGCCTGGGTAGAAAGAGTAGAAGAAGCCCATTAGTCATTATGAAGAGACTGTGCTTCAGTGACATTCACACTGTACCTCAACTTGTTACTTAGTGCTGCATGTGGAGTTTGAGACATTTTGAGGGATCTGTTTTATAAAAGTTAAAAGTTATAGTTAAAAATAATAATAATTGAGGCCACGTGTGAAAAGTAAGCGTGCAGTTCTCTGTTCATATTTATTCTCCATTCCCTATAAATGTATAAACTAAAAGCTTATTGTGTATATTTATTATTTAACTATGTTATTGAATGAATGGCAATTTAAAGATACTAAATATTTCTTATTTTAAAAACTGAATGGTATTAATAGTTAATGATGGGCAATGAGAAGTCAAACTGACTGTTGGCACTTAAATATTGTCATTGAGTAGGTCATTGTATAACAGGCTGAAAAGGCTTTGTAAAAGTTATTCAGAATTTGTTATCATTCATGGTTGAAAAAAGAAAATGTTATTAAATTACAGCAACAAAAATAATCTGAAAAAAACATTGACATCGGTTTCTGTATCAGCATTGGCCAAAGCGTTATTCTAAACATCGGTGTCTTCTGAGATATTTGCAGTCGGTGCGTCCCAGGTAGGGATGGGTATCAAGAACCGGTTCCTCTCTCAATGCTCTGACTCATCCTGTGATCCCCACAGTAATAGCTGACAGGGCAGAACCTGCTTGCAAAGGGGGGAACACCAGCAACCTGAAAACATACTCATACACCAGGCTATACATCTGAGTGAGTGCAGCGTGTTTGACTGCTTTAACAAGTGGCTGCTAACGTTAGCGATACACCTCCATTTTCAGTACAGCCTGTTGGGAGAATAACACAAGAACAGACAGACACAGTTTGTACACGGGTGTAATTAGTTTGCCCAGTCCTCTTCGATACAGTTGGTGTTGAGTTTCTTTAGACTGCTGGGGAGACGATCAGTAATGAGAGATTTTGACTTCTCCAAACGAAAGTCAACATGCCAATTTTCTTCATATAAAATCAGTTGAATAATTAATTGATTATGTTTTTGGGGTTGGCTGAATAATAAAGATCCCAGTTCTTTTTGGTATAGATTATTGTTTGCTTCTGAAGTTAATAACTGGAAGTTAAACACAATGAGGCAACACATAGGATCTAAAAACAACTTAAAACAAAATAACTGTTGAACCTGAATATTTGTTCGGGTCTTTTCATGTAATGTCTTCATCTTTTTTACAAAGTGTGTATTAAAGTGTTGATAAGAGAATTGATAAATACCGGTTTCGATAAGCCTTCGGTATGGATACAATCCTAACAATACCCATCCCCATGGGTGATGTTAGCATAGCAACCAAAGCTAAACTGACTATCTTGACTACTTGTTGCTATCCTATTGTGGCATAAGCCGGCACATTTTACCAGCGTATTTTTCATTATGATTCTACTTGTGATAGTCGGACATGACAACCTGTGCAGCCCATGTATTGATTCCATCCGATAGCTGCTATAATACAAAACAAAACGTCTGCCTGCTCTCCACAATGATCAATGACAGCGAAGTAAGGTACAAATAAACAGAATCACAAGAAGCCTGGTTAGTGTTGCCTGACTTTATAAAGTGTGTTTTTTTTAATAAGTGTGTGGTTGCGTTCTAGTCACTTTGCTCAGCGCTAATGCTTGTTACAACTTTTATTTGCCGTACTACTCGCCATAAACTGTTATTGCTCAGGTTGATCACGCCCCTGCCCCCGCCTCCGACGTAAGCGTGACGTAAGCGTGACGTATGCGTGACGTATGCGTGACGTATGCGTGACGTATGCGTGACGTATGCGTGATGTATGCGTGACGTATGCGGTTCTTGCTTCTAGACGGACCATTTTTTGGTGCTTGAAAAGCACCGTGTTTCGGAGCTTAGAGGCGGCTCCGCTGCGGTGTGAACAGGAAAAACTGGTGCTTTTCAGGCTCTAGCTCCGAACCGGCCCTGGAACCGTGTTGGTGTGAAAGCCGCATAATAAATTAGCTTTTTGATGCAATAATAACCTCTTCCTCCCTACTGGGCTGTGGGGCCAACTTCCGAACAGCGCCATGCATGTCCTCGGCTGACATGCACTCTTTAATTATTTCTTTCTATGAGTGTTGGAGCGAAACGAGGGCAAGAGGAAAGTGATGACATCCTTCTAATGAATCCTTGAATAAATAATACTGCTGTCTAAGCTTAAGGCATCCTCCACCAGCTCTTAATGGGAGAGAGGTGGAGAGAAGGGGGAGCAGGGAGGGTAAATTGATGGAGAAAAAAAGACATACAGTATAACCCTAGCCCTAGCCTGGAATTACAGTGACATTTAATGTAGGAAATTCCAACACAACCTGTGTATATCATTGGGCTCTGGATGTACTGCTACTTAGCTTTGTTCTTAATGGTGGCTATGCTAGTTTTTCCGAGTGTAGTTCATTTTAGTCGGTCAGGACCAAAAGGTTGTCAAACCTCCACAGGTTTAATATTTATTTCCAATGTTTATACTGTACATACACAAGTTAAATCATGATGCCACTCACCGTTACCATCCTCAACTACACCAGAAAGACACAAAAATAAAGAGGGAATGTGTTGAGGAACACATCAGTGTCCTCAGGTTAAGTCCATGGCTGGACACATTGCATTTTTTTCTTAAAAGAGACTCAAATTGTATTTTACTACATCTCTGAAACATAAACATTTTTCTAGTTCCGCACATCAGCTCTCAACATTATTATTGACCCTGGATCCTCTTTAAAGATGTCCACTATTCCTACACCCCCTCAATTATGTAAAATATGTATTTGCACTCATCTGTGTTTATGCAAGCACAAGCTTTAAATTACATTTTTTAGAACCACACTGCTTTTATATACACTCACCATCCACTTTATTAGGTACACCTTGCTAGTACCGGGTTGGACCCCCTTTTGCCTTCAGAACTGCCTTAACTCTTTGTGGCATAGACTCAACAAGGTGCTGGAAATATTCCTCAGGGATTTTGGTCCATATTGACATGATAGCATCACGCAGTTGCTGCAGATTTGTCTGCATATCCATGATGCAAATCTCTGGTTCCACCACATCCCAAAGGTGATCTATAGGATTTAGATCTGGTGACTGTGGAGGCCATTTGAGTAAAGTGAACTCATTGTTATGTTCAAGAAACCAGTTGGAGATGATTTGAGCTTTGTGGCATGGCACGTTATCCTGCTGGAAGTAACCATCAGAAGATGGGTACACTGTGGTCATAAAGGGATGGACATGGTCAGCAGCAGAACCCAGGTAAGCTGTGGTGTTTAAACCATGCTCAATTGGTACCAAGGGGCCCAAAAGATGCCAAGAAAACCCACATCATTACACCAGCACCAGAATCCTGAACCAGCAGGATGGATCCATGCTTTCATGCTGTTTACTGGAACTTCTGACACTACCATCCGAATGTAGCCACAGAAATCGAGACTCATCAGACCAGGCAATCTTTTTCCATTCTACTATTGTCCAGTTTTGGTGAGCCCGTACAAATTGTAGCCTCAGTATCCTGTTCCTAGCTGACAGGAACCCGGTGTGGTCTTCTGCTGCTGTAAGCCCCTCTGCTTCAAGGTTCCACGTGTTGTGGTTCAGAGATGGTCTTCTGCATACCTTGGTTGTAACTAGTGGTTATTTGAGTTACGGCCCGTCCACACAGCGGCGTGCGTTGAAAGCTTCACCATTCACTTTGAATGGGGTGACGTCACTTTTCGCCGAACTGCATTGTGGGAAGCGAAGCGGAGCTTTGCTGGCGTGGCTCGCTGCAAAAGTTGAGCAATGTTCAACTTTTGAAGCCTCGGCAGAAACGTCAGCCAATCGAATCATATGCCAGTACAAGCTCTAGCCAATCAAACCGCTGCTTGTGTGTCAGGGGCGGGAGATTCATGTGATTGGTTGTTGGTCGAGTTTCAGACACGCCCGCCGGCAAGCTTCAACGCACGCCGCTGTGTGCACGGGCCGTTACTGTTGCGTTTCTATCATCTTGAACCAGTCTGGCCATCCTCCTCTGACCTCTAGCATCAACAAGGCATTTTCGACCAGAGAACTGCATATACTCAATAATGTGATTATTGACAAACAAAGTTCAGATTTTACAATTGTTTATTTTGATTTGAAATACAGAAGGAAAAAATACAATGAATCAGGAAGTTGTGAATAGTGGCTGTGCTGTGGCTAAACAGTGATATTGACTTTGTGTCATTTTCTAATGTTATCAACCTGAAAATCCGGAGAAAATTAACCTGTCCTTTTAAGTCAAGGTTGTGAGCAACTGTTTTAAAAAGATTTAAATAGAGAAAAATAAAGGAATTTAGTTTTGGATGTGTCCTCTGTTGTCTTTTCAAGTTCATGGAGACATCGAGGGAGAGACAAACAAAAAGACAGTTTTAAAACTATTGAATTACTTGGAGGATAATATCTGATGCTGCAGTATAACTAGCAGCTTGTTTGCTTCTGGTGCGTGCGTGCGTGCATGCGTGCGTGCGTGCGTGCGGCACCAACAGCCATCAGCCACACTCTGTTGCCATAGCGAAGGCAGATGGAAGGCAGCTTGAGTGACAGCTGAATCCACCACACACATTTCCAACTCCTTCATGCTATCTTGATGCTCCGCTTTCTGTGCAGTCACTTCACACACGCTGGCTCCGGCACTGACACATACTGTAAACCATCACCTGTCCATGTTTCATGTCAGCACACGGGGGGAGAGAGGAGATAGTGCAGTGTGTTGCTGTGACAGAAAATACGCTGGCCAATGGGAGCAGGTGGGAAACCAATTGTGTTGAGCTGCCTGCCAATCAGTAATGGCGCTGAGCGTTATGCCTTTTTTTGTATTGGTAGTGCCCAAATGAAGCCATTACCCAAGGGGTTTGGGTCAGTTCATCAGCAATTTTTATAAATGCTTAAGTCAATTTCCAAAGAAAGATGACAAATATATATATATATATATATATATAAATAAAAGTTTATAGCAAACGATAAATTGTAAATGTAGCAGCCTAAAATGTACTGTAAAAGGTTTATTATTGAGATTATTAAGTGAATCTGTAATTGTTCGCACTATAAAAAATATTACTGAAATTAATTTAGAATAAAATATATATAAAAACAAAACATGCAAATTGCTTTTCATTGTTATCAAATGGGAGGGGGGGCACTACTTATAATAAAAGCATTTTGTTTTGCTTTCATGAGGACCTGAAAGCAAGCTGGTTCCTAATTTGAGAGCATTACGGTTTTAAAAAAAAAAAAAGTTTTGGAATTCAATTATTTAAAGAAGACGAAAGTATTTTTATTGTGAAATATGCTATATAACTTCTATCAACCTACATCAAATGTTTTGCATTTTCTTTGTGTGTCTTTATTTATATCTACACTGTTAATGATTCATTCAAAAATAAAGGCAAGATATATGACTTCAAAAGTGAATTAGTCCTTGCTATTTCCTTCAGATTCCTGCATGCTGCCTCTGTATTGCAGTGAAGTGTTCGTCTTTACTCATCCGTTCCTCCCTCTGTGTGTCAGATCGCACAGCTGGTGTTTAAGGGCATGAAGCGTCTGAACAGGATCCAGTCTCTGGTGTTTGAGACGGCCTACAACACCAACGAGAACCTCCTGATCTGCGCTCCCACCGGCGCCGGCAAGACCAACATCGCCATGCTGACCGTGCTTCATGTGATCAACCAGCACCTGCAGCCCGGGGGGGTCATCAAGAAGGACGAGTTCAAGGTATGTCACACACACACACACACACACACACAAGTCCACATAATAGCTCCTCTTTTGGCAGACAGGCTCTGGGCGGTTGTGGGCAGATCCTCCTCCCAGTGTTTCATTAAAGAAATATTTGTAAGGTTTCTATGACAATGATATCTCCACAACATATCACTGCTTTTTGTATGACAGACTAGCTTTCCCCCTTGGGTTTTTTAAAAATCTTTTTGTGCTATTATCTATTTGTTTTATATTTTTATGTTTTGTTTCACCGTTACAACCAACTTGATGCCGATGCTTGCTCTCACACTTATGGAGCGTTCACATCGGGCCAATACGTGCTTGCGAGGAGGCGGGGCTTATCTCCATGTAGATACAATGGTAGATACCAAAAACAACAAAATTAACATATTGTACTGTGATTTTTAGTGATACACACTTTCCAAATGATACCAAACATAGTGATAACATTTAGTAAAAACCATGAATTAATGCTTTGACAAGTGGGCTTACTAGACGGCAGACGAAACACTTTTAAAATCTGTGTTTTCTGAATGGAGATCAGATCGATCAGGCTAAGCTAAAATGTAGCTGCTCCGTCCACACCCACAACAATACTGTCATACAGACAGAAATAAAGCAGCGACTGTCTTCGCCATGCCATAGACAGTCTGTGGTTTGTACATTTCTAACTTTAATCCAGTTTCTGAACAGATATGAGGAGCTGTGAGCTCTGTGCTGTCGCCCAGGCTGCTGCTGCGGTTTTCTGATTCAACATCAGTGACGTCAGGCTGAGATTCTCACCTCTGGTTGCCTTTCGCAGACAGCGTCATGCCAATTTGTCACTCAAGTAAAACAAATTTGACTTTTGCGAATGACGCAAAAGGACATACAAATGACATTTGCGCCTCGTCATTCCCGTCTATACATGTTTACACATGTTATCGCAAAACAAATCGCAGTCGCCTGTCTTTAGTATGAATGAACTTCACAACTAAGTCTGACAGCCGTAGAGGAAGCTGTATATGGCAATACAATTATAAAATATAACGAAAGCAATGCTCACCAAATCCGCTCAGCCGATCTGCTCTAACAAATGGACTTTTTGGTCTTTGTTATAATAGTTTCTATATGAAAAACACAACCAAAAACAAGCGTACCCCAATATCTTTTTGAAAATATTTTCAACTTGAAGCTTTTTGAGTGCAAAAGAAAAACAGCTGGGTGCATTTTCTCGAGGCGACTGCATTGCAGTCTGGCCTTATTGGACACAATTGAAAGAAGATGCTGAGAATGGACTTACTGTATACAATATGTCTGACTGTCAGGCTAAATCACAGTCAGAGTTAAAGAGACTTTCTGTGGTCTGTCTAAGATTGTCTGCGATGACTGCCTAATATATCCAGTGATACTCTACCCAGCGCCTCTCAACAGGCCTCCTGTTGATTAAGCATGCTCCTTGCTGAGTCTCTCACACCCCCTGCAGAGACTCACATCTGATGCTTTGCATGATGGGATTTCAGGCAGCATTTAAGGAGCTTTTTAAATCCAAGGGCAGCTGGATTGACTGGATTATGTTTTTTTCCAAGCTAGATCCGTTGTCTGTTTAGCAGATTTTTGCAGCGTCATTTAAACTTGATGGTGATCTGTTAAAAAATGTTGTCACATCTTTGTGTATTTAATTATGTTTTTTGAGCGTTCAAATAGGGTATCTGATAAACATTTTTGATTTAAACCCTGGCTAAAACACAACAAAACAAACAATGTACCTTTTTAATTGCTAAGGTTTTTGACAGCTGTTGAAACTGTCCATAAAACAATGCTTTACATTTAATACAAAAACAGTGAGTTTGACATTTAAAAAGAGAAAATTCCAGGTTTGGATTAGATATTCTACAGATGGAAGCCTGCTGTGAGACATGCCTACCTTTCTGCCAACCTAAACCTTTTTATCTTCAGAACAGAGTGTCTGTAGTTATGGAGATCTGAGCTGGAACACAGAATTGGGATTTTGTCTAATTCAGGCATTTTAATTGAAAGGACTGACACAGAAGTTGTGGTAGCACTGTTTGGCCATTATGAACATTTGCTTCAATGTCCGGTGCACTTCCTAGGGGCTTCTTTATAATCTGTCAAAAATGTGTCTTAAAACACTGGAACTGAAAGAGTTAAAACACCCCTCTACAAAGGCACTCCAGTTGTGTAAGAGCCATTTTATTTAATTTTTTTAACATTTCTGTGAAACTGAAACATTGTCTCACTCAGTAGGACTTAGTTTAGGGATTTCCAGGACTTTATTTGTATTACTTTGTGTTCCTGTTCCTGTGTTTGACCTTGACAAGTAATATGTAGTCTTTAAGAAATGTCATACATTCTTATCCTGCACACTTTATATTATATCTGTGGCTATTACAGATATCTTAGTTTGAAAACTCCAGTTTGTGACTCTAATCAAAGGCCAAGAAAAACATTAAAAAGTGAGGGAACTGTGGTGTGCAAAAAAGAATGATGGTATTGTTAGGATTGTATACATCTATTTAGTGCTTATTGGCATCAATACTTAATGCTCCTCACTACATTTAAAAGGCATTCAGATGTTTGCCTGGGTCCATCAGTCCATCCTGTTATCTGTTGTTCTTGAGGAGGGGGGGGGGGGGGGGGGGGGGGGGGGGGGGGGGGGGGGGGGGGGGGGGGGGGGGGGGGGGGGGGGGGTTATTGTGTTACACCTACACACGCTGTGGCTGGCTGTCTAGATGACATGTGGTGGATACAGGAGAAACAAGCAGCCTTCTCCAGATGGAGGCTCGTGCGTTGACGTAGTCGTCGATGCTACAGGATGAATCATCATCAGTGAACCTGTACATTACATTACATGTTACTTGTTAGACGCTTTTATCCAAAGCGACTTACATACTCAATACTGTGGGCAATCCCCACAGGAGCAATTTGGGGTGAAGTGTCTCAGGGACACAACGACATGCTGACTGCAGTGGGGTTTGAACCTGTGACCCCCTGATCGGAACACCAACGCACAACCCACTGCACCACACGCCTGTACCTGTGTAGTAAAGTTATTTGTATCTTTGGCAAAATAAGAACAGCAAACGCTTAAATGAATACACTTAAAATACAGATAGCAGACGCTACTGATGCAGCTCTGACCAAATGACATGACAACTCAGCGCTACGTACATTTACATAAAAAAACTGTTGTTGTGCATCTATATCGTTGACATTGTGAAGGTGCACCATACATCTGAAGTGCTGCCGTTGGAGTTTTAATTATACCCGAGCCTGCTGGGTTCCTACTACAGTACATTAATGCTTCCACTCCTCTCTCTTGAGATGTTTTACAACACACTACAGAAATGTATCATTGGAAAAAAGAGCTACAAAAAACCCCTTGATTTAGAAAGCCTCATCTGTTACATGTATTTACTACCCTCCTGGCTTCCTCCGTCAGGAACTGGGACAGTTTGTCTCTTTCTTACCTGATAATGAGATAGACAGCTTTTCTTATGTTTATTCAGAAGTGTATTATGAATACTTTTGAAAAATCGAAGATGTGAGCATTGAAAATTAAATACAGCCAGAAATGGAAAAATAGAAACTTCAATAAAAGCACAAAGAGTCATCTATTGGCAGCTCGGTCTATAAATATTGGGTGTCTTTTCAAACACATTGTGTCAAAACACACACTCGGATAAATAAGTCAGACATCCAGAAGGCTTTGTTCTCTTTCTCACACACACACACACACACACACACACACACACACACACACACACACACACACACACACACACACACACACACACACACACACACACACACACACACACACACGCTCACACACATGCTCACACACAGTTCCAGCCTGTGACGATAGCCACTTTTCATACATCACCATTAAACTTTACCCATGCAAGTGGCTGGCATCATATTTCTCAATAAATTGTGATTTGTGGTTGCCAGGGAACAAATGATCCCGCCTCTGTTTGCTCATTTATCACCAGAGTGTCCTTCCATCCCACCCCCCATCCCTTACCCTTCCCACTCTCCCCCTTTCGGTTCCCATCATATTTACCTCTGTGCCCCCCTCCCCCCCCCCTCTCTCTCTCTCTCTGTAGATCGTGTACGTGGCTCCGATGAAGGCCTTGGCAGCTGAGATGACTAATTACTTCGGTAAGCGATTGGAGCCACTGGGCATCACAGTTAAAGAACTCACCGGGGACATGCAGCTAACCAAAGGAGAGATCCTACGAACACAGGTACGCGCACACACACACACACACACACACACACACACTCACACTCACACACACACTGCGAGTTCTATCATGCCTCCAACTAAAATGGTCTCTTCTCCAGGTTCCCCGTGCTACTCTTTTATGTTCTCTAGCACCCCCAAGTGGATTGGATTGTGACATTTATTGGAGCCATTCCACCATATATTATATATACAATTCTGCCAACTGTTAGTGAAAAGTGTAATTCAAACAGATGTCTAATTTAATTGTTAGCAACTGTCGAGCTATGGATTTACAGTTGCTTTCAAAAGAAAAAAGAACAAATGATTAAAGGGCCTGCTATAAACTCTGCTGTTTCTGTTCTGGCTTCATTAGTGAAAGTCCAGTCAGTTTTATTTATACAGCCCAATATCACAAATCACACATTTGCCTACAATTTGCACAGCATACGACATCTTATGTCCTTAAACCCTCTATTCGGGTAAGGAAAAACTCCTCTAATCATGTTAAAATATTCAGAACGTTTTTTATTTCATTCCATTTATGTGAACAGTCGTCAACTCCAGGATATATTACTGTCTTTAAAAAAAATATTAATTTATATTAAATATTTCAACTGTTGACTTAATTGCTTTATTATACATGTATAACAATCCTACATAAAATTAAAAAAATTAACCATTTGCTAAAAGAGCTCATTTTCATGTTCATATCAGTATGTAGTGTCTCTACTGGGACACGTCTCCATGCTTTAATGTTCAAAAAGCTCTTTATTCTTCTCATACAGCCTGTGCTGCAGCACCTCTTTTCACCCTCTGTCTGAAACCAGAGCCCAGTCTGCTCTGATTGGTTAGCTGGCCGGCTCTGTTGTGATTGGTGCGTTCACACCGGACGCGATGCGATGTTTGGGGGCGGCGCGATTACATGTAAAGTCAATGCAGAGACGCGGACAGACGCGAATTCGCTCCGACGGTGCGCATGAAGCGGTGGACGCGGCGCGAATCACGCGATTGAGGCGATTGAACGGTGCCGTGTTAAACGCGAGAGTTCAATTTTTTCAACTCGAGCGTCAAATTCACGTGACGCGTTCTCGCGGAAGCCAATCAGCGGTGAGGATCTCAGCCTGTCGTCACTGAAGTTCAACCAGAAAACATCAGCCGTTAGCTGTTAGCACTCAGAGCTCACAGCTCCTCATATCTGTTCAGAAACTGGACAAAAGTTAAACAAGTACAAACCACAGACTGTCTGTGTCATGGCGAATACAGTCGCTGCTTTATTTATGTCTGTAGGCCGTTGTTATGAGTGTGGAATGAGCATATACAACGTTAGCTTAGCCTGGTCGACCCGATCTTCATTCAACACGCATTTTAAAAGGTGTTTCGCCTGCCGTCTGTCTGCAGACTTGTCAAAGCATTAATTCATGGTTGTTACTAACCGGTATCAGTATGTTGTTACTTCGGCATCATTTAGAAACGTGTATTACAATTAAATCACGGTAAAATATGTTCATTTTGTTGTAGTTGTAGCCCCCGAGACAGCGCGTCTTGTTTGAATGATGCGAGTAAACACAGCTGGCAGCCGCGGTGAAACTCCAGCGTTTAGAGCGATGCGATAGGAGCGATTAGAGCGAAGCGAATATTCGCATCGCGTCCGGTGTGAACGCAGCATTAGCATCTTCACTTACAATGTGTTGGAGCACTGGCCAATAGAAGCGTGAGTGTTAGTTACATAGTGATGTCACTATGTTACGAAAGTAAACAAAAGATAGTATAGAACACACTACTGGAAAGGGAAAACCTGAAAAAGCAGAATAGGGCCCCTTTAACAACATTTTGTCAAGTGATGAGAATCATTTGATTCACTTGAGTCCATCTCAGTCAATGAGATGCTTTCTCTCTGTTCTAATGGGTTGTTCAGGTAATGGAGTAGCAGATGCAGAACATTCTGTGTTTTTATGGGGTTCTCCTGATGGAACATGTGAATTGAATCTCAGGTGCCTTCCACAGAATCCCTCGCATACGGGACTTTCCTTCACTGTTTTTAGGAAGAGGATGGATTTATTAGAATGAGCCAAAGGATTGAGGATAAATGCTGCGGGTGGAGCACATATTAAGTGAGAGAAGCTGGCTCCTCAGCTCAGAGGAAGCAGAGATGGCTAGATCAGCCTGAAAGACTCAACTCTCAGGCTGAGAAGGTTGGGAAAACATGCATATCTGTTAAATCCAAAAGAGGTGGATTGGAGAGATCGCACAGCTTAGAGGGAAGGTTTATAAGCCTTGTGGGACTTATGAATTGAAAAAGGAAAAGGTTGGGGTTCGGTGTCTGTAGGGGGGTGGTTTATGCTGGCAGAAGGTGGAGTTTTTATCTATGAAATGAGGCCAATTCCAGCTAATCTGAAGGTGTGTTTAAGATGCATTTCTATTGGGTCATGTGGAAAGATTTCACAGTGAGAAAGATTAGTAAGATTCACTGCGTCTCTGCAGCGCTCCATTATCTGTGTCTCTCTCATCTCACTGCGTTAGTGTCAGTACATTTACACAAAGTGGTGAGTGAAAGGGGGCCGTCCATGTTTAACAGGCCGGAGTGATGCCATGTGCTGTGACCTTGGTTGTCTCCTCAAAGTCCTCACCACGTCTTTCATCATGTTCTTTTGATGTGCACAGCAGAGTGGAGGATCTGGCGTGACTTCAACCACATGCAAAGTGTATGCAGGAGTGAAAGGTAGTCTTGAAGCAGTGTTGTATTAAGAGCTTATCTTTTGTTACACTGACACGTCTTGTCCTGCGACCTTCATCAGAGCCATTATGCAACACTTTAGAGTGAAAGTAAACAAAAAAACAAGCAATCCAATATACACATAGGGTGTAGTATATGAGAAGGTTGTACAATTTCGACCAATCTGATCAGTGATCTGGCAGAGTCCAAGGCTGTGTTTAATCACTGTTATGTGTGACACCACATTTACTCCACAAACAATTCAGTAAGTCTGTAAATCATTTGACCCCTGGCAGCCTGGAAAATCAATCATTTAAAAGAAAATGGTTATAATGAAAATAGGACTAAAGTCATATTAACTATTTCATTTCCATATGAATGAAAAATGTTGCAAGGAGTTAACATGTACTGTCATTAAAGGTCCATTTCTCATGGCCATTTCTACTGATCATAATTCCATTGTTGAGGTCTACTAGAATAGATTTACATTGTTCAATGTTCCAAAATCACATTGGTTTCTCATACAGCATCTCTGTATAGTATGTGTATTCACTCTCTGTCCTACACGCCTTGTTGGAGCTCCTGCCCCCCCCCCCCCCCCCCCCTCCCCTCCCTATGAGCCCACTGTGCTCTGATTGGTCAGCTCGCCCACTCTGTTCTGATTAGTCAACCACCGTTACAGCTGGACATCAGTGATTATGTGTTACAATGACGTTTGATAGCAACCAGAAAATGAGACCAGTAATGACAAACAGATGAGAATGCTGCGTGGGGTCGGGGTGCCGTGTTGGCGGGACGTTGCGGGGCTTGCTGCTCCGCCCTTTGAGGCTCGAGGAGCGGACAGTTTGAGCTGTATTACTGGTGTGTGTCCTGGTTGCTGCGTGGGGTCTGCGAGACAGCGAGACACCGCGGAGCTCAGCCTGAGCACACACACACACTCACAGCCTGAGCTCCCTCAGGCTGTGAGTGTGTGTGTGTGTGGATTGGTCCATTTGGTCGGTGTTACGTCACTATGACTATCTGGTGCCACTAAATGTTTTTAAAGCTCGGTTGGATGCTACTCAATCGGAAGCTGTTGGTACCTGTTCATGTGGATAGTTATGTAAATTGTAATCCCTGTAATGATGCTGTATGATGTCCTTTTTGTTGTTCTGTTTATGTTTTAATGTTTCATGTGGAACCTACTTGAGCAGGTCTCCCTTGAAAAAGAGATCAATGATCTCAATGGGATACACCTGGATAAATAAAGGTTTGAAATTAAATTAAATGATGACCGTTACGTGACTATGACCCGGAAGAAAAAAAAGGAAAAAGAGAAATGTCCAACGAGGCGCTCTTGGGCAGCATAGACAGGTCTGTTCTGTGTTAGAGTTTTACTCGCTACAGGGTGTACTTTGAGGGTTTGTGACTCTGCAGACCGTTTACATGCAGAAAAAGCTACATAACACACAAGGGGATGGGTAACAACTGGAAAAGCATGACATGGGACCTTTAAAACATCTGGGAATGGCTTTAGTGGGGGAATTTTAAAAGTTTATGAGCAATTTCCATTTTCCTTTCTGACACTGGATTTTTAGATCAATACAGTTGTCTTACGGCCGTCCACACAGCAGCGTTAAAAACAAATCTTCCAACGCTTCTGCCCATTCACTTTGAATGGGGTGACGTCACTTTGCCTCACTTTTCGCCGAACTGCATTGTGGGAAGCAGAGCGGAGATTTCCAGGCATCTCAGGATTCAAAAGTTGAGCAATGTTCAACTTTTGAAGCTGAGGTGGAAGCATCAGCCAATCAAATCCTGTTTATGCTGGGAGAGACATACCGCAGGTCATTTCCTCATATTCCAAAAAATGGAGGAGAAATTAGCGGTAGGGAATCACCCGGTGCTTTATGACCAGTCCCTATTTACCTACCGGGATATAAACCGGAGGAGCCAGGCATGGAGGGAGGTGGCAGAGACAGTGGTAGGGTTTCGCCTGTTTGGGGAGTTTATATCCAGTTTACTTCAAACTGTTTTGCTTCGTATGTCGGGGGCGGGAGATTCATGTGATTGGTTGTTGGTCGCGTTGCTCGCAAAAAATCCCCAAGCTTCAGATACGCCCACCTCCAAGATTTTTTTAACGCTGCTGTGTGGACGCGCCGTTACTGCTTCCAACAAGCTCTACTCACCAAGTGGCCAGTTAAGGTATTGGATTTAAGGTCTTTCAGTTTTTGTTTGAATGGGGATTAAACATAAAACTCTAATCTGTAGACCTTTGAGTCCTTTCCTCTGGATATCCTTATTGTGGAGGTTTGAAGGAAGAAACAACGATTAATTGAAGAAAAATATTGATTTAGTTGTTGTTATTTCTGTAAGGGGATTAACAACAAACTGAACAGCTGTGTCACTCATCGCTTGTCTCCCATTTTGACGCAATTCCCCGCGCAGGAAGGTAACCCACTCTACAACAGTCTGATTGGCCCACTTGTGTTTCTAATCCAGGAAACAATGAGCATTACATCCGAGCCCCCAGGAAGTGCGCAAGGCATTGAAGCAAATGCTCGTAGTGGCCAAACGGTGGTACTTAAACTTCCATGTCAGTCCGTGACGTAATGGGGCCCAAAAATACTTTTTCTCTTGACTTTTATTGAGAAAAAAGATACCTGTAAAACAGAGGATCATTAATTTTTTTGTAAAAAAACCTCACAATCAGAACACTACAATAGACATTATTTAAAATCATTAGCTCCTAAAGGTTGCATAATGCGCTAAAAGCCCAATCCAGAGATACACTATATAAACTAAGTGTATTGGGACACCTACACATTACACCTACAGGAGCTTTTATGACATCCCATTCCAAATTCGTAGGCATTCATATGAAGTTGGTCCCCCCTTTGCAGCTATAACAGCTTCCACTCTTCTGGGAAGGCTTGCTACAAGATTTTGGAGCGTGTCTGTCCATCATTCATCCAGAAGAGCATTTGTGAGGTCAGACACTGATGTTGGACGAGAGGCAGGCCCTCCGTTTTAGTTCATCCCAAAGGTGTTCAGTGGGGTTGAGGTCAGGGCTCTGTGCGGGCCAGTCCAGTTCTTCCACGCCAAACTCATCCAACCATGCCTTTGTGGACCTTGCTTTGTGCACTGGGGCACAGTCATGCTGGAACAGAAAAGGGCCTTCCCCAAACTGTTTCCACAAAGTTGGAAGCATAGAATTGTCCAAAATGACTTGGTAAGATGAAGCATTAATCCTCTTCACTGGAACTAAGGGGCCTAGGCCAACCCCAGAAAAACAACCCATAGCATTATTCCTCTTGCACCAAACTTTACAGTCGGCACAATGCATTCAGGCAGGTAACGTTCTCCTGGCCAAACCCAGACTGGTCCATCAGACTGCCAGATAGAGAAGCGTGATTGGTCACTCCACCCAACACGTTTCCACTGCTCCAGAGTCCAGTGGCGGCGTGCTTTACACCCCTCCATCCAACGCTTGGCATTGTGCTCGGTGATGTAAGGCTTGATGCAGCTGCTCGGCCATGAAACCCATGCCATGAACTCCCGGCGCACAGTTTTAGTGCTGATATTAATGCCAGAGCTGGTTTGGTCGGCAGAGCTTTGGCCACTTTTACGCACAATGCGCCTCAGCACTCCCCCCGCTCTGTATCTTTACGTGTTCTGCCACTGAGTTGCTGTGGTTCCTAAACGTTTCCACTTTGCAATAATACCACTTACAGTTGATCGTGGAATATCTAGGAAAGAAGTAATTTCACAACCTGACTTGTTGCAACGGTGGCATCCTATTACAGTACCACGTTGGAATTCAGTGAGCTCTTTTGAACGACCCATTCTTTCACAAATGTTTGTAAAGGCAGACTGCATGGCTAGGTGCTTGATTGTATACACCTGTGGTAATGGGACTGAATGAAACACCTGAATTCAATGATTAAGAGGAGTGTCCCAATACTTTTGTCTATATAGTGTATTTTCCCTCTCCAATTATCTGACTTAGCCGAGACCAGCTGTGAAACTGCACATTGGAGGCGGGGCTTAAAGAAAATGCAAGTTTATGGGCCCAGATACGGATACTTTTTCTTGAGATTCAGGCCATTTTGGCTTCATGCGCCACTGAGCAACTTTCATAGGATGAAATGTGACCCCGCCTCCAATGCTGTATCTAGTTCTCTTTATACATCCATGATACATCAGACCCCTTTAAACTATTTGCATATCATGTATTTTGTTTTGCCTATGTTTGTAAAATGTAATCTTCTTAAATGTTTTATGTGAGGGACTGCGGATGGAAATGAGCTCAAAGCTAAATCTGGCACTGTTACGCTTGACACATTTTAATGTTTTAAGTTCTCATTACTGTGCATTGTCCCTGCTAAATAAACGATCACAAATCAAATAAACCACTTCCAGGAAAAAAGGTAAACAAATATCTAAACAACTAACAACTTCAAAAAATCCCACCCGTCAACAAAGAATAAATGTACCTGTATTAAAGATATGTTATTCCTCTAACTCTTTGCAATGTCCCACAACATCCACTGAACAGAAGGAAAGAGCAGTTATCATTATAATTAAATGGTTTTCTTCTTAATTTGTTAGTTGTATTCTTAGGAGGACTGAACATAAGGCCCCCCCCCAAACACACAAACATGATAATGCTGCACCAAGAAGGATCCCATTACCATTTTGCCTTGACAAGCCGTTAGTTGTTCACACATCGCAATCTAGTAAATGTCTTTCACTAAAGCCCACACTCCATCCTCCTCCCACCCACCTCTTCCTCCCACATCCTCCTCTCTTCATGGCTGCACCGGTTACCATGGAAACAGAAAGGGTTTGGAGGGATGGTGCCATGTGGATGCCAGTGTGCGGGTGGTTGTCGTCCTGGGACCCCCCCCCTGCTCTGTCCGGAGAGGAAATATCATTGAATGACCTCCAACGAGGCGCCGCCTCTCTGCCAGAAGGAGAGGAGTGTGTGGCATGTTTTTTGGTGAAGTCACATGCAACGAATTTGAAAGAGCTGCTGATGGAATTCTGCCAATTTTGCCCTCCTATTGTTGGGTTTAAATAAAAGAGCAACCACTAGTAGCAACTCAAAAACAGTTATTACAAGTCATTAGTGAAATGTCAGACTGTACTGAGCCGTGACCCTGACTGTGATTATCCAGTGAGAAACTCACTCAGTAACATGAATAATTAGTCGTTAGGTGTTTAAAGTTGCGTTACACAAAGCTGCACATCGGTATGGTGACCCTTCCACAGAGAAAAAGTGCATCACTCATTAATGAGTATTCCACACATCTTTTTTCTTTTATAAGTAGAGTTGTGGTAGCTCTAATTGGGAACCATTTGACTGCAACCATCAGCTTTCCCTCCATTTAGTTTGACAGCTGCTGAGTTTCTGTTAAACAAGGAAAAACATGATTATTGACTCAAAGAACCTCTCAGCTTGACCACTTCACACCGCTCGGGGCTAATCTTCATTGTTGACGGGTTCAACTACAATTCGTTATCCAAGGTTTGATAAAATGTTTTAATGAAATAAACTACTGCTCAGAATAAACAATTATTTTCACGAGGACACAGTTTTACTTTCCGCATCATTCTGCCTGGCATCAGGGTACATTTGACCAAAGCAGAGGCATGGATGTGCAGAAGACTCGCATGTTAAAAACATTTTATCTGACCAAAAGTGATTTTTTCCCCCTGAGAAACATGTCAGAATTCAGAGATTAGAGTTAGAATTCCAGAAAACAGTCAGAATTCTAAAACTGCGTTCACACAGTTTCGGGCACCATAAAGAAACAATTAAGTATCCTGAAATTAAAGTCAGAATCCTGATTATATTCTCCAAATAAAAAATGAATACATAACCATATGGGGCTTAATAGTTAAAAAGTAATCCAGAAACTGCATGTTTTAAAAATAGCCACCCTGATTTCGTGAAAACCTTCCTTTTCTTCATCTTTATTGAATTATATTCAGGATTCAGGATTGTTTTCTTTACAGGTGTATGAACCCATTCTCTGATTTAATTGCCACCTCTGAGAAACATTAACATCTTCTATGAAAACTAAGAATCAGTGGATTTAGAGGATTTATTTCAGTCCCGCTGTGATTGACTGATAAACAGGCTAAATAACCCAATGGAGCCAAACCCTTTTCTCTGCACCTCCTTGTGTATATTTGTGAGGCAATTAAGAAAGCACTTTGGCCTGTGCTCCATTTGCCAGAGCTTCCATTTAGATTAACCAGCAGCTCCAATTAGGAGCAGGCGCTTCCTTTTCTGTGAGCACGCCAGCCTCTAATGGCTGCATAGATTGATTTAAATGCAAACTAGAGAGGATTTAATGAACTGCTTTTACAGAAAGGGTTTAATAGGAATTTGCACACCCACGGACAGGTTGGCAAACAGTTCACACTCAATTAATTATGCATTATAATGCTTTTTCTTGAGAAGAGAATACAATTGCAAAGGAATTATAGGAAATAAGCAATTCTCAAAGACGCTGTGTATTGATATTTGATACAGGGGACATGTTGATACTGTTGTATTGAGCTAGTCTAAAGGCCCGACACACCAAGACGATTTTGGGCGTCGATGGGCGTCAGGCCGACGATGAGCGTCGACACGCCCTACTCAGATTGGTGTGTCCCGCACCGTCGGGTCTATTCAGCCGGGCCGACACCTTTTCGGCCGAAAACCCGCCGGCCAAAGGCTGTCGGCAAAAGAAATCACTCTGATTGGCTGTTCAGCTAGCGAATCAGTGCATGAGAAGCGAAATGGAAGTGAGGGACCCAAACAAACTATTAAGAAGGCACATCTGAGATTTCCTTTAACCCCAGCTCTCGACACAGGTTCAGGAAAGCCCCATGAGCTTCTCGCTGTAGAGTGAAAATGGAACGCACACGCTATTTGTTGTTTGTTTATATCACGCAGTCTGTTCTTCTTCTCTCGGTTATCACGCAGTCTGTCTTCCGGTTGTTGCCTCTTTTGAATGACGAATACACACTACCGCCGCCTGCTGGTAAGGAGAGTTATTGCCACTCACGCATGCGCAGTTCGTACGTGCTTCTTGGCCGTCGGCTGAAGTCTTTGCGATGTGTTCCAGTGCGACACATGGCCAAGACGCAGAGACGCGAGGCGACGCGACGCAACAGTCGGGGGTCCGTCTGTGTCAGTTCTTTGGTGTCAGCTTGGTGTGTCCGGGCCTTAAGAGAAAAATAAAAAAATAAAAGCATTTCAAGTATTCTGATTGTTGATCACATCACACAGAACACCCCAGCATCCAAACTGATACTTACTGTGACTGTACTGGATCATAGATGGATATTGACATACATGTGGTAAACACTGTGGAACTAATGTAACCCAGCGCACAAGATGTGAGTAATGTGAGTCACACACCTGTTATTGTGCCGTTGTGATTTAGGTGCTTCTATCTGCATTGTAATGAGCCCAGCTATGGGCAATTGGGCATTGATGAGCCATGAGCGGACAACATTGTGCAGGGACTCTGGGTGTGTTGCCCTGGGTTTTATGGGCTGTGTCATTCAGTTAAGTGAGCAGGAAATTGTGGAGATCATAATCTCATCAATAATCTCATAACAATAATTATTTCAATATGTTTTATATAAAATCATTTTAGGACTACAAACATAAACTTCTGGCAACATCACACACACAGCTGTGACTAGTTGTCACAACCTTGTGTTCAGGAATATTATTGGACTTCCATAGGAGAGTCAGGCAGGTGTTTTTGTTTACAGGGTTTTTCCCTCCTTTGTGTCAAAAGCAAATATAATCTCCGTCCATTAAATCACCAAAATAGAAGCAGGGTTGGAAGCGTTGCTTTAAGAACTCTGTTACAATTACTATTTACTTGTAACCTAATCTGAGTATCAAAGTATCAAAGTAATGTAACCTGATTACTTTCCATTAATTTTGGATTACAAGGGAAAATAAATATGAATAAGATGTTTTTTACTTCAGTGTATAATGTAAGACAATAGAACAATGATACCTTATAGAAGAAGAAAACAATATGTATGTGTCTGCTCAGAGATTGTATCTATAGGAATAGCTGCCTTTCATGAAGCATATTTTTTCAGTAGCCTATAAACCAACACTGAAACACATGAGCACATACTTGTAAAAAGAACAAGTGAATCAGGCATATAGATTCCAACTTATAATAAATAAGTAATGTATATTTTGTATGTAACTGTAAGAGACAACAGTTGTCTTTTTGTCATCCTGTATTTAATCACACAAGAGAATAGGGATTGAGACTATCAACTCATGTGGTCAATGTTTACTGAGGTAATAAATCAAGTGAGAAAAAGGGTCCTTTTCTCATAGACCTTTATACAAACATGCTTGCTCATGCCACCAGTGAAGTCTCCCCCTGCTGGATATTAGAGATGATGCAAGATCAAGGCACCTCCCCATTGGCTACACTTTATTTTTTAGGATAACATTCTTAAAGTGTATTTACTTACTAGCATATTCAAGACATTCAGACATGATCAGGCCTTTACATCAAATGTCAGTAAGCATTGAGTTACAGAAACTAAGTAGGTCAACATTAGCTTACTATAACAAATGCAAAAAGAACTGCTTGTACATGTATACATCTTTCCTCATTCCACTTTTTTGTATTTCTCATGTTAATGTTATGTTAGTTTTATGTTGTTTTTAGAAAAAATGACATTTCTGAATTTTTGGGTTATTGTGCATTTTATGGTCGTTTATTTAACTTGTGTCCTTTTATAGTGAATTGTTATAAATGTGCTGTCAGACAAGCAGTATCCAGGTCCAATGTCTCCATGTGTGTTTTCCAGATGTTGGTGACGACTCCAGAGAAATGGGATGTAGTGACCAGGAAGAGTGTTGGAGACGTGGCTCTCTCCCAGATCGTGCGTCTCCTCATCCTGGATGAAGTCCACCTCCTACATGAGGACCGAGGACCGGTTCTGGAGAGCCTGGTGGCCCGCACCATCAGACAGGTCGGTCCTACATCTGCTGTGCTATCTCTTGAAATCTGTCTGAGGTTTTGGATGATTGTCAGCTTGGACTTCAAACTACTGAAGAGAATTAGGGCGAGTTCTGAGATTCAAGTCAGAGAAAGTCAGAATTATTTTGTCTAAGAATTCTCAGATTATCTTCTCTCTTCTCAAACCTTTTCACTCTGTGGTCTCAGTGCATATGTCAACTTTTCCATTTCTTATATCTCATGAATCACGTCCGTCCACTCACCCTGCGTCGGAGCCTCCTGGCTCATCCACTTCCTTGTGATAGACTTTTTGGTTGCCACCCTTTAAATGTAAAAAATGTACTTATTGTCATTATCCCTTACAGGGGCGTCGCCTGGACCTGAAAACATTCGGGGCTTAGCCCACAGTGGCGGCGGCACTACAGTGGCATTTTTCACTGCAACACTCCCCACACGCACACACACAGTACACCCGCGACTGTTACAATGAAGGCTCGATAATCAGCTCACGGCATATAGGCAGGGGTAAAGTGGTATTTTTTATGAGTGGGGGGCTCACCTCCTCTAGGGGGGTCCGGGGGGATGCTCCCCCGGGAAGATTTGTTTTTAAATATTGAAGTTAAATGCATCAATCTGGTGCACTTTGAGAGCAAAATGAAGAGATCTATGGATACCTCTCTCAACACCCTTATGAAGCAGAACTGTAAACAGATGTACTTTTTCTTTATGGATATTTTACTAATCACTCCCCTTTTAAACTCTATTCTTGTTTTACTGCCATATAGTATTTCATAACTGTTTTTCCTTTATTCTCTTATTTTTTTTCTAACTATAATGATCATATGAAGGTGTGCCGCGGAAATAATCTTTTGAATAATTTGTGACCAAACCGTTTGAGACCCACTGAGATAACTTAGACTAAAGTTAACTATCTAAACACTCAGAGAGTCCTTTAGCTCACCTGAGTCTCTCAGTCTGAGAGGAGAGGACTCTCCTCCAGCTTCTTGTGGAACAAACAGCTCCTTATAGTGCAGCTAGCTAACCAGATGCTAACAACACGGTCCATGCTGGCACGGTCCCTCCCTCCCTCCCTCCCTCCCCCTCTCTCTCCTCTCTCCCTCTCTCAATCACACTAAATGCGCTATTGCCACACACACACACAGAGCCAAGCTTGAATGACACAAGCACACGTTTATTTTCATGCAACTCTCTGATTGGTCTGGTGTCATGCCTCTGTTGCATTCACTGAACACGGGAAAATACAGTGCTGCTGTCCTCTCTTGTGTCATGATGAGGTTCACGTAAAGCACGGTTAATATATTATATTATTGAGGGAGAATTGTCCGGGGCTACAGAAAAAACATTCGGGGCTAAAGCCCCGGATGCCCAGGCCAGGCGACGCCACTGATCCCTTATATCGTAGTCTATTTTCCCCAGGTACATCACTTCAGTTTTCAGTGGTACTTGAAGTATTTTTACCTTAAAGGTGGGGTATGTAATTTATTTCAGAAACCCTTTTTGTTATATTCCATGGAATGCTCTTAACATCCCGATAGCAATGAATATATTAAATGCTTTGACAATAAATACATAAAAAAGATTCATCTGTGGAAGCCGTGGCGCTGTAAAAAGCACAACCAATCATCTGAGCCGGCCCGGCTAAAATAACTGGATGGCCTACCTGCCTGTCAGCCTTCCATCTGTGCACAAACTTATCTCGTGCCCTCATTGGTCATGTGCGCGTTCGTGTGTGTTGGGGGAGGGGCTCTGTAAGGAAGTCTGAAGGAAGAGGCAGATTTCTTTCCGGTTGTGTACTTTCATATTCTAGCGCACTCGAGCTGGTTTCTCCAAAATTACATACCCCACCTTTAAACTTGTAGGCCTGAGTGTATGCTATGTTGTTTTGACGTATCTAATAGGGATCAGTTACATTGAATTGTTCAGTTAAACATTTTTCTATGTGTACAGATGAAACTAATGAGGTGCTTGGTAGCTGCCCAACTAAAACAAGTTGATTAAAATAATCTGATGAAGTATACTGAGGCCTGTGTGCTGAATTGTACATCGTTTGGACTAGGCATTGTTGGAAGTTCTTTGTTATTGGTATACACAATACTCCGGTTTCTGCACTGATGCCAAAATAATAATGTTCCATATGTCAAACAGAGCAGTGTGTATCATTAACACTAGCAGCCTTACGAGCTGTGATGCGCCTCCACGGAGGGACAGGGTGAGAGATGAAAGGGTTGTGGGGAGAGATGTGAATGTGTGAGGAGAAGGTCACAGGTGCATGCTGGTGTTCTATAAACAATATGAACTCAGTTATTGTTGTTCGGAGCAACAAAAGCAGCACCTGATGCACACAGTTTATGGAGGCATTATCCGACTTTAATCCTCAGTGCCCAACTGCTTGAATTTCATCAAGTCATTCATCATTGAAATCTAAATTAAAATAAATAAATTACCTTTTTTAAGATTACTATGATTTACACTTTTAAAGAAAACATATTAAATGGCAAAAAACATACATTTGTGAACTGATAAACCCATTTAAAGAAGTGTGTCAGATGATTGAGTAAACTGAGCCATTATTGCTTTGATGATTTTAAATGGTGGCAATATGCCCAAATATAAAAAAGAATAAAGATTTAAAAGCAGACTAAGGTTCTAGCCAATAAATGAGAGCAGTGCTACGTCCCTGCAAAATGACAGTCCGGCCACTTTCCAGTGAAACGAAGAATCACCTCCAAGCGTCTAAAAGCTGCTGCAGTGTATTGCACGTTAAATACCTAAATAAATACACAATAATATTTTCTTACTTTCACTTCAAAAGGACAGTAAAAGTAGCGATATGTGTCTCAACAGAGAGGACCATCAACGTAATCTATTGGACCATCAGTCAATACTGCACGTGTGTGGGAAACATCACAGCTACATTATGATGCTAATGAGGTTAACGTCAATCATCAAAAGAAACAGTTGTCAAGGTAATGAATATAGAAGCTTCAATAAAATATAAAACACTGACAAGCCAAGGGAATCCCAGGTTAGAGTTAGCCACTCGTCAACCATTAGATTGAAAAGGAAATCGATCCCCTATTGTTTTGTACTTCCAACATATCGTTGCCGATCATCGATCTCCAGTGATATTGAGTGATTGTTTGCCTGACTGACCATTATATTTGGGCTCCATGTAGATAATAATTGCACAGTATTCTTAATGTTCTGATCGGATTGGAGAAGACATCAGAATTTGAATTTACTGCCAGTCAAATGACAGCAGATATTTTCACCCAAAAAGAGGCGTGACCATGAGGAAAAGTACCTGGATGAGTTGCTCTCATCTATTAGCAAGTGTCACCATGGCAACATTATTCTTCCTGTTTACATCTAGCAGAGCTCCCATGTATAGAAACTATTGTTACAGGACTTCAAATATGATTTTCTCCCAACTGGAAATAGGAAAATGAAAGATAATCAGAATTTCAGACTTCCTTGGCGTAGGCTATAAAATACGAAGCACACTTTAGTATTACACAGTTTTTGATAGTTACAGACACATAAGATCATTACTGAGACTTGAAGTTGCAAAGTGCATTCATACAGTATCTCTACTTGGACTAAAAGTGAAATAAATAATGCTTATTTCATTTCATTCATCCAGACAGACAGAGAGAAACAGGCTCACTGTAGGTGTTATCATCTCCCTGTTGCATTTACTGTACCCACATTATCCACATGTCTCCCATAGTTCTGAGTGAAACACTCCACTGGTGGCTGGAAATGAGACACAAAGGGAGGGAAGACACGGGGGAGACAGAGTTTGGGGAGAATAACTTTAAGGACTCGGGAGTGTGAGCACCATTTCTATGTTTTACATTTTGAAGTGTGTCGAGTCCCAATACTATGTCATCATATCCTCTACCTAAGACTACCTGATGTTAATATTCTGAAGTCGAAGTCTGTCCGAAAGAGGTGAAATTATCCAACATTTCACAAAAAAGAAAATATATAATTAATATTTTAAGAATTTCTACATTTTCGGTTTAGTACCTTCACCACTGCTATTATTGGGTTTCATCCAGAAACCCAATTACAGCTTTGCAAGTTACCCATACCATGGACACAGTGAATTACAGTGATATCAAAGTGTTCACAAATGGTAGCAATTCCATTTTTATCTACACACTTGTGCAAATGTAAATAACCCAATCATTAATAGGACACAAACTGTGATCTATAAGGCGTTGTACATGCAAGGTGTTGGTATTGTAAAAAGTCATGAATGAGCATGCAATAGTAATTTCCTTAGAAAACTGAAAGAAGTCATCTGGATTTCTAATCTCTCACTTTTATTTTGAAGTTGTTGTGTCAGCGGTGCAGCGTTCCTCACACACTGGCCATAGAGGTGTCTCATTGGATCTTTGAAATATTGTACAGGGTCTTCACAAAAATGCTTTATATGGCATAAGGCGATGATTATATAAAGAGCAGACACTTCCCGTGAGTGTTTGCCAGTAACAAGAGCACAATCCTCCAAATGACATATCAGAGATGGCATGAGCCCCCCCGGCCCCATGCTGCTGCAGGAGGAAATAATCACAGCTCTGTCTGTGAGGCTGATTTCCCCTGATGATGACTGACAGGTGTCTGAGCAGGAATCAGCCTGCGCATTCTAGATATTAGAGTGATTATGTGAATTTTGACGGGCAAATAGAGGGAAGGAGCCGTTGTGTCCCATATCGCCCTCTGATCAGCTGCTGTCAGTCTGTGGAGAGAAATTAATAAACGGAGAGGATCTAAAGAGATATTTGAAGAACCCACAGGCCACCGCTCGCTCATCCAGGCATTCTGACGTTATAATGGTGTATTGTGTCTGTTCGTGGTACTGATTGTTATGACTCAGTCTCCACCCAGTTCATAAAATACTTTTAGATGTGTAACTCCAAACTCCAGGGAATGTGTGCATTGTATGTTCAATTGTGTGTATGCTACAACACATCAATGTGAACACTCTTTGAATCAGATCTATGAGAAGGAGATTTGCTTCACCACTCGCAAAGCATTGACAAGACAAAAGCAAAGATGAGGCAGGAATTGACAGTGTCAGTCCAATCGTCTCATCCCCATCATCATCATCACCATCTCTACCACCACCATCATCATCATCATCTTCATCATCAGTCAATTATTACGCAGGCTTAGTGGAATACTCATTTCTGATTGGTCAATTTGGATTTCTTCGGTAACAGACAGCTGCTAAGGAGGATCAAGGGACTCTGTGCCATCGTGTCTTTCCGCAGAAAGAAGTCCGGTCAATTTAACGTCAACATTAGTTTTTCCCATCGGAAAACACCATGGAAAACTTTTTGAATATCAATTTTCATTAAGCTTTGGATTCATGGTGGCTTAATTGTCCCCAGTAAAGAAAAGAAGACAAGAAAAAGGGAACAAGAGAAGGAAAGAGGTTGAAGACGGAACACTGCAGTGGCCATGTTTAAAGATGTTATTGAATGTTTTTTTGGTTAGAAGCCTGCGTACAGTCTGTGCATAACACAAGCTGAGAAGAGCCAAGGTGGTTGCTTGAGAGTGACTAAAGAGAGTAGAGAGACTACTTAATATCATCACACCTAACACAAGTTCAACTTTAGCGGTGGTGATGTCAAGTCATGTGACTGTGATGTAGTTTGTATATAGCCTAAAATGTGCTATTTGCTCAAGGCTATTGAATTTACGCTTCAACCGTTATAAAAGTGGTGTTAATATGTGGAAGTGATCCTGCTGCAAGTATAATGAAGGTTTGTTTGCCACAGAGATTTGATGCTGCTATAATCCAAACTCCAATGAAAAAATCCTATTGACCTTTTGTAACATTCACTTTCGGGTCAGCTTACAAAAACACGTCATCACTGCACCACTCCATAGGCTTATCATTGTTAGGTGTGTAGATAGCAGATCAAGAGGTGTGTAAATAAATCCTTTTTGGAAATATCCAACTGGATATGTGAATGAAGTTTGATGAAACAACTGAAGTGTTCATCATGATGAGATGTGCTGAGAAGACGTGGGTAACAGTGGTATTGTGAGGGGCTCGGGGCAGAGTGAGGAAGCAGAGTGAAACAGAGGGATGAGCCTCTGTGCAGCGACGAGACCTCTTGGCGGGGTTAACCGCAAGGTAATTGAAAACTGGTCCGTCCATGTGACCGCTGTTTACTCGGTTCACAGCCCATTTATCTGCAGGTTTAGCTGATATTACTGAAGAAGGGCTGAATGGGCGCTTTGTACACCTTAACACCTTTAGAGGCTGTGCTGCACAAGTTTCAAGTCTCTTGACTGTCTCTCCATTTTACCAGCAGACTGCACATGCTGTCAGTGCTTAGAACACAGCTGTAGAACTGGACTGAACCATTAGCATGTCCATAAGCACTGAGGCTTCAGTGTCTAGGAAGTGCACACAGTCCAGTGGAACATTCCTGAAGGACATCAGCTTGTGCTCTTTACAAGGATGCGACATTAACTGACTGAATCGTGGCTGTGAGGAAACATTATGGCTGGCCCAACACCCTGTAATAGATTCATTTTGGTGATTTTTTCTGTTTCCAGGGACAAAATAGTGAACTACATGCATTTGGACAAATACACAGATACCTATTGACATCTAGGTGTGACCAACAATTATTCACATTTGCAACCTGTCCCAGCATTTTGCAAAATAAAAGGCTGGTGCAGGATGAATATATTACTAGCAGGAGGAAACCATATCTACAAGTGATGGTCTATATCCGGGTCAACAGTGGTCTATAACTTAAAATACCTCCTATGGGTCAGCTGTGCATAATTGTATATTTACATTTGTGTCAACACATGTCATGCCCAAGTAACATATATTCATTGTTGCTTGTTTTTTGCATTGAATTGAATGTCCATTTCATGTATGTGTTTCATTAAACCACACCAATCCGACAGTCAGCTGATTTTTGCCGTCAGTGAGAACCTCTGGTAGTTTTTGCGGTGCATCCTGCCTTCTTGACGCAAGGTGGCCCTTCTTGGCTGGCTTTTCTGACTTTCTGGAATGTTTAGTATAGAAAGCAGATCCGGCTGCAATCCCTTGAAACTGTTGGTGACATTAATCACTAATGTTGTCTTCTCAGCTTAAGTGAATCAATGCACCAGAAGAGATACAGTACAGACAAGAGTTTAACAAGCTGACGACTAAAGTCAAGAGGCTACAGACAGAGGCTCTTTTTATTCGTCATCTTCATCTACACAGATATTTTCACAACAGCATTGTGTTCAATAATTAAGCAAATATGGTGGGCTTTGTTTCATGCAAGTGTCATAACAACGGCTTGTTGATCCACATCCCAACATCATCCGGTTTCGCTTCTTTCTTTTTTTTTATAACAAAAATAGGGCTAGTTGTGTCTGTGGTATATTCAAGTGTGATTTATGGCAAGAGACAAAAGAAAAGGGGGAGTTGGGGAGTTTTAGCATTACAAATGAAAGCAGCAGAGATTACGATATCCTCACTTCAAGTTAACCATCATTTGATGAACTCACAGAAACCCTGGATTTTACACTCGTATGTTTGAAACCTCAAACTCCCAGTTTTGCTAACGACTATCTGTCATAAAAGTCTGCCTTTCAAGCCCAAGTTTAGATTTCATTTGAAGTTATTTCACACTTGACAAAGCTCCTCCAGAGCCGCAGAAGACATTATACAACTGTTTTCACAGGTTGAAGAGTACTCCTCACGACAAATGTAAGTTTAGTGCCCTTTGAATGGCTGGATTTCACACGTTTTTAACATTGTTTTCCTGGAATCTAAAAAGATGAGCTGTGTCAGCACTCAAAAATGATGATGGAAAAGGGAAGGCACGGCTCCTTCTGAAATGGGTTGTGGGTCCCATCAGTATTCAGATCATCAGCTTTACTGGGCTCCAGCTATTGTTTTGACCTCCATTTAACTCCATTCAAGGCTATGTCCACGTTTTCTGTTTGTGTTGGAAGCTCTGCGAGGAAAAGGAGCTTGGCGAAGCACACACTTACTGTTGTGTTTGTACTCTCACTGTAGCCTTGATCTTTGGCACCGCTGGGTGATGAACACTCTGCAGAGGTGGGAGGAGGAGCAGAATGTTGTGAGGGCTTTAGCTCACTGAATGATGTTATCCTCTGCACTGTTGAATACAACATTTGAAAATACAAGTTTTAAGGTTAACCATTTGCATTCACGTCAGGAAGCCTGAACACTGCTCACATTCATCTCAAAGAAATGCGCTCCGTAACAATAAATGAAATGCATCTTCCAGATAGTAGAGTTGATATCTCTGATTTTGTTTGTCTATACAATTACAGACGTTTATATCAAGATGTGTCCGGGTTGAAAAAGAAAGTTAAATGTAGGAAAGTAACATGTGTGTAATAAAAAAGTGGTCAACTGAAAATGATTATATAGGATTTGATTTTAAATGGAGTGGGGCAGAATCAATATGTTTGTAGCAGCCACAAGCCATTTGATTCAGTGCTGTTGGAGATACAGATCAGCAACTACATTTCGTCTTGAGAAAAAATGTGTGTGGTTGTTGAGAGAAGAAAATTATTTATTGCAAAGTTGTGAACAGGAGGAGGAGGGAGGAGGGAGGAGGAGGAGGGTTAAGTAAAATGGTAATTGTCTCTATAAACGACTCACAAATATACAGTATTTGTATTTGACTTTCAAAGGGGGTTAAGATACAGTATTCACTCAAACTGCTAGCTTATAGCAAACATTTATCAAACGCCAGGGAACTAGCTTCAGTGGCAGAATCATCTACATTTGGTGAGCAGTGGTGGGAAGTAACTAAGTACATTTACCTAAGTATCGTACTTTGGACATATTTGTACATTACTTGAGTATTTCCATTTAATGCTACTTTATAATTCTTCTTTGCTACATTTCAGAGGCAAATATCATACTTTTCATTCCACTACATTTATTTAACACATAGTTACTCGTTACTGTGTACATACTGTATAAGAACACTCGATAAGCTGATATGGTCAAATGCAGTACTAATCTACACAGTATCTAACTTTTTGTATCTAATATTAAATATTAACTTTTAATACTAAAATGCAATCATGTATAAAAACAGGATAATATAATTTAGTTTAGTTTAGTTTTAGTTTAGTTTATTTTTTTTTTTTTCGAGCGTGTAAAACCAAAGAAAATACAAATGAAACAAAAGGTGATACAGACATGATACAGTACTATATAAATGAATGCAATAACAAAACGAAACATTTAAATAATAATTGAATAATCTGCAGTATCATTGTCTGATATCAATAAACAATAAACATAATATAATAACCATAGTAATAATACTTTGGTAAGATACATTCTCCATAACAAGTACTTTTACTGTTGATACTTGAAGTATATTTAGCTGATAATACTTAAGTTGTTCATATTATTCTGAAAAGGGTCATTTTGCTGAATGAGTACTTTTACTTTTTGTACTTTAAGTACATTTAGATTCTTTTACCTTTTATTTAAGTAACATTTAGTAATAAGGACCGTATTGGAGTGTTTAAAGACCATAATACTTTTACTTAAATTGGACCTATCATGCTATATTTGAATCATATATTGTAGGGCCATACCTATATAAAACATGTCTGTGAAGTTTTTGTTTCAAATAGCCATGCCTCATTTCGCTCTATTTGCTCTTTTCCAGCCCTGTTTTTGCAGTGGCTGATTCTGTGGCAAATGAGCTGCAGCTGACCACACCGCCCTGCAAAGGAGGGGGGCGAGGCACGAGCGTCATGTTACCATGCCACGGCAACCTCTCATTCCCCTGATAGGTGGAGTGTTGCCCATGTAGGCGGAGCGTCACCGCCCAATATTCCAGGCTGACGTCGGGTCGGATGGAATCTGTATCCGCTCGTTGTAGCCCCGTTTTTAAAAGATTTGGGTACGGAGGAAAATAGAGAGGGTTGTGTTTTTTGACACTTGGTGAGTTCCCTGGAACACCGGGGACACATATTCATGTATAAAAGACGTACAAAAGTGCATTTTGCATGATAGGTCCACTTTAAGTACAGGACCCGAGTACTTCTTCCAGCACTGTTGGTACCAGTCATAGCCATCGCACAACAATGGAGTTCTGTGGTTTAGAGGAATAATAGAATTTGGATACACACACCATGCCTGTTAGTTAGTAGATCCATTCTTTGTTTGCAGGGTTAACAAGAAACCATATCCCACTTATACTCCAATGTGTCCTGCCAGCAGTTTGAACAGGTTCGCTGAGACTGTGGAAGCAGGTTTGTGGAAAAGAGAGCAGCTATTTGCCCTTTTAAGAATAACAAGCTTGTACAAGGAATAGATAAAACACAGAGAATGATTGAACCTGCACCTAATGCTGTTTCCGTTGCAGAGGCTACACAGGATTATGTCACTGTACATCATGTACGACTACTCCTCCTGACACAAATTCTATCTAAATGTGGTTCTGTTTGTCTTTGTGTGTATTTGTAAACTGCTCATAGTCCGCCCTCCAACCGGAGATGGGGTGCAGGCAGCACGCCTTGCAGCCCGAACCCCCCTCCACCTTCATCTCTCTCTGTCCCTTTATTGCCACACCTGACAGGCTGCTATAATTGATTGTGCTGAAGGAATTACGGCGACGGCTTCTGATGCGCTAGGTGCTTAAGTTGACGTCTTCAGACACATTAATATGGAAATCCCTGTAAACTAAATGATATTTGTCCCCCTTTTTATGCAAATGTTTACCACCAAGCCAGTTATCACTTTGATGTTTCACTTGGAAGAGCTATGGTTTGGACTGCATTTCCTTGGCTGGATGTACCGCTACCAATTATGCACTGCATTCAAGATAAAGTCCCTCTAACCTTTATTACAAAGGCCTTTAATGTTCCCCTCGTGTGGGGCTTCTTCTTCATGGTTTGGTATTTAAGGAAACGGTTAGCTCTACATAAAGTGTGCCTTTCATAGTTAGCTGCTTGAATATGATTTTTAACGTCCAAAGAATACAAAAAAACAGTTTTAAAGAGTTTTTGATGAAGGTTATTGGGCCAGAAAAAGAGATATCAGGGTTTTTAAAACATGTGCATGTCCAAACAAATTGTTCTGTTCCCACCTCTCTTGGTTTTGAAGTAACTTCCAAGCCCCCAGACCTGCCCTTCTTTAAAGCTGCTCTCATCATATTTCTATAGAAACAAAATGAGAGTTCTAACCAACTATGCAGCTCTCCTTAGTTGAGCATTTTGTAGCTTGTTAGCTTGTCAGATTTCATTGTTCTTGTTAGCAGCATTTAATAAAGGCAGCTCCTTTCACTGAGAAGGCTCTGATGAACCCGGGATGTGTAAATAAATCAATGTTTGCTAAAAGAAATTGCCCTTAACTTTATAGAGTGATAATATGCATGTTGAGTTTTCAGCTTGTTCTGCTGCTGTCCATGCAGCTTGAGGATGCACAAGCTGATGGTCGTAGGGCCCTTTAGTGTCCCAGATCCCAAAAGTATTAGGGTGCGTCTCACTTCGGTTATTTTTAATTTCCTCGCTCCTCGGGCTCGGTATCACCGGAAGTTAATTTGTCTGCCCCATCTTGAGTAGCGTCCCAGTGGCCTTATTTGTGCCGGAGGACCGAGGATCGAGGAGCGATAACGGAGGAGCGATAATGGAGGAACTACCAGACCATCCTCCGGTGAAATCCTCAGACACTCGCCCCGCCCCCTTACTATGTATCGCTCACTGATTGGGCGATGCAGCGCATGCACTGATCTGGCTGCTGTCAGACATCAGCTGTGCGGTGTCATCACAAACGGACGTCGCTTCACGTGACGCTCCGGAGGAAAGGACGTCCCATTGCTCTTAAAACTCATTTCCCTGCTTCTCGTGGTTTCCTTGCGTCTCTCCATGCTTCCCTGGTGGGAGGGACTAGTCGCAGGGAAACGACGCAAGTGAGGGACGCAAGGAATCCATTTAACCGAAGTGAGATGCACCCTTAGTCTACTATTACTAGACTTAAATAGATTAGAATCATCAAAAGCTTTATTTTCAACTGCACAGTAGATAGAGTGTAGTTATGGCAATGAAAAGTCCCAGACCAAACAATAACAAATAATACAAAATGGTGCAAAAAGAAACATATTAGAAATAATATAAAGACATCAAATAGTGCAAGAGAATGTTGCATGATCAATGTTCAAGTAAATGCAGAAGTCTATATTTAGGTGCGGTTTTGGCCAGTGGGTTAGATCAGTGATTCTCAAATGGGGGTACGCGAACCCCTAGGGGTACGTTGGGGTACTGCAGGGGGTACGTGAGATAAAAATAAATAAAAAGGTTAATTAAAAAAAGACCATGCATGATTACAAAAATAATCTTAGTACAATAAGTTGAATAGAAAACACAATTGTATATAAAATATTCCTAGAACCACTAAGGGGGTCCTCGTATAAACATGTCAAATGTGTGTATTGTAGTTTATAGTTTTTCATAATATATCGTTTTGTTAATTGGTTTGTTCAATATGACTTCGAAACCCGCAAAGCGCTTTGAGCACCTGGAAAAGCGCTCTAATAAAAATGTAATGCATTATTATTATTATTATTATTATTATATGTAAAATATAGAAATACAAGCAAAAAACATAATGTACCATTAAATACTGTACAGTGGAATAAAAGACTGCTTATTGTAATACAACATAAATATTTGAGTTGCAAATAGATGAATGCTAAAAAGTGATGAAGACTCTTCACAGTGCTCATGTGTTTAACATTCACTAATTAATTGAGGTATAAATCAGCTGTGAGTAGGTAGGAATATAAGTTTCTATAAAGCGTTAAAATGTGCAGCGGTTCAGGTCTGCATGTCAATCTCCTGGCAGTTACTGCACTATGTGGCTTTGGGAGCTACATGGACCCCAGTGCAAAGCCACAGAGGACTGCACAGGTCACCACAGTGTCTACTTTTAATATTGTGACCTATTCATTTAGTTACAGCTCATTACCCACTCCTCGGGGCTATTGTAAAATCAGCGGTTAATCACAATCACCTTATGTTCCCATATCATTTTATGATGCCACAAACCTCACTGAAACGTGGATTCTACAGAAGCAGTTAAGCTCATAGTTGCATAATGATAAAGGCACTGTAAAATAAAGCCTGCAGAGTGTTTGACTCTGTAGGTGAACGTGACATCTGCAGTATGAGGTGGAGTGGTGCTGGTGTGGCTGTGTAGTGCAGGCCGCTCCACTGGCAGGGATTCGTTGGCTCTTATCTTGATGGGATGCTTTGACAGGTACTGCATCACATTAAAGGCCTTACCAATCTTCCCTGTCACATCCAGCAGGAGGCTCACAGATAGGAACTCCCCCCCCCCAACACTTTTCGTTTTCTCTTCTCTCACCCACATTTTCTTACACGACATATTGAATTTTCTTCAGGTTTCAAAGACAAAATAAAGACATGCAGTATAGAAGCAAGATCACTAACTCTATCGAATAAGTCAAAGACATAGACCCCAAAGCCACCTACACACTTTCTATAATGTGCTTATGTTTTCCTACGAAGACATTTCCATTGGCTCAGAGGGTGTTTGATGCTTTCCTGGAATGCTTTTCTCTTTAAACTTTAAACTTTTTTACTTTCTGTGTTGTTGGGAGCTCGACAGAAACAGAGCAGCAAAGTTATTGGAAATAATTAGGGCTTAAATTACCTCTGTGGACATAACAAAAATCATATACATTTTAAATGTTACATGTACCTTAGACTTAATATAATTTAACCCGGTTAGCTATCTCCTATTGACAAGGTTTGGAAAGATTTGACTCAATTTTATTGTCATTGCAGAGAATACAGTTACTGAGACAAGGAAATGCAGTTTAGCATTCAACCAGAAATGCATCAAACAGGAAATTCCAGAGAAGTGTGAATATAAAGTGGTTTATATAATTGAACAGTAAATGGTGGATAATATGCCAAGTTATATATTCAGTATGAACAGAACATTTTCCAAGCAATAATGTAATGAACTTGGTGAAGTTGCAGTCGATAATGTCAGAAGGGACAGATGGACTGTCTTTAGTCTCTTCCAGAAGATCAAATGTTGATAAGCCTTATTCATCACGGCCGAAGCTTTGAGAGTCAGAGAACACCTCAAAGATTTGGACTTCCGAAAAACGTTCATCCTCCATCCCGTTCATGTGGAGAGTGGCGCGAGTGCCACCATTGGTCGTCTTTCAGTTCAAGATGAGCACTTTGTCCGTCTTGATGTTGAGAATAAGGTTGTTGTGCCGTCTGCTGCCAACTTGATATTGTTACCGTGTACAGGCTAGGGTGAAGATGGAGTAGTGCAGAGGACTACGCACACAGCCCTGTGGCACGCCGGTGTTCAGGGTGAACGTTGAGGAGGTTTGATTGTTTAACCTACCGGAAACTGTTGGGCAGGAAGTCCAGAATCCAGTTGCAGAGGGATGTGTTGATGTAGAGCAGAGGTCACCAACTACATTTGTCCAAGGGCCAAAATTAATCCAGAGATTTTTATATATATATCTATATATCAGAGGTCGCGTTAACTGAATATTTTCCGTCTGACGGATTTCTTTCAACAATGACGGAAAAATCTGAAAGCAGTCCGTCATTTTGACAGATTAGAACAAACTCGGAACAGCGCCAAAGTTTCCCCGCAGTGAGACTCCGGTGTTATGCCGTGTTATGCATGCCCTCCAAAAAGGAAATGATACCGTTTCCAAACCTAACTTTGCCGTACAAATCATTGAAATGTCTGTGAGTTTTGGCACAGTTCACGAGCATGCTCTTCCCCCCCTCATCTTATGTCTTCCTGTTGTGGTGGTAGGTATAGGTAGAACGCAGTGTTTGAGATGAGCCAAGACAAGCATCTTGAAGCACTTGATGATGGGGGGGGGGGTGCTACAGAGCGGACCCTAACCCAGAGCACCAATCGGAGATGCCATCAAGGCCAGCAGAATCAATGCAACACATTTCAGTTGGTAGACAGTGAGGGGCTGGTGGTCTGCCTTTATAGGCGCCGTGAGTTTACAGCAGATTCTCAGCAGAAGGAGCCGAGTAGTTCCTGGTGTTCAGGAAACGCGCTTTCATATATGTGAAGGTACCAACGTATGAGTGCAGAAGGCAGCAGAACTAAAGCTAATTTATCTTTAAATGTAAAACTTAATAACTGGTGGAATACCACAGTTTACTGATGGGAATTTGAAATTGAATTAATTACTTTACAAAACACAAGGATTTGAGCCTTTGCAGACAAAAGCACAACAACCTATATAACACACTACAGGAAAGGTAACCCCAAAAAGCATAATAGAGCCTCTTAAATCCTCTAAGATAAGCTGTGCTCAATACTTTTCTTTCACAACATTGCCTTTAGCTATCTCAGCAGATGTATTGTATCTCCTTCTCCTATGCATATGATAGTTTGCTGTAATCATGACCATGTTGTTTCCCGATGTTTAGGTGGAATCCACCCAGAGTATGATCAGGATCCTGGGACTCTCAGCCACGCTGCCCAACTACCTGGACGTGGCCTCCTTCCTGCACGTCAACCCCTACATCGGCCTGTTTTTCTTCGACAGTCGCTTCAGACCCGTGCCCCTCGGACAGACCTTTGTTGGCGTCAAAGCCACAAACAAGGTAAACACACAAAGATGATGAAGTATTTACAAACCTCTATGACCCTGTAAATGTATCATGCACAGATGTATCCGTATTTTATCCGTTTATCAATTTTATGAACTATTTCAAGAAGAACGACTGCTACACCCCACAAGTTCTTCATATTATATTTGTGTTTAAGCTGTATGTATCTGCAATTCATTCGTCTCAGTTAAGTAATAACAACATGTGTTGTAATTCTGTGTCCTGTTTAGATCCAGCAGCTTCATGACATGGAGGAGATTTGTTACAACAAAGTTCTGGAGCAGGTTAAAGAAGGTCATCAGGTAAGGGCTCTTTTGCATATTGAGAACCTTCTAGAAAGCAGGTGACATCAGGAGGAGGACATCATATTTGAATTCATACAACTGAAATACACATACGAAAATATTCATACCCTTCAAAAAGTGAAAAGGCAAGCTTCTTCTGACCGAAAAGAACGAGATGAAGTCTAAGCGTATCACACCAACACTTTTACATGGATCGTGTTCTTTTTTAATGTTAACACTCAAAGTGAACTTAACACTTCAGGTATTCTCCTTCCCTTTTTAACCAGGCTTCAATCTACTGCATTGCTGTCATACATCTTCATGATTTCTCTAGTGAAATGTTTGGACTAGAAGAACCTAAAGAGGAACAGTAATAATAAGTTAGGGAGGCTTTATCTATATATTATTTAAAAGTGCTTCATATACACACATAAGAAAAATTGAAATTAATAAATTAGAAACAAATAACATATCAAAATACAAGAGACAGACCCAACTCAAATACACAGGTCAGGGACTGAGATCTATACAAATAGAGAATAAAGGCTCTTAAAACTGTCCAGAGATTCAACAAGTCCGTTGATTATAAGACGATAGGCTCTAAAACTACAAAGGTGGAATTGCAGATGGAGAGGGAAATGGATAGATGTAGTGATTGAATTGGTCGAATGGAAGAAGAATCAGGAACAAATACATATCTGACATATATACTGGGCAAGGGTCATGCAGTGTTTATACGTGATTAACAGGATCTTGTCATTTATTTTACAGGAAGGAATGAAAAAAAATATGCTCAATGTAGTTTTTCACGTATAGGACCTCCTGCAGCAGAGGTCGCGTTAACCGAATATTTTCCGCCTGAAAGATTTTTTTTAACAATGAGGAAAAAATCTGAAAGCAGTCCGTCATTTTGACAGATTAGAACAAACTCGGAACAGTGCCCCCGCAGTGAGGCTCCGGTGTTATGCCGTGTTATGCATGACTGCCAAAAAGTAAATGATACCGTTTCCAAATCGTACTTTGCCGTACAGATCATTGAAAAGCGCTAACAGTTCACAAGCGTGCGCCCCCCCCCCCCCCCCCCCCCCTCGCCAGAGTTGTGTAAAGGCCGACGGGTAATAATGGACTTTGACGGAAATGTTACGATCCTGTCCGTCAACATGACGGGCAGTGAAAAAGTCTAGCGCAACCTCTGTCCTGCAGTATATATTTTCCCAAACCCTTTGGATTGAACACCTGCTATCTGAAGTCTCTGACGACCTTATCTCCCTCAGTGTTACCCTCCCCCTTCCTTCTCCCATCCACCACCCTCCGCTCATTCTGCTTCCACTCTGCAGCCTCAGCAAGTCTGCTGGGAGGATGAGAGTTGTGAATTCAGACTTTACCGTTTAGCTCCCATCTGCTGCAGGAGTTGAACCCCCGTTTGAGCACCGGTGTTATCCTGTCTGCCTCATTTTATTGCAGGTGTTCACACACGCTTACACACACCCTTTTTCTAGCATTGTTCATCTAGCTCTCTTGCCCATTATATCCCTCAGAGACACACTTCAAATGAATCTTGCTGCAGCCATGGGAAACTTGTAAACTAACCTAATTCTACTTTACCACTAACAACTTTTTGTATCCCCCTCTTGACACTCTTCAATGGGCCAGTCCGCCCTGTGGGTTTGAGGCCGCTGAGGCCACAGATCATCTCGGGGGGGGCCTCCCTATCGCTCATTATTAAATTGTCAAGAAGTGGCTGTGACATATACTAGTTTCATCTGGGAGGATCTGATGGATGACATTTCCTTTATGATTTTCCCAGCACCCTCCTGGTGGGAAGCATGCTGCCAGAAAGAAGTTTAATAAGCAGAGAAGCGGCGGTTACTGCCGACAATGCTTCCACAGCGCTCAGTGGTGCTGATAAAACACCTTCAATAAATAACGCTTGCTGCAGTGGTCTCTTCGGACCTACTGTGTTTGTAGCATACACACAGCCGGTAGCTGGAGGTGTGTGCAGTCATGCAATGTGCTTTGGTCTAATAAAAGATGTCCATACTAAGAAACAAAAAGACATCAAAACAATATCCGCAGGGTCTTTCATGGCTTTTTACAGGTAATTGTAACACTTATTTAGTGCTCTATTATCGTTTGAATGTGCAATACTTATCTAAATTGTCATTTACACACCTTCTGTTTTATTTTATATTACCATGTGCCCCTGAAATTGTTAGAAGTATAGCAAATGGGAGTGTCTTTAATTTCAATTATTCAATAATAATCAGTTATTTTCTTTCTTTTTCTTATTGACCAAAGCTGCCGTCGCATGATATGCAATTTGCTCTTTGCACATTGCAAGGTAAGGCGCAAAGCCTCGCAATGGAAACAGCTAGTTTGTTTATGGTTACCTCCCCTGCTTATTGTTAAGCAGTCATCTGATTGATTTTGTGTTTCAAGGTCAATCAACTTATCAGTAGCACTCCACGATCTGGAAGTTAGCATTGCAAGAACAACAAAGAGCAATGGCATTTCTCCGTTTGATTTTGGATTATTGTATAAAATAATATCAGTTGCAAACGTTTACAGGTGTTGTTCAGCAAGATAATATCCAGGTAATAACACCACATATATAATTGTTGGTGTGTAAATGCAATCGCCACAAGTAAATAGCTAACAATGTAAAGGAACTACATCACAGACGTATGGCTTCATGTCACCACCGCTAAGCTAAAGGCGGCTAATGTTCGACATGATGGCTGACACAAGCTACAGAAATTCTCCAGTGGGGTATTTAATAACCTGTTTTATGTAAACAAATGTCAACATCTATTAAGCTTGGGGTAAGTCATCATAAATCATTGACTTTGGGACGAGGGAACTGGAAGTGGTAAAATGCCGACTCATAAGGTTTTAGCACTCATTCCTGCACCACTATGACGGAAGGTTAAGGGAGTCTTACATTTGATCCATTAAATGTTGAACTTGTTGACTTGAAATTCCAATTTTACAGATTGGAAAAACTGCATAACCAGCTGAACTTCTTTGTGATTATGTGTCAATGTTGTGTTCCTCCTTATCTTCTGTCTTTGTATGCCTTAGGTGATGGTGTTTGTCCACGCCCGTAATGCCACAGTGAGGACGGCAATGGGTCTGATCGAGATGGCCAAGAACCATGGAGAGATATGCGTCTTCCAACCAAACCAGGGGGCAGACTACGGCCACTGTGAGAAACAGGTACAATGTCCTTTTAAAAGCATCATCTAAAATCTTTTAGCTTAAATTCCCTCACAACAACACAGGGTTGTCAGGGTATGATTGGTCATTTTGGTTTTCAGCATAGTCAGTCACATTAGCTTTTTCTAATCCCATAGGCTAAATTGCTGTTGTAAACGTTTCCAGAGGTTATGGTGTTTGATGTTGGTTACAAAACTGGTTAATATGCCAAGAACAAGATTTCACAAACAAAAACAAACATTATCTGTTTATTCCCATGGAATTGCCCTGTCAAGTAAATCTGTTGAATTTACTTAAGTGAACTTTGATACACAAATGTGTATGTGCGCCTTGACAGTGCTGACCTGATGATGTCATGCTCTATTAACTTTGTTCCGCCATCTACTTTTACATAACCGTCCTCTGATGACGTATAAACTCCAAAAACAGGCAACACGGCCAGTGAGTAACTCAGCCACATGTCTTGAATAAACTCGTTCTCACAGTCAGATTTCTCGGCGTGGCTCCCGAGTTCAGGCGCATTTATGGCTAACTATTGTGTCGTAGGTTAGCGTGCCAGCTACAGCAGTTTGACAGTTAGCCCCAACATTATATAAGTCAACAAGCTCTCATCTCAGATGTTTAGGGCCCGAGCAACGACAAAGTCGGAGCAGAGGACCTGAGTTTGCAAAAGTTTGCTAATGTGAAAACCGATTTTTGGTAAGGGGGTTGGGTTCTGAATTCGCCACGCCCACACTGTGAAATGATTGTGGTATACTCTTATGAACGGCAGCAGAACACTCGGCAGAGAGTTCCTGTTTTATAGATAATGTTTTGCCCCGGCCCCTACTCTTTAGCTCCACTCCCCTCTTACATAACTCATGCACTGATTGTCACAGACACTTGCGGGAGGTATCATTTCACTCGGAAGAGCATGGGTGTGGACAGGTAGAGTGCAGCCCACCAGAGCATGGGAGTGCAAGAGCCGTTCAAAGGTTTAATTTGAGGAAATGCAGGTAGATTTTGCTGTGCTGCATTTATTTGATGTCCCACATAAGACATAGAACTTTGACACAACAACAGAAACAGAGGAAAAGTCACAGATAAAGATTGTCTGGGACAAAATGCTCCACATTTTTACACGACTGCACATTTACACAGACTAACACCAGTTATGCCAAAGAGAACAAGTTTGATATAAGAAAAGAGAATGCAGCTCATCATTACTGTCAACACAGTTTTGGTGCTACATTACATGTGTGGGCAGGCATGAGAGCAGGACCCTCTGTGTGAATGTGTGTGTATGTGTGTGTGCGCATGTGTAATTAATGGTTTCTCTGCTGTGAGAGTACACAGAGGTGGAGCTACATTCTCCCTCAGAGGATAGCCAGTCAAGACTCCGACTCGCGTATTTAAATCTCCTGCAACAGAAGGCAGAGTGATAAATTTAGTAACCTTTTCCTTCATTCCCTGGGGCTGAGCCAAGATTGATGCGCCTGTAATCTCTCCTCTATTTAAATGGGATATGTATACAAATCAGATCACTTTTCATGCTTTCTAAAACTGGAAATGGAGACAAGAGATTATGTTAGGGGACTAAAAATGGGTCTTTGTGGCCTGGTTAGTCTTTGAAACAGTACGTTAAAAGCATTTGTGCAAGTGTTCCCGCAGTATAAGTACATGAATGAAGCGTGTTGTGTTTGCACTAACTGTACGTTAATTCACTCCTGGCCCTTCTGCCTGTTTCCCAACATAATGAGAATTATCCACTCCATTAGTCCATCTGAGTGTTTGTCAGTCGGGCCTGCTCTGAAGGAAGAGGCTCAGGTTGATTCCACTCTAAGCCCACACAGAGATAATGCACTGCTTATTTGCACTCTGGAAATGGCCCCACATTAATATTTATAGGTGTTTTTTAATCTCCAATATGCATATGCAGTGAAATAAAGCACCTCTAAGGTCAGCCATATAATTTAGCATTTATTTATCCAGCTTTGAAAGTCAGAAGTGATTCCACCATATTTTTCTCTGCTAATGTTATTTAATTGGCTTAGTCCCCGGGGATTGGAGAGGCTGTCAATCAAGCTTAGATATCTTAATGCACACACTCCAATCAATTCTTGTTAAATACAGTTTGTGGTGAGCGATGATAAAGTGCTGTTGATGTTGAACACTTTCCATGAGAGCATTTCAAACAGTAGCCCCGCACTCCTAAAGTATTCAGACCCTTTACTAAAGCAAAAGTACAAATACTACACTATAAAAATTCTCTATTACAAGTAAGAATCCTGCTTCTGTAATGCTACTTACTCAACGTATGATCACGTAAATGTACTTGAGGTATTAAGATTAAAAGTATTCATTGAAGAAAAGCAAATATTCACGTTTGATAAATATCAAATGACATCAAAATGAGTTCAACAATTAGCAAAATTGCTGCCAATTAACTTTCTATCAATTCTCTCATTGTCTTAGGTACTAAAATATAATGTTGGCTATTTTAGCCTAAATCAAAACATATTATTTAACAGTTCCTCATATTGTTTCTGTGTTAACGTCTTCATTTATAAGGTAACTAAAGCTGTAAAATAACTGTAGTAAAGTAAAATGTGCATTTTATCCCTTGTATATGTACATAACTCTGACAGTGCCCCTTATGCTTGGGTTTTAATAGCTTTCATATCAAATAAACATTAGAATATACTGCCTAAAGTATTGATAGTGAGCACATGGCCTTATTTAAGTTCACTGTGTGGGACAGAACTGCCACTGTGTGTTCAAACCCACAGTTACTCTATCTTGTCATAACTTTTGTATTATCATTCTCCATTATCAAGAGGCCCTGCTCAGTGAAGATTACTCTGTGCAGTGCATCCCCCACTGAAAGCATATGCAAGTGTGTTCGGTAACATAATGCCCCCCAGATGTTGATTTTGAAAACAAAATAAGGAAATTATGTTGGAATGTCGATAGATGTAAAAGGACATTTATAGTAATTTAGTGGGAATGCTGTAACAGCATTCCAACTATCTGTTCTTCTACACACGAAATTCTTTAATTTTATTCCGCCCGTTATTTTGCCGGTCTTCTCCACCTGCATTGAACATCGCAGAAACTCCGTTCAAACATCAAAACGTTCAGCTCGGTCGGGAATCGAGTGCTATTACTTTAATCATTCATAACTTTCATAATTCCAGAGATACAGCCCATAATTCATCACATGTTTAACCATTGAAGTCAAGGGAGAAAATCTTCAGACTTGAACAATCTTCATGCGACTTCAACTGCTAACTGTTCCTTCATACTTTCACTCAGAAACCTCATTCCAACTTTAAAATGTTACACATCTTTCTGACATTATTCGTGTAACACAACTTTTAAATCTGATTCTTACTTTTAGAGATATTAAACATTGTTCAGACCTTTGTTAAAGAGGCTTTCTTCAGATTTTAACATTAACTAGAGTGCATGATGTCACAGCTAGAGTGTAGGAAATCTTTAAAGCTGCCATAATTCCCAAACCCTACATTCCTGACACATAATCTTTCATGACAAACGTAGGAAAACATCTCGTAGCTTGAAAAATGACAAATAATTAAGCAAAATAATTAAACAAAATGCCTCTTGAGGGCATGAAGTGACAAAAACGTTCAACATGTCTCCATTAAAGCCCATTGTAATTTCAGGCTGATATTTCCTCACAGCAGCAGCCGCACACTTTTAGTTAATCTGCCAAAAAGGCCACATTATTAACCCGAAAGTACACAAAAAGCACACTTCAGATACTCAAGGTCCTTGAGATGCTTCACGCTTTGAAATTTCACCGATATCTGTTACGGTTCTTCAACAAAACGTTCACATGTAACAGGTTTATCTCTCATTCAGAACAATGGAAACCTTTGATCTCTGGACACCTCGTTAGCTCAAATGTAAACACCTGTGTCATGGAACACGATGATGTCATAACTCCAACTGACATGCTCAGAGCAGCAGACTTCAGATAATGGTTAATGGTCCTGCCCTCAACAGCTCTACGTCAATTATGGGGTGTCATCATATGCCGAGATCATAAGATCAAGAGGGCGATCAAGAGAAGAGAGAGAGGGTGATCAAGAGGAGAGAGAGAGGGCGATCAAGAGAAGAGAGAGAGGATGATAGAAGAGTGAGAGGGTGATCAAGAGAAGAGAGAGGGCGATCAAGAGAAGAGAGAGAGGGCGATCAAGAGAAGAGAGAGAGGGTGATCAAGAGAAGAGAGAGAGGATGATAGAAGAGTGAGAGGGTGATCAAGAGAAGAGAGAGGGCGATCAAGAGAAGAGAGGGCGATCAAGAGAAGAGAGAGAGGGTGATCAAGAGAAGAGAGAGAGGGCGAGCAAGAGAAGAGAGAGAGGGCGAGCAAGAGAAGAGAGAGAGGGCGATCAAGAGAAGAGAGAGAAGAGAGTCAAACTAAAGTGGAGACATGGCAGAAACCCTACAGTGAAGTGTTCTCCTGTGAGAGGGCGATCCAGAGAAGAGAGAGAGGGCGATCAAGAGGAGAGAGAGAGGGCGATCAAGAGAAGAGAAAGAGAAGAGAGAGAGGGCGATCAAGAGAAGAGAGAGAGGGCGATCAAGAGAAGAGTGAGAGGGCGATCAAGAGAAGAGAGAGAGGGTGATCAAGAGAAGAGAGAGGGTGATCAAGAAGAGAGGGTGATAGAAGAGTGAGAGGGTGATCAAGAGAAGAGAGAGAGGGCGATCAAGAGAAGAGAGAGAGGGTGATAGAAGAGTGAGAGGGTGATCAAGAGAAGAGAGAGAGGGCGATCAAGAGAAGAGAGAGCGGGTGATCAAGAGAAGAGAGGGCGATCAAGAGAAGAGAGAGAGAAGAGAGAGAGGGCGACCAAGAGAAGAGAGAGGGTGATCAAGAGAAGAGAGAGAGAAGAGAGAGAGGGCGATCAAGAGAAGAGAGAGAGAAGAGAGAGAGGGCGATAGAAGATTGAGAGGGTGATCAAGAGAAGAGAGAGGGCGATCAAGAGAAGAGAGAGAGTAATGTAACCTCCTAATGTAATGTATAACTCCTGTGAAAATGTTCAAAAAGTGCTCAAACTTCACATGTGTGCTAACAGTCCAGCCGTGAAGACATCTACGGGACAGTTTTGAGATTTCTTCAAATGCCGTTGCCATGGCAACACAATGCTCACCATGAAACACGGTTTTCTCATAACTTCAGTGAAAATGCTCCAAAGGCCCAAAACTTCACAGGTTTGGTAACGATGCAGCCATCAACGCATCTAAGCGTATTATGGGATGTGATCAAATGCCGTTGGCATGGCGACAGATCATTCGCCATCAAGTTAGTTCAAAAGTTTGCAGTTCAAATATTCTGCTGCTTTTCCAAGCCTTTTTACTTTATTTTCTTCTCTCATCACACATTCAAGCCCCCAGTGTTCATGTATCATTTCAATCTAAATTCTTCACTTTCTTCTTACACATTACATTTCAGCATAGCAATTCAGCGGCAGCTTTTCAGCATAAAGCATTCCCACTAGCAATTTCTTCAGGAATTGCATTCTCTAGTTGTATTTATTACTGAAAATGAACCAGCAGCACCTTACACTGCTTATCTCGGGGAGCCAATAGTCTTAGTTTTGAATTGTACAATTACATTTTGATTATTTGCCTCATGCTTGACTTTCATGTTTAAGAAGGCACATCTTTTATTATAAAAAGAAAGATCCTAGAAAAAGTAACCCTAGCAAATACGGCAGCCAACTACTATTTTTCAAATCAAATCAAATCAAATCAGGTTTTATTTATATAGCACATTTTTAAAACGATTTTTGGTCGAGCCAAAGTGCTGTACATACAGTAAAAATACCTTACAATAAAGCCAACTACTATTTTTATTATAGATTCCAAATATTTTCACAATGAACTGTTTGCTCAATAAAACCAAATGACCCAAAGGTATTCAGTTTACTATGACCTACTATTACAAAGACAAATAAATGAGGAATTCCTGAGTAGTGAAAAGTTGGAACTATGTACCGGACTGTGTAATCAGCATGCCATTGGACATGTGGTTCTCCTGGCTTACTCCTCCCCTTCTGCTATCGTCTGACCGTTTACAAAACTGCTTACTATACTTAGCACCGATTAAGATTGTTTAAAGACAGAGAAACATCCACAGAGTTTTCTCCTCTGTAGCCAGCAGAATGGTAATGTGTGCATCCAGCCCTTCACCAGCGCTGACTCAGCACTGTGCAGAATGCTCTGGATATGGCAGACTAGTCTAACTGGTGACTAGTGACATCAACACCTAATTGAATTCAGTTGGCAATGGATTTTCTGTCCGATCAGTCAATGTGTTTCATGTCTTCTGGCAAATAATTCAGCCAATCACGGATTGTTGTGATGGTTTTATTGATATTCACTGTGAAATAAAGAAGAGAATATTTGAATGTGGTTTGTTTTGTACCAAAATTAGGAATAAGACAAGAAGTATTGTTCAATTACTGTGTTAATAATATATTTTGCTGAACAAGATTCAGTGGACAAAATGTGTCATGTATAAGATAGCATTGAATTGATCCTACTAACAAGTTTGTCTTTATTATCAAAGCTTGATAGAAGAATAACAAATAATAATAATTAAAATAATCTATGCTGTTGTTGTCTAAAAGGCATGAGTTAGCAGGGCTGCGCATTGGAAGAAGAAATAGAATATTGACATCACCTGGATATATGGATTTCTTTCTCATTTTACAGTAAATAATAAAGTAATGTAGCAGAAAGGTTTGCATACAGTTAGGCTGATGGTTCATTTTCAGTCAGAAATGTACCTTTTTTAAGCATCACAGAGGTATTATAAACAGCTATAGCTATAGATATTTATCAGAATACTAACCCTCTTAATGTAAAGAAGTAGCAAAATAAGTGTGAGGGTGTAAAGCATATGATATTACCCTCATCTTTGTGCAGGGAACCTGTGCCAAAACTCTCCCCAGAGACATTTGTAGTGTCCGAGTCGCCGTTTGACTTTCATTTGCTCCAACTCTGACAATGCAGCCTCTGCCATCCTCTCCCTTTTCTCCCCCCTTTTTTTATATGAGTTCTGGGAGATGAGCCCATGTGACTGGTTCCTGAGGAGAGAGGACTCTGCTGTGGAGGTTAAGAGACACCTTGTGGTCCCATGAGTCCATTACACATGACATAACAGAGCTCTCAGAGGTTATTGAGGACTGTCAAGTTAGGCATGGACTTACAGTTTTAATGGTGGGCGTCATGCCATGTGGTATGAAAGATTTGTCTGTTAGGATAGGGAAGCATCTTCCTGAAGAAGGAGTGTTACATTAGTGCTGATGCACTTTAAAGGTAGAAATAGACTGTACAGATGTACTGACGTGCCTTTACTTTTCCTTCCTCTTTAAACTCTCCATCTCTGTGGTCTTTAGATGTGCAGCTTTCATGTCACTTTGTTTGACAACATGCACCGATGCAGACACACTGAGTGGCAAACCTCCAGGGACTCTGCAGCAGCACCAGAGCAGGCTCATTAATGTCTGCCTTCACTTTCATTGGAGCTATTTTTACAAGTCTAGTCCACCAGCAGGGCTTTCATTGTGGCAGATCCGTGACAACCTGTCAGCGTGCCAAACCAGCTCCCCACTACACTGATCTACAACAATGAGCTGCAACTCAAAGGCTGCGGGGAAACAGGAATGAGACAGAGCAGTGACAAACACACATATCATAAAGATGGCTGTCTTAAATAGAAAGCTTTGTAAATTAGTGGGACAGTGTGAAGAGAACCAAGTACCTCTCCATCCAGTCGGACTATTCTTTATTCCAGCCCATTGTCATAGCCGTGTGTGTTATAGCATTGCAGAGCATGTTAAGCATTAAATACTCATTTCAATGTTAGCTGTTCTGCTGTAACACCCCCTCCCCTATGTTCAAGAGCAAAAGACTCCTCATAGAGACATTGTTTAGGATATATTTTGTGTGCTTTACAGATAAGATTGTGTTCCATTTCTAATTGATTTGGTACTTTATAGCTTAACTTAAAGAGGCCCTATTCTGCTTTTTGGGGATCCCCTCTCCTGTAGTGTGTTCTATAGGTTTGTGTGCATGTAAATGGTCTGCAAAGGCTAAAGTCCCTGTGTTCCTTCCAGAGGGACTTTCTCTCCCACACACTCCCCCCCCTGTCTGAAACACCTCCATTGGACTGCTTTGTTTTCTTCTGTAATATAGTGACATCACTATGTAACACTGGTTAGCACTTCAACACATTGTCCGTGATAGGCTAAGGGACGGGACATTCCGACCCTAATCTAAGCGGTTGACCAATAGCTACTGAGCCGGCCAGCTAACCAATCAGAGCAGACTGGGCTCTGGTTTCAGACAGAGGGTGAAAAGAGGTGCTGCAGCACAGGCAGTATGAGAAACATAAAGAGCTTTTTGAACATTAAAGCATGGAGACATGTCCCAGTAGAGAAACTACATACTGATATGAACCTGAAAATGATCATAAAAGGGCCCCTTTAAACAGTTCTGTACATAGCGCATCATCTTGTCATTTTCTATAATTAATAAATATCTGTATTTTAGCATAGAAAACCAGAGCATCCCATCTACTCTGTCATAGACCTCGTGGGAGAAGTGACAATACAAGAAAATCAATTCTCTAAATAGTAATTGTATTTAAATTATCAGTAAACACAAGCATTTAGAGATAATAACAATGTTACGCTTCAGAGATGCAAGCGTAATAGCGCTGCCACACACAGATAACAGGGCAGGACAACCATCGGAGTACACTTCCTGTGGACACTGGCACTATGACTTCATTAACAGGAGATCAGACTGTAGAGCAGCATCTCTGGACATTCAGGTTAGGGACGAGTTGAGGCTCTTTTTAAGTTGCTAACCATCCAAATAGCATTTTTAACATTATCATAATGCTGCTTTTATTGTACTAAAGGTGTGTACAAATACATATGATGTAAGGCTCATGGAGCATGTGTCTCAAGGCACAAGATAAGAGCAGAGACAATGGATGCTTACAATAATGACCAAACTTGATTCCACCCCTGTGCACTTCAGCAGTAAAGAATATTGCAGGAACCTGAAACATGCGTATGAAATCATTTCAGTGAAGCTGTTTTTCGATTCACAACAACATTAAAGCCCGGGCTCTGTTGCCTCTTGCTTGACTTGTACTTTCGTGTTGTATAAGCTCACAGCAGGTCCAATCTACTTTAATATGATAGAAATCAATAACTATATAACTGGGAGGGGGGGTCGTTCTTACAAAAATACATCACAAAGTGCTTCACAGTAGGGGAAAACAGACATAGAATGTACAAAATCAGGAAAGTCCCTCTGGAGGAACACAGGGATTTTAGCCTTTGCAGACCATTTACATGCACACAAACCTATATAACACACTACAGGAAAGAGAAAACCCCGAAAAGTTTTCAAGAATGTTACTGTTTCATTACAGATAGCAACATTTATAATGCATTGCAGCAGCAGAGAACACTTTAATATGCGTTTCATTGCTTGTCACAGATGTGCAAAATGTGGCACTTATTCTAAACCAGATAATCTACAAGTAAGTTCATTTACTACAGCCTAAGAAAACACATCGTACAACATAATTGTGACAAATTGTAAATCATAATAATAAAATGTGGCACTGTGGAGTCAAATCCACCGTAGATGAAGCTGAAACAGAATGAGATGGAGGCAGATGGTGATGGAGAAGTGGAGCAGAGTGGATGTGAGTGGAAGCCCATCCTCCCACTCTATCCAGCGCTAACAGCCCGCTCCTCGGAGCACCAAACATTATGACTATCAAGGGCCACTAAATGAAATCAACAATTAGCCATCAAGCCTCAATTCAGCACACACTGAAGAGCTGTGGTGCTCATGACAGTCAGTGTAGAGACCTATCTGCTGCTCTTCACCACACGTTTTTGGTCTGATTTTACAACTCTGAGCTTTGTAATTTTTTGCATTTTAATACTGATGCTTCCACATTTCTGGTAATGCCTTTGTGTTTCCTGCAACTCAAAGTAAAAGGGTTTTACGAGTGGTCGAATGAAATTGACAGTCATGTTAACCCTCCTGTTGTGTTCGTTTCTGCCCCCTTACCTTTCCCGTTCAAATTTGACCGATCCTTTTTTAAACTGCTCTTACATTAACACAAAAACATGAATACATGAATAGATACAACACAAAAAACAGGAATCATCATTATTTAAGACAATGTTTCAGACTACTGGTTTAGATGAATATATGCAGTGAATATACAAATAATAGACACTGAAAATGAACATGGTTGTCGATATGTAGGTCTGTGCGCAGCATCCGGACTAAAACCACCAGACTCAGGGACAGTTTCATCCCACAGGCAATAAAACTGTTAAACACCTGAACTGTTGAAACAACATCCACAATATTCATCTGGCTGCTACTTAGAAATTATTTATCTATTTACCTAATATATCATATTTCAATGACTTGCATATAGACTCTTATTGCACTATTTCACTATTTCACTTTTTTAAACTATTTTCTTCTTGTATTTCCTATTTACTATTTACTTGCACTATATTTTTCTGTTTATCTGTGTTTTGTGTTGCTCTGTTGGAGAAGCCTGTGACACAAGATTTTCATCGACATAACTACACTGTAGCTATGTTCGTTTGACAAATAAAGAACCTTGAACCTTGTACTATCTGATGGATGAACATAATGTAGGGTCTACTATAGACAAAGGTATAACCCAACAAACCATGTAAGAGAACAGTGTTTTAGAAAATCAAATGATTTATTATTTAATTGTATACATGTATTTGTAATGTTGAGTGTATATATAATATAAGGGTAATGCCCACTGTGGAGCATACCATTAGGCCTTTAAGCAATCACATGTAAAACACAATATTTATGATTGATGAAAGTAGTAAATCAGATATGACCCGCACTGAAAACACTGAAACATTGACTTTAATTAAGTTGAACCTAATTATTTTAATTTTTACTTTATATAATTGCATTCAACTAACCTATTACAACTCTGTTAACATAAGATATTTAATTAAAGTCAACGTTTCAGTTTTTTGAGTGCGAACACGACAGGAGGGTTAAACTACTTAGTTAATCTCTGTCTGCTTAGGACATGTATAGGCTTTGTAGTTTGTTGCATTTTAATACTGATGCTTCCACATTTCTGGTCATGCCTTTGTGTTTCCTGTTACTCAGAGTATCAGGGATCTACATGTGCTCAAATGAAATTGTCATTAATGCTACACCAGTTAGTTATTCCCCCTCCACTCAGTGGTGCTTAGAGAAGGTTTGCCAAGCCGTATAATGGTTTATTTGGGCTGTGGTGTTGGCTGATGTGTGCCCACTGCCCAGGCCCAGCAGTGACAGACGGAGAGTGGAGCTGGCAGCTGGCTGTCTGCGGACACACAGAGCTCTGCAGCGAGGCACAGCGAGTGGCAGGGCCTAATGGGACCTGAGCAGGAGCTTAGGTCACTGCCATCTCAAATACAGCCATGGCACTGCAGACATCGGCGCTAACTCACCTTAGATTAGAGGCTGGAAGCATGGTGGTAACACACTCTGACACCTCAAAGCAAAGCCTCAGCCAGAGCATTTCAATTACCCAGCTTCCCCTGCTCCGGTGGATCTCCACAGCACAGTGCGTGCCCTAAGGTCTGCCAGGACACAGTGGGCCCTGGTTTTACACATCATATTAAGAATAACTTATTTATATTGTCTCCTATGTATGGGATTGTCATTACTGCACAAAACATGGAGGTAAAGGGTTAGCATAACAAAGCACTACCACAAAGAAATGCTTGTCTTCTGTAAAAGTTCAAACAATGAACTAGCACACACAGTCATAGAAAAGGGAGCAGAGTGAAGAGTCTTCTTCATAGGCATTCATTCCAGGCCTGCGCGGTAAACCACCAGCAATATGTATGGAGATATATAAGTCATCAGTAGTTGATTGATAGTTTCACTTAGGCCTTTAGCTTACCTTAGCCATCTGCATGTTTGTGCCTCTAACTAGAGGCTGTTAAGTATGTGTATGCCGTGTCAAATTGTTATGTTATTGTCAACCCTCAGTGCAGCTTTAATCGAGTGCTGCACTGATGACTTAGTTTGTGGGCTGAGCCAGAAGTTAGCAACACAATGACGCTCTCGGCAAAATGCTGTAGGATTTTTCCATTGGATTTTGGAATATTGCAGAAACAAACCCTTATGATCCTCACACGTTTTGTTCATTAGGATAAACTTTACATATTAACATCACTTTAATGAGGTTTGAAGCGAAATGCAATTGCCAGACTAAAAATATTAACTATGTAAATGAAAGGACATCACGCCAGTTGCCACTGCTAAGCTAAAGGTGGCTAATGTTCGGCTTATGTTTTTTTGTCTAATTTAGTTATTGACCGCCATTTTTATGACAGTAAGAACCTTCATATATTTACCAGTGGGGTATTTACTGACGTATTGTATTTCGTAGAACAAAATGTGAAAATCCCTTCTATTTGTATAAACCATAGACATTTCGGGCATCTAACACATTCAAAAAAACATTAACTTCATGACATTTTAAACAATGTTGTCTCCTATCCCGTGCTAGAACCATTATCAACATGGCTTCCTGTATTTTAAAAAGATGCTTTGCAGCAACTCCGTCACATTTCAGTTTTGCCAAAGCAGCTTGGGCCAAGAAAGATGTCAAATCCATTAGGTAACAAATATCTCTAAATAAAGGAACATTGTTGTACTTATGTTTTGATTTGTATAAACCCCCATTTTTTTATTCTATAATCTTAATCTTTTTACCTAATGAAAGAACATTTTAACACAGTTGTTAAATTAAATTTGAAAGTCATTACACACATCCGCAAGGTTTGCATACAGCATAAGAGAGTCAATGCAACATAAAGCGCGTGTGTGTGTGGGTCTTTGTCTTTGTGTGAGAGAGGCAGACAGCTGCTGGCAGTAATGTGCTTTCTCTTGTGTTCAGAGCGCTGGGCGCTGACCTCTATTTAGATGCCCAGAGAGAGAGATAACGTCCTGTGATGAGAACTACCCTCAGGCCAGGCCGGGTCTCAGCCCACTGTCAGTCATCGTGTGTGTGTGTGTGTGTGTGTGTGTGTGTGTGTGTGTGTGTGTGTGTGTGTGTGTGTGTGTGTGTGTGTGTGTGTGTGTGTGTGTGTGTGTGTGTGTGTGTGTGTGTGTGTGTGTGTGTGTGTGTGTGTGTGTGTGTGTGTGTGTGTGTGTGTGTGTGTGTGTGTGTGTGTGTGTGTGTGTGTGTGTGTGTGTGTGTGTGTGTGTGTGTGTGTGTGTGTGTGTGTGTGTGTGTGTGTGTGTGTGTGTGTGTGTGTGTGTGTGTGTGTGTGTGTTGTGGTGTGTGTGTGTGTGTGTGGTGTGTGTGTGTGTGTGTGTGTGTGTGTGACTTTCTTACATATATTTTGCTATTTGCAAGAAAAATTACCATCAGGTTTTGATTAGTTACTAGTATCACATTATGGCTAACGTTAGCTACGTTAGCAAATGCTACAAGCTTGTAAATTAGCATTATATGGCTAAATTGGCACCAAACGCTAATACACATGCTACTGTACATACTCGTCCCATAACGTAGCAATATTTCTAATTCTAAACTCAATCATATTTAATCATGCAGCCAAGACACACCAAACTTACACTCGCAGTGGGAGCATGGATGTATAAACAGAACTAGAGCACCGGACACCATGTTGAAGTTGACCGCAGCGTAGATGTTACGCTACGTTCAGAACGCATTAAACATCCCCTCATGGGGCTACACTGATGTTATTGGCTAAAAATGAAGGAGGCATCTGATTGGGTACAAACAGTACATTGCTGGTGGCGTCAGGGGAGTCCCAAAATGTGTTTTTATAAAAGTAACAACAAATATTTAAAATATGTTTCATGATAAAAACATGAATATGTTACATTTTTCCACATGAAACATATTTTAAATAATGTATATTAATACATATATGTATATAAATACATATATTTGAATCCAAAAATATCCAAAAATATTTGTTTGAGGATCAGAAATATATTGGTGAACTTTATTTAAATATACGTGGATTTTGTTTTACATAAAACAATAAATATATATATATGCATTGAAAAATATTTCTGTAGATTGAGACATTATATATAAATCCTGAATAACATTTGTGAACCCTTCTGTTAGCTTCAATTTATTTTGAGACTGAAATGCCCCATTCTGAGCCCCGTTTGTTCTGACATCGCCTGATAAAATGCATGTGTGTCTATTTGGGGCCTGATGTGTATAGTCCTATATGTATGTATGTATTTGTACTGTATACAATAACAGCGTAAACTACATTTCCTCAATTGGAATTAAGAAAAGTAAAATGTCTTCTTCTACTTTCAGATCCAGCGCTCCAGAAACAAGGAGATGAAGGAGATGTTCCCAGAAGGCTTTGGGATCCATCATGCCGGCATGCTGCGCTCCGACCGCAGCATGATGGAGAGCATGTTCTCCAAAGGCCACCTGAAGGTGCTGGTGTGCACCGCCACTCTGGCCTGGGGAGTCAACCTGCCGGCACACGCAGTCATCATCAAGGTTCTACTCTTTCACTCAGTCTGTTTAGCTGTTCCTCTTCAGTTTAAGTTTCTTTGTCTGTCCCTCAGGAAGATATATCATTTGTTGAATCATGACGGTGTGTGTTGTTCTAAATGAACTACAGTGTGTGTGTTCATGGTGTTGATGGATCATGTCACCTGGTCTGGTTCATTGATGTGTTTTAATAGTTTGGAATGGAATGGTACAGAGGAAGAAAATATGTAAAATGTTGATATATACACATACACAAAAACAACTTCAGAACATAAGCAGACTTACCCTTATATTATAAATGTATCACAACACAGATAGTGTTTTATTTTTTGCACACAAAAAAACATTACAATTAATCTCAATATTCATATTTATACTTAAATGCTAAATGAAAAAACTGAGCTGTATTTAAAATAGTGTAATGAGTGTACTGGAACTATATTGGCATCAAATCTGAAGAAGCCTGTGTTTTTGATATATACATAGTTAGGTACATACACTGCACAGAGCTCCGGGGATGAAACTGTCCCTGAGTCTGCCGGTCTTGGTCCAGGTTCTGGTGGCTCAAGTGTTTCCAGTCCTCTCAACGCCCGTCTGTCTCTTGTCTCTATAACAGGGGACTCAAATCTACGATGCCAAGCGTGGGACCCTGGTGGATCTGGGCATCCTGGACGTCATGCAGATCTTTGGACGTGCAGGTCGTCCGCAGTTTGACAAGTACGGTGAGGGCACCATCATCACCACCCATGACAAACTGAGCCACTACCTGACCCTGCTCACCCAGCAGAACCCCATCGAGAGCCAGTTCCTGGACAGGCTGGCCGACAACCTGAACGCTGAGGTCAGTCCCAGAGTGACTTCATCACAGATCTAGTGTGTGTTTTACCAAGACTGAAATCACCTTCGGGGGTTTTTCACTGAAATATCTGATGCATTACAGCATGAAGCCCTCAGTACATCATATCATTAATTACAATGTGACCTAAAAAATGTAAGTCAAGACAAAATAAATGAGTTAAATGTATTAAAAAAGAAGGAACAAAATAAAGGTAAGATAGTAGCTGTAGTTTGTTTGTTGATGTGTGATTATATATCATGTCTTTTGGAGTGTGTCATTCATAATCTGATAAAGGCTTCATTGTGAGCACATAGTCAGACCTGTTCTGTTTTGATGACAAACACATTGATGTTTTTCAAATGCAACTCTCTTCCCACTGTTCAGTGGAACGACGAACAGATTCATCTCAAGACAGTCTGCAGTCTGACCAGTGTGATGGTCCAAATCATGCTATAGAATGAAATAGTCTCACAGTTAGGAAGAGTAGAAGGAAAAAAAAGTTTGTGTTGAGACTGCAGTATCTGGAGTGTCCACTAGATGGAGACAGAGACTGATGTGTTCCTCTCTCCTGACTCAGATCGCTCTGGGGACCGTCACCAACGTGGAGGAGGCTGTGAAGTGGCTCAGCTACACCTACCTGTTTGTCCGCATGAGGGCCAACCCACTGGCATACGGCATCAACCACAAGGCCTATCAGGTCAGGGGTCCTATGTGTCTGTCTATCTGTCTGTCTGTCTGTCTGTCTGTCTGTCTGTCTGTCTGTCTCTCTGTCTGTCTGTCTGTCTGTCTGTCTGTCTGTCTGTCTGTCTCTCTGTCTGTCTGTCTGTCTGTCTGTCTGTCTGTCTGTCTCTCTGTCTGTCTGTCTGTCTGTCTGTCTGTCTGTCTGTCTCTCTGTCTGTCTGTCTGTCTGTCTGTCTGTCTGTCTGTCTGTCTGTCTCTCTGTCTGTCTGTCTGTCTCTCTGTCTGTCTGTCTGTCTCTCTGTCTGTCTGTCTGTCTGTCTGTCTGTCTGTCTGTCTGCCTGTCTGTCTGTCTGTCTGTCTGTCTGTCTGTCTCTCTGTCTGTCTCTTTGTCTGTCTCTCTGTCTGTCTCTCTGTCTGTCTCTTTGTCTGTCTGTCTCTCTGTCTGTCTCTCTGTCTGTCTCTCTGTCTGTCTCTTTGTCTGTCTCTCTGTCTGTCTCTCTGTCTGTCTCTTTGTCTGTCTCTCTGTCTGTCTGTCTGTCTCTCTGTCTGTCTCTTTGTCTGTCTCTTTGTCTGTCTGTCTGTCTGTCTCTCTGTCTGTCTCTCTGTCTGTCTGTCTGTCTGTCTCTTTGTCTGTCTGTCTCTCTGTCTGTCTCTTTGTCTGTCTGTCTGTCTGTCTGTCTCTCTGTCTGTCTCTCTGTCTGTCTGTCTGTCTGTCTGTCTGTCTCTTTGTCTGTCTGTCTCTCTGTCTGTCTCTTTGTCTGTCTGTCTGTCTGTCTGTCTGTCTGTCTGTCTGTCTGTCTGTCTGTCTGTCTGTCTCTCTGTCTGTCTCTTTGTCTGTCTGTCTGTCTCTCTGTCTGTCTCTCTGTCTGTCTGTCTGTCTGTCTCTTTGTCTGTCTGTCTCTTTGTCTGTCTGTCTCTCTGTCTCTCTGTCTGTCTGTCTGTCTCTCTGTCTGTCTCTCTGTCCGTCCGTCTGTCCAACAGGGGAGATTCAGCTCTTCACTCTTGTCTTTTTAAAATGACACATATAGGCCCGAAATGAACAAACGCACAAACAGGACCTATAGACAGGCAAAAATAAAGAGATGGCAGAGCGAAGGGCCTGCCAATGGGAGCAGTTGAGGGCCTTGCTCAAGGACATCTCAGCAGTGCCCAGCAAATGAACTGGCACCTCTCCAGCTACCAGTTCACATGCAGTATATTGATCTTATCTGGGCTTGAACTGGCACCCTTCGGTCCCTACAGACAGAGCTACTATTCACCTGTCTATACCTGGTCTAATACCAATGGACTCATTTATAGAAACCAATAGCATTTTAAAAGGTTCAAAGAACCTGACACAAGTAAGAACAAATATTCTGATGATCCAATTTTTTTATAAGGTAAAACAACATTTTTGCCGGTATAATATTTTTTATGGGGTTCATTTTGTTCTCATTAGTGGAAAGAAAGACCTAGCTAGCTATAACCTTTTTTTTAATATGGTTGGTGAAAGATCAACAATCAACATCAGGATTTTTGAAGGTCACTGCAGTTATGTAAAATTGTTATCCAATTTCAATCTAATATCACGCTTAACTTAATTGTGACCGTTACTGCCACTCGTGTTTTAATATTTAAAAAGTTCTAATTGTATTATTTTAAGTTATTTCTGCTTGAAAAAATACAGTTGTTTATCGGTGTATAAAAACCGTATTAAAAAACAGTAACTGCATAGAAAGCAGGTTTAAGTGCAGCCTTAGAAAGAAAAGAGAAACCAATATGCAACACGGACTTAACATATCTTAAAATAACAGTGGTGTTCACATGTTTCAGATGGACCCCTCCCTGATGCTGTACAGGAAGGAGCTGGTGGTGGAGGCCGGCAGGAAGCTGGACAAGGCCCGCATGATCCGCTTCGAGGAGCGCACCGGGTACTACGCCTCCACCGACATGGGCAGGACCGCCAGCCACTTCTACATCAGATACAACACCATCGAGGTACACTCACTGCTCCATCACATACTACACCATCAGATACTACACTCACTGCTCCATCAGATACTACACTCACTGCTACATCAGATACTACACCATGGAGGTACACTCATTACTACATAAGATATTACACCATCGAGGTACACTCACTGCTCCATCAGATACTACACCATCAGATACTACACCATCAGATACTACACCATGGAGGTACACTCACTGCTCCATCAGATACTACACCATGGAGGTACACTCACTTCTACATCAGATACTACACCATGGAGGTACACTCATTACTACATAAGATATTACACCATGGAGGTACACTCACTGCTCCATCAGATACTACACCATCAGATACTACACCATCGAGGTACACTCACTGCTCCATCAGATACTACACCATGGAGGTACACTCACTTCTACATCAGATACTACACCATGGAGGTACACTCATTACTACATAAGATATTACACCATTGAGGTACACTCACTGCTCCATCAGATACTACACCATCAGATACTACACCATCGAGGTACACTCACTGCTCCATCAGATACTACACCATGGAGGTACACTCACTGCTCCATCAGATACTACACCATCGAGGTACACTCACTGCTCCATCAGATACTACACCATGGAGGTACACTCACTACTCCATCAGATACTACACCATCGAGGTACACTCACTGCTCCATCAGATACTACACCATCGAGGTACACTCACTGCTCCATCAGATACTACACCATCGAGGTACACTCACTGCTCCATCAGATACTACACCATCGAGGTACACTCACTGCTCCATCAGATACTACACCATCGAGGTACACTCACTGCTCCATCAGATACTACACCATCGAGGTACACTCACTACTCCATCAGATACTACACCATCGAGGTACACTCACTGCTCCATCAGATACTACACCATCGAGGTACACTCACTGCTCCATCAGATACTACACCATCGAGGTACACTCACTGCTCCATCAGATACTACACCATCGAGCTACACTCACTGCTCCATCAGATACTACACCATCGAGGTACACTCACTGCTCCATCAGATACTACACCATCGAGGTACACTCACTGCTCCATCAGATACTACACCATCGAGGTACACTCACTACTCCATCAGATACTACACCATGGAGGTACACTCACTGCTCCATCAGATACTACACCATCGAGGTACACTCACTGCTCCATCAGATACTACACCATGGAGGTACACTCACTGCTCCATCAGATACTACACCATGGAGGTACACTCACTGCTCCATCAGATACTACACCATCGAGGTACACTCACTGCTCCATCAGATACTACACCATCGAGGTACACTCACTACTCCATCAGATACTACACCATCGAGGTACACTCACTACTCCATCAGATACTACACCATCGAGGTACACTCACTACTCCATCAGATACTACACCATCGAGGTACACTCACTACTCCATCAGATACTACACCATGGAGGTACACTCACTACTCCATCAGATACTACACCATCGAGGTACACTCACTACTCCATCAGATACTACACCATCGAGGTACACTCACTGCTCCATCAGATACTACACCATCGAGGTACACTCACTGCTCCATCAGATACTACACCATCGAGGTACACTCACTACTCCATCAGATACTACACCATCGAGGTACACTCACTACTCCATCAGATACTACACCATGGAGGTACACTCACTACTCCATCAGATACTACACCATGGAGGTACACTCACTGCTCCATCAGATACTACACCATCGAGGTACACTCACTACTCCATCAGATACTACACCATCGAGGTACACTCACTGCTCCATCAGATACTACACCATCGAGGTACACTCACTACTCCATCAGATACTACACCATCGGGTACACTCACTACTCCATCAGATACTACACCATCGAGGTACACTCACTGCTCCATCAGATACTACACCATCGAGGTACACTCACTGCTCCATCAGATACTACACCATGGAGGTACACTCACTACTCCATCAGATACTACACCATGGAGGTACACTCACTGCTCCATCAGATACTACACCATCGAGGTACACTCACTGCTCCATCAGATACTACACCATCGAGGTACACTCACTACTCCATCAGATACTACACCATCGAGGTACACTCACTACTCCATCAGATACTACACCATGGAGGTACACTCACTGCTCCATCAGATACTACACCATCGAGGTACACTCACTGCTCCATCAGATACTACACCATCGAGGTACACTCACTACTCCATCAGATACTACACCATCGAGGTACACTCACTACTCCATCAGATACTACACCATCGAGGTACACTCACTACTCCATCAGATACTACACCATTGAGGTACACTCACTGCTCCATCAGATACTACACCATCGAGGTACACTCACTGCTCCATCAGATACTACACCATCGAGGTACACTCACTACTCCATCAGATACTACACCATCGAGGTACACTCACTACTCCATCAGATACTACACCATCGAGGTACACTCACTGCTCCATCAGATACTACACCATCGAGGTACACTCACTGCTCCATCAGATACTACACCATCGAGGTACACTCACTACTCCATCAGATACTACACCATCGAGGTACACTCACTACTCCATCAGATACTACACCATCGAGGTACACTCACTACTCCATCAGATACTACACCATGGAGGTACACTCACTACTCCATCAGATACTACACCATGGAGGTACACTCACTGCTCCATCAGATACTACACCATCGAGGTACACTCACTGCTCCATCAGATACTACACCATCGAGGTACACTCACTACTCCATCAGATACTACACCATCGAGGTACACTCACTACTCCATCAGATACTACACCATCGAGGTACACTCACTGCTCCATCAGATACTACACCATCGAGGTACACTCACTGCTCCATCAGATACTACACCATCGAGGTACACTCACTACTCCATCAGATACTACACCATCGAGGTACACTCACTACTCCATCAGATACTACACCATCGAGGTACACTCACTACTCCATCAGATACTACACCATCGAGGTACACTCACTACTCCATCAGATACTACACCATCGAGGTACACTCACTACTCCATCAGATACTACACCATCGAGGTACACTCACTACTCCATCAGATACTACACCATCGAGGTACACTCACTACTCCATCAGATACTACACCATCGAGGTACACTCACTGCTCCATCAGATACTACACCATCGAGGTACACTCACTACTCCATCAGATACTACACCATGGAGGTACACTCACTACTCCATCAGATACTACACCATGGAGGTACACTCACTGCTCCATCAGATACTACACCATCGAGGTACACTCACTGCTCCATCAGATACTACACCATCGAGGTACACTCACTACTCCATCAGATACTACACCATCGAGGTACACTCACTACTCCATCAGATACTACACCATCGAGGTACACTCACTACTCCATCAGATACTACACCATTGAGGTACACTCACTGCTCCATCAGATACTACACCATCGAGGTACACTCACTGCTCCATCAGATACTACACCATCGAGGTACACTCACTACTCCATCAGATACTACACCATCGAGGTACACTCACTGCTCCATCAGATACTACACCATCGAGGTACACTCACTGCTCCATCAGATACTACACCATCGAGGTACACTCACTGCTCCATCAGATACTACACCATCGAGGTACACTCACTGCTCCATCAGATACTACACCATCGAGGTACACTCACTACTCCATCAGATACTACACCATCGAGGTACACTCACTACTCCATCAGATACTACACCATCGAGGTACACTCACTGCTCCATCAGATACTACACCATCGAGGTACACTCACTACTCCATCAGATACTACACCATCGAGGTACACTCACTACTCCATCAGATACTACACCATCGAGGTACACTCACTACTCCATCAGATACTACACCATGGAGGTACACTCACTACTCCATCAGATACTACACCATGGAGGTACACTCACTACTCCATCAGATACTACACCATGGAGGTACACTCACTGCTCCATCAGATACTACACCATCGAGGTACACTCACTGCTCCATCAGATACTACACCATCGAGGTACACTCACTACTCCATCAGATACTACACCATCGAGGTACACTCACTACTCCATCAGATACTACACCATCGAGGTACACTCACTGCTCCATCAGATACTACACCATCGAGGTACACTCACTGCTCCATCAGATACTACACCATCGAGGTACACTCACTACTCCATCAGATACTACACCATCGAGGTACACTCACTACTCCATCAGATACTACACCATCGAGGTACACTCACTACTCCATCAGATACTACACCATCGAGGTACACTCACTGCTCCATCAGATACTACACCATCGAGGTACACTCACTACTCCATCAGATACTACACCATCGAGGTACACTCACTACTCCATCAGATACTACACCATGGAGGTACACTCACTACTCCATCAGATACTACACCATGGAGGTACACTCACTGCTCCATCAGATACTACACCATCGAGGTACACTCACTGCTCCATCAGATACTACACCATCGAGGTACACTCACTACTCCATCAGATACTACACCATCGAGGTACACTCACTACTCCATCAGATACTACACCATCGAGGTACACTCACTGCTCCATCAGATACTACACCATCGAGGTACACTCACTGCTCCATCAGATACTACACCATCGAGGTACACTCACTACTCCATCAGATACTACACCATCGAGGTACACTCACTACTCCATCAGATACTACACCATCGAGGTACACTCACTACTCCATCAGATACTACACCATCGAGGTACACTCACTACTCCATCAGATACTACACCATCGAGGTACACTCACTACTCCATCAGATACTACACCATCGAGGTACACTCACTACTCCATCAGATACTACACCCATCGAGGTACACTCACTACTCCATCAGATACTACACCATCGAGGTACACTCACTGCTCCATCAGATACTACACCATCGAGGTACACTCACTACTCCATCAGATACTACACCATGGAGGTACACTCACTACTCCATCAGATACTACACCATGGAGGTACACTCACTGCTCCATCAGATACTACACCATCGAGGTACACTCACTGCTCCATCAGATACTACACCATCGAGGTACACTCACTACTCCATCAGATACTACACCATCGAGGTACACTCACTACTCCATCAGATACTACACCATCGAGGTACACTCACTACTCCATCAGATACTACACCATTGAGGTACACTCACTGCTCCATCAGATACTACACCATCGAGGTACACTCACTGCTCCATCAGATACTACACCATCGAGGTACACTCACTACTCCATCAGATACTACACCATCGAGGTACACTCACTGCTCCATCAGATACTACACCATCGAGGTACACTCACTGCTCCATCAGATACTACACCATCGAGGTACACTCACTGCTCCATCAGATACTACACCATCGAGGTACACTCACTGCTCCATCAGATTACTACACCATCGAGGTACACTCACTACTCCATCAAAACACCATCGAGGTACACTCACTACTCCATCAGATACTACACCATCGAGGTACACTCACTACTCCATCAGATACTACACCATCGAGGTACACTCACTGCTCCATCAGATACTACACCATCGAGGTACACTCACTACTCCATCAGATACTACACCATCGAGGTACACCTCACTACTCCATCAGATACTACACCATCGAGGGTACACTCACTACTCCATCAGATACTACACCATGGAGGTACACTCACTACTCCATCAGATACTACACCATGGAGGTACACTCACTGACTCCATCAGATACTACACCATCGAGGTACACTCACTGCTCCATCAGATACTACACCATCGAGGTACACTCACTACTCCATCAGATACTACACCATCGAGGTACACTCACTACTCCATCAGATACTACACCATCGAGGTACACTCACTGCTCCATCAGATACTACACCATCGAGGTACACTCACTGCTCCATCAGATACTACACCATCGAGGTACACTCACTACTCCATCAGATACTACACCATCGAGGTACACTCACTACTCCATCAGATACTACACCATCGAGGTACACTCACTACTCCATCAGATACTACACCATCGAGGTACACTCACTGCTCCATCAGATACTACACCATCGAGGTACACTCACTACTCCATCAGATACTACACCATCGAGGTACACTCACTACTCCATCAGATACTACACCATCGAGGTACACTCACTGCTCCATCAGATACTACACCATCGAGGTACACTCACTGCTCCATCAGATACTACACCATCGAGGTACACTCACTACTCCATCAGATACTACACCATCGAGGTACACTCACTACTCCATCAGATACTACACCATGGAGGTACACTCACTACTCCATCAGATACTACACCATCGAGGTACACTCACTACTCCATCAGATACTACACCATCGAGGTACACTCACTGCTCCATCAGATACTACACCATCGAGGTACACTCACTACTCCATCATATACTACACCATCGAGGTACACTCACTACTCCATCAGATACTACACCATCGAGGTACACTCACTACTCCATCAGATACTACACCCATCGAGGTACACTCCTGCTCCATCAGATACTACACCATCGAGGTACACTCACTGCTCCATCAGATACTACACCATCGAGGTACACTCACTGCTCCATCAGATACTACACCATCGAGGTTACACTCACTGCTCCATCAGATACTACACCATCGAGGTACACTCACTACTCCATCAGATACTACACCACGAGGTACACTCACTACTCCATCAGATACTACACCATCAAGGTACACTCACTACTCCATCAGATACTACACCATCGAGGTACACTCACTGCTCCATCAGATACTACACCATCGAGGTACACTCACTACTCCATCAGATACTACACCATCGAGGTACACTCACTACTCCATCAGATACTACACCATCGAGGTACACTCACTGCTCCATCAGATACTACACCATCGAGTACACTCAATACTCCATCAGATACTACACCATCGAGTACACTCACTGCTCCATCAGATACTACACCATCGAGGTACACTCACTCCTCCATCAGATACTACACCATCGAGGTACACTCCACTGCCTCCATCAGATACTACACCATCGAGTACACTCACTGACCCATCAGATACTACACCATCGAGGTACACTCACTACTCCATCAGATACTACACCATCGAGGTACACTCACTGCTCCATCAGATACTACAACCATCGAGGTACACTCACTACTCCATCAGATACTACACCATCGAGGTACACTCACTGCTCCATCAGATACTACACCATCGGGTCCACTCACTACTCCATCCGATTAACTACACCATCGAGGTACACTCACTGCTCCATCAGATACTACACCATCGAGGTACACTCACTGTCCATCAGATACTACACCATCGAGGTACACTCACTACTCATCAGATACTACACCATGGAGGTTACACTCACTGCCTCCATCAGATACTACACCATCGAGGTACACTCACTACTCCATCAGATACTACACACGAGGTACATCATACTCCATCAGATACTACACCATCGAGGTACACTCACTACTCCATCAGATACTACACCATCGAGGTACACTCACTGCTCCATCAGATACTACACCATCGAGGTACACTCACTACTCCATCAGATACTACACCATCGAGGTACACTCACTGCTCCATCAGATACTACACCATCGAGGTACACTCACTGCTCCATCAGATACTACACCATCGAGGTACACTCACTGCTCCATCAGATACTACACCATGGAGGTACACTCACTGCTCCATCAGATACTACACCATCGAGGTACACTCACTACTCCATCAGATACTACACCACAGAGGTACACTCACTACTCCATCAGATACTACACCATCGAGGTACACTCACTGCTCCATCAGATACTACACCATCGAGGTACACTCACTACTCCATCAGATACTACACCATCGAGGTACACTCACTGCTCCATCAGATACTACACCATCGAGGTACACTCACTACTCCATCAGATACTACACCATCGAGGTAACAAAAACGTATTCATTTATACGTTCAACCCAATAATTGAAGATGATGAAGGTAAATAAATAATGTATCAGAAATAGAAATCATTTATTCGATTGTAATTAGAAATTGAATGCGACTTTGCACACTTTAGTAATGTATGAGTATTCTAACTTATCCAGTGTTTTTTATATTGTATATTCTTTGTATACTCTATTAAGATATATCTTCTACTGTTGATATGTATATATTAACTTTTTATTTTATGATATGTATTATGTTTTGAACTCATGCGTTATACCTATTCACTTTCTACTGCTGTGACTAGTTTATCTAATCTGAGTACCAATGAAGCAAATGATAGAAATCCATATCATTTGTAATAGCTATATAAGTGAAAAAGAAAAAGTGTGGTTATCCAATTTTTTTGTCTGAACTAAATCGTTTTTCTCCTGTATTTATGAACAGGTAAAACACAGTTTTTGCCGGTATAATCTTTTTAAGGGGCTAATTTATCTTTCAAATGTCTTAGTTTGTGGGAAGAAATATATTGCTAGCGATATAAATGTTAAAGATATTGTTAGTTTGAAAAAAGGTTTTTACAGGAGCATTTCTCTAATTATTTTTTGTTGAGTAAAGAAGAGAAACCTTTTGTCAGGTGATGTGTTTGTTGTTTTGATATGTATTTCAGCCAAATGAGGCCTAACCGCGACACAACCCCATGTTCTAAATAAAACTATAAAAACTGTAGTTACAACTTAGGATGTCATGACGCAGATTTATTGTATTTATTATATTATTCTAATTGTAAAAATTAAAGAAACATTGTGTTGACCCAAAGTACCTAATTTATTATTTTGAATTTCTTGTGCGTTTATATCAATCGAACGTTGCATCACTGTGTCAGACATAATGACATGTCCTAATTAAAACTCTATTAACTTGGTATATATGTTTCCCCCTCCTCTGAAGACCTTCAATGAAATGTTCAACTCTCAGAGGACAGAAGCAGACATCTTCAGCATCGTGTCCAAGGCTGAGGAGTTTGACCAGCTGAAGGTGAGAGGTCGTCAGCTTAAGCCAGAGCTTCAGCCAGAGCTTCAGCCAGAGCTTCAGCCAGAGCTTCAGCCAGAGCTTCAGCCAGAGCTTCAGTCAGAGCTTCAGTCAGAGCTTCACGGTACGTCCACACGGCAGCGTTGCATTGAAGCTTGCTGGTGGGCGAGCTTCAACGGCCGTGTGGATGTACCGTTGCATGCTTCAACGGAGACGCTTCCCATTCACTTTGAATGGGGTGACGTCACGCTTTGCCGAACTGCATTGTGGTTCCGTCGCGTCGCTTTGCCTCCGTTGCTCGCTTCGAAAGTTGAGAAAAGTTCAACTATTCAAGCGTCGACGGAAGCGCCAGCCAATCAAATCATATGCCAGTACAAGCACTAGCCAATCAAACCGTGTGCTTGTGTGTCCGGGGCGGGAGATTAATGTGATTGGTTGTTGGTCCACGCCAACACGCCCACCGGCAAGCTTCAACGCGACACTGCCGTGTGGACGTACCGTTAGTCAGTCAGAGCTTCAGTCAGAGCTTCAGTCAGAGCTTCAGTCAGAGCTTCAGTCAGTCAGAGCTTCAGTCAGAGCTTCAGTCAGTCAGAGCTTCAGTCAGAGCTTCAGTCAGTCAGAGCTTCAGTCAGAGCTTCAGTCAGAGCTTCAGTCAGAGCTTCAGTCAGAGCTTCAGTCAGAGCGTCAGTCAGAGCTTCAGTCAGAGCTTCAGTCAGAGCTTCAGTCAGAGCTTCAGTCAGAGCTTCAGTCAGAGCTTCAGTCAGTCAGAGCTTCAGTCAGAGCTTCAGTCAGAGCGTCAGTCAGAGCTTCAGTCAGAGCTTCAGTCAGAGCTTCAGTCAGTCAGAGCTTCAGTCAGTCAGAGCTTCAGTCAGTCAGAGCTTCAGTCAGAGCTTCAGTCAGTCAGAGCTTCAGTCAGTCAGAGCTTCAGTCAGAGCTTCAGTCAGTCAGAGCTTCAGTCAGAGCTTCAGTCAGAGCTTCAGTCAGAGCTTCAGTCAGAGCGTCAGTCAGAGCTTCAGTCAGTCAGAGCTTCAGTCAGAGCTTCAGTCAGAGCTTCAGTCAGTCAGAGCTTCAGTCAGAGCTTCAGTCAGAGCTTCAGTCAGAGCTTCAGTCAGTCAGAGCTTCAGTCAGAGCTTCAGTCAGAGCTTCAGTCAGAGCTTCAGTCAGAGCTTCAGTCAGAGCTTCAGTCAGAGCTTCATTCAGAGCTTCAGTCAGAGCTTCAGTCAGAGCTTCAGTCAGAGCTTCAGTCAGAGCTTCATTCAGAGCTTCAGTCAGAGCTTCAGTCAGAGCTTCATTCAGAGCTTCAGTCAGAGCTTCAGTCAGTCAGAGCTTCAGTCAGAGCTTCAGTCAGTCAGAGCTTCATTCAGAGCTTCAGTCAGAGCTTCAGTCAGAGCTTCAGTCAGTCAGAGCTTCAGTCAGAGCTTCATTCAGAGCTTCAGTCAGAGCTTCAGTCAGTCAGAGCTTCAATCAGTCAGAGCTTCAGTCAGAGCTTCAGTCAGAGCTTCAATCAGTCAGAGCTTCAGTCAGAGCTTCAGTCAGAGCTTCAGTCAGAGCTTCAGTCAGAGCTTCAGTCAGAGCTTCAGTCAGAGCTTCAGTCAGAGCTTCAGTCAGAGCTTCAGTCAGTCAGAGCTTCAGTCAGAGCTTCAGTCAGAGCTTCAGTCAGAGCTTCAGTCAGAGCTTCAGTCAGTCAGAGCTTCAGTCAGAGCTTCAGTCAGTCAGCTTCAGTCAGAGCTTCAGTCAGAGCTTCAGTCAGAGCTTCAGTAGTCAGAGCTTCAGTCAGTCAGAGCTTCAGTCAGAGCTTCAGTCAGAGCTTCAGTCAGTCAGAGCTTCAGTCAGAGCTTCAGTCAGAGCTTCAGTCAGAGCTTCAGTCAGAGCTTCAGTCAGAGCTTCAGTCAGTCAGAGCTTCAGTCAGAGCTTCAGTCAGAGCTTCAGTCAGAGCTTCAGTCAGAGCTTCAGTCAGAGCTTCAGTCAGAGCTTCAGTCAGAGCTTCAGTCAGTCAGAGCTTCAGTCAGAGCTTCAGTCAGTCAGAGCTTCATTCAGAGCTTCAGTCAGAGCTTCAGTCAGAGCTTCAGTCAGTCAGAGCTTCAGTCAGAGCTTCATTCAGAGCTTCAGTCAGAGCTTCAGTCAGTCAGAGCTTCAATCAGTCAGAGCTTCAGTCAGAGCTTCAGTCAGAGCTTCATTCAGAGCTTCAGTCAGAGCTTCAGTCAGAGCTTCAGTCAGAGCTTCATTCAGGTTTTGAGGTCTCTACAGCATATCTCATCTGTAGTCCTGGTTCTGATCCAAAGTATAATGTGTGTGTGTGTGTGTGTGTGTGTGTGTGTGTGTGTGTGTGTGTGTGTGTGTGTGTGTGGTGTGTGTGTGTGTGGTGTGTGTGTGTGTGTGTGTGTGTGTGTGTGTGTGTGTGTGGTGTGTGTGTGTGTGTGTGTGTGTGTGTGTGTGTTGTGTGTGTGTGTGTGTGTGTGTGTGTGTGTGTGTGTGTGTGTGTGTGTGTGTGTGTGTGTGTGTGTGTGTGTTGCAGGTGCGTGACGAGGAGCTGGAGGAGCTGGACCAGCTGCTGAGTAACTACTGTGAGCTGCCGGCTGCAGGGGGGGTGGAGAACGGCTACGGGAAGATCAACGTGCTGCTGCAGACCTACATCAGCCGGGGGGAGGTGGACAGCTTCTCCCTCATCTCTGACCTGGGCTACGTGGCTCAGGTGAGGGACAGCACACGTGTAAAAGACATGAAAAAGTGCATTTTGCACAATAGGTCCCCTTTAAGGGAAATTCAGTTGTAGGAATACCTGAATCTCAATAATGTTTGCAAAGAAATTAATTAGTCAAAAATAATCTGTGAAGCCTCTGTAGTGAAGTTTTATTTATTTATCAAATCTGACACAGGATGTTTTAAAATGTGTTGTTTCATTGGGTGTATATTTCTTCTTGTTTAATTCCTTTTTAAAAATAATACAGTCACAAGCCAATCGGCGAAATGTGCACTAGAATATAATGTTTAACTCTATTTTCATCATTCTCCCCCCATCTCACATTATCCACATTCCCAAAAGGTCCCATAGTAATGAGAAATATATATAACACACACACACACACACACACACACACACACACACACACACACACACACACACACTTCAATAACCCCCTCCAGAGTGCATTCAGACCATGTGATCACATTAACACCTGAGCAGATCAATCACAGCATCACGGTCACCTGACCTCTCCACCAGAGCTGACCCATCCATCAGTGAGCGTCTGACCCCCCCCCCCACACCTCCTGCTGATGATTAATCACCATGGAAATTCTTTAATTGAGCAAAAACACTGGAAAACACAAACGGCTGCTGTGAATTGGAACTGATGTCCTACAACACTGAAGGTTTAACTAAAAGGCCGTCATTAAAAACATAGCCGAAAAGTGTTCACATTGAATGCTACAGTCAGTTAGATATGAGTTAAATCACTTTATATCACCACTGACTTTAGATCAATTCAAATGTTTTCCCTTGTTGTATTCCAACTTTAAAGATACCGTTAAAATACTTTTATTCATTCATTTGTATTTAAACGTATTTAACCAAGAAGTCTCCTTGAGAGTCCTGTCCCAGATAGGTAGCAGCACAGTCACAGAACACAGGCTAAAAACAAGAACAGAGAAAATACTGTATCATGGTCTCAATCTGAACATCATCATAAGAAGCATCTACAGACAGTCCTCTGCCTCTCTGTCACTCAGAGAGACCAGCTCGTGTTGCAGCTGCTTCCAAGTATATAGAGCAGCAGAACTAAACACCCTTTTCCCAACTCACTCTGGACTTTTGGAAAACAAGTCCTCGGAGCTAAGCAGACGACTTTCTGTAGTTTTCTGAAGGGTATCATTCTGTATATAAGATGGAACACCAAAAACAGCCTCATAAATAAGGGTGTGCCAATGGTTCCTCTACGGGCGGCCAGAGCAGACCATCCAACCAGAGCATACTACGATCAGTGGTGTGTGTTATAACCCTCAGTGCCCCGTGGTAGATGATATCTCAATTGTGTAGGCATGTAGAAGCTGCATTCACCACCACATAAAGGCTGAAGTGACAAGTCTCTTTTTGGCTTCCAAAGGAAAACAAGACTTCTGACCTAATTCTATTGCTGTCATCAGTTACTACTTGGCTTGTTGTTAATGATTCAGTCCCCCCCCCCCCCACAGAACTCTGCTCGTATCGTCAGGGCTCTGTTTGAGATCGCTCTGAGGAAGCGGTGGCCGGCCATGACCTACCGCCTGCTCACCCTCTGTAAGGTGATCGACAAGCGGCTGTGGGGCTTCGCCCACCCCCTCCGTCAGTTCCCCAACCTCAGCCACCTGGTTCTGAACCGCCTGGAGGAGAAGAAGCTCACCGTGGACAAGCTGAAGGAAATGAGGAAGGATGAGATCGGTAAAAACAACACACAGTCCAAGTTTCACCAGTGTATGGACAGACTGTATGAGTGGCTCAATTCAGTTATACATTTTTTTTAAACAATCGGCAGGGGCCCTCTATTTACTTAAACTGCAGGACATTTAAATAAGCATAATGCTGTTTTACTTCTATTTTATTTTAAAGGTCCCTTATTATACTGTTTTTCATTACTTTATTATAGGTCTCAGATGTATACAAAACATGTCTCTGAAGTAATTGGCTGAAATACCAAACAGATCATTGCAGCATCCCATAATCCCCTCTGTTTCAGCCCTGTTTCCAAAGTGCTGATTCTCTGTCTGTTACTTTGAAAATAAGGAGCCCCTCCCCACGCCCCTCTGAGAGACATTTGGTTAAAAAAAACACAATGGTGCTCTAGGAGGAGATTCAGGTGATAAGGGTTACCTTGGTTGCTGATTGGCTAATGGTTACACAAGCCAAAACATCATTCTGACATCATAAAGTGGCCAAAATCTGATCAGCTCATTTTCAGACAGGTTTTTATATAAATGGATCAGGACAAAAAGTGAGCAGATCTTTTTTCCTGAAACTTTCAGAATCTCTTAACACAGAGGAGGGGACACATGTTTATGTAGAAAAGACATGAAAAAGTGGATTTTGCATAATAGGTGACCTCCTTTAATCTTAACACTTTCTCCATGTTAACCTGTTTTCTACATATTCTGCTGTAAGATTACAATCAAACCGGCAGCAGACTTGAAATTTGATTGATTTCTATGGTAAAAAAAAAAGGCAGCGCCAATATGTTGACCCAGATTTGGATATAGTGATATTGTATATATATTCTGGTCCTATTGACATGCAAAGAAAATGTCTTAATCATTGAAAAATGTTGCGTTACCTTGAACACACATTTATTTTAAATGTTAAATATTTACGCTTTGACACACACACAGTGTTAGTTCAGAGACCTGTGTGTGTTCTGACACGCTGTTTTGTTATGACCATCTCACATTCACACACATTACGTTTGTAACACCAGTTCCTTCTACCTCTACCTTTTATTGTTTTATATTAAGGTAACGTCAAAATTGCCCTTCACCTCTTAAACACGTTTTTCAAATGTAAATCTTTATTGTTAAGTTGGGATAATCCTTCTTGTTCCTGGAACAACTGGAAATGCTGATTATAAAACAGCCAAGTGATTGGGATTGATAGTGAATCCAGTTAAACAAAGAAACTCAGAACAGTGGGTATGACAACACTCATGACAAAGACATTTGTGCTGAATTTAGCAGGTTTAGCACCTGTTATTTTAATATCAGGTTTTCATGGGGATTTTCACTGTAATCTGCATGAGCCACATCATCCTTCTATTAGTTTTATATAGGTTTATATTAATAAACATATGGAACACATGATAACGGCCTTGCATTGTTCCCAGGTCACATGCTGCACCATGTGAACATCGGACAGTCGGTCAAACAGTGTGCCCACCAGATCCCTGCCATCACCATGGAGGCCAACATCCAGCCAATCACACGCACCGTGCTCCGCGTGCGGCTCGTCATCACGCCTGACTTCCGCTGGCACGACCAGGTAAACATTAAAGACACTGTAACACTGCCATTCTGCTGCTTCTCTTCAGATTAAAACAAATTATAATAATTAAAAGTCAGTGCCATACTCTCCAAGAGTTTATTTTTGTTGCATTTGTCAACCCTCTAGTTTGAACTACAACATAACGATGCAAGATTTTTCAGAAAAGTGAATTAAAAGGAATCACGTTAAATGATTATTTAAAAGACTTGAGTTGAGTAAATATATTTTAATACATATAATATTCAATACATAAAAATCCCAAAAGTGTTTGCCCACAATTACAATCAGTCAGTTGTGCATGTAAATAGGATATTGATATTAAAGAATATTGCTATTGCCACTTAACAGTTACTTTTAAGCAGGCTTTATATTGTTGCAATGTGGGTGAAATGTCCCTTTGCCGGAGTGATTAATAAAGTAAAGAAATAAATAAAGGAATTGATTGATATTTTTTAGTTTAAATATTTTCATTTTCAATTTAATATTGATACATATTAATGAATCACTTTTTATCGTGTAAATTCATTACGAAAAAAAACTAACATCTATTACAATATTGTATTATATATAATATATTATACAGTGTTAGCCTGGTGAGTATTAGTGAAATAGGAGAAGTGTAATGTTAACAGTGTGTACAGTAACAATATATATATATAAATAAATGTAGGTAGGGAAAGTCAGTGGAGGCTAAACATATTTCCTCATAGACCAGTTGGTTTTGAGATGTTGGTCTCTTTTACTTTTCCTTTCTCAAAGTAGTTAAAATAAACGAAGTTCACAATCATATTTTCTTCTCATACTCTGAGCCATAAAACTACATTTCAGTAGCACTTGCATGCACCAACAATTCCAGTTTCATTTCTATCTATATTTCCAAGCTTTCTACTGACGGCTTTCTTTGAATATCATTCACAACGTGATTTATAGAGCCTTTTATCACTAAAGAAATTGTGAAAATGGATTTCCTTTCTGTTGACAACATTTTTTATTTTATAGAGTGATACAAAAAGATCCCCTCCCATATAATGAAACAATCATTTTTAAACTTATCTTCATCCGATGTTCAAACTGCTCTGGAAATGTCTGCAAATGAGCCCATATCTAAATATATGAATTCCTAATTTGCATATTTAAACATTCAGAAACATTTAATCCTAACAATAGTTGCCTCCGTGTTAGTCAGATCATCCTTTGAAACTGGAACATTGCTTCTGTTTGGACACCAGGCTGCACTATCGCTTAAATCATTTTCTCGGGTAAAGGGAATAATCGTTTTTTTGTGATAAGGAGAAGTGACCGTTACAGTAGAGGTGTAAGATAGTATGTAGGAATCCCATCACACAGGTCAGATGAGGTCAAGAGGGCTGCTGTAGTCGAGTGTGTGCTGCTGCAGTGTGTAACATGGTCGTGTGAAATCAGAGGCGCTGAGTAGAATCTGTACAAGTGCAGTGTTCCAGTCTTGCATAACTAAAGCCTCCTGTATTAGAACGAGCCTTGGTCACTTACCGTCATATTCACAGTGCAAGGAACTGTGGGAAGTCTTACATGTTAATCAGTCAAGCTACTCAAGAAATAAATATATGTTTTAAACAAACCATTTGTAAAAACCAAATGTTAGTGTTTTCAAATCAAGCAAAATGTAGACAACAAATGTTTAAATCCAGAGGTAAAAGGGTACATGTATAATCGTGTTTTAATGTAAGGGGATGTCAAAGGGAAGTTCAAATTGATCCGCACAAAATACAAATGAAAAAATGAATGGGCCGGCATTAATAAGAAAAACTCAGGCAGGCCAAAGACAGACAGCAGCAGGATGCAAGGAGAGGGATTACTTCTCCTTGCATAATAATAAATTCAATAAATAATTCAAAACTTTACTTTGCAGTTAAAGATTAATATAAAGAAAATAAAAAATACTCCATACAGTCATGTCTTTAATCAATAACAGAATTAAGATGCAATAAAATAAGACAAGGCTTACGGGTTAAATCTGATTACTAACCGGTGGCACGTTAATGCAAATCTACATTAGCCAGGTTTCTACAGAGCATGAAAACTTTGAGTCCAATTTGAGTAAAAATAAAAAAACAATCAAAATGTATTTAAAAAACGACTTAAACTGCTGCATAAAACACAACACAGCTGATTCTCCTTCACTGTAGCCGCCTTGAACACTAGAACCATCTTCGGCGATGTTGTTTTGGTTTGGATCAGCTGTAGAGGAATAGATGTTAATCTGACGTCAGCTGCTATCCTCCATGAAAGAACAAGCTACCATCTCCTCACACCTCTACAGGATGTGAGACATTTGGCCAGACAACCCCTTACCATCCAGGGCTGTTCCAAGTGGCTGTCTCCTCTTCCTGTCTCCTGATATGCGTCACTACACACACCAACACCAGTGTACTCCCATTCTCACAAGGAGAGAAGAAGAGCAGCTCCTCCTACCTTGTTACTCTTACAGCCATGGAATCTCCATCTGTCCTTGGGAGCCTGAATGTCCCACCTCAGGGGGCAGACTGGCCAGAGAGGATCATGGGAAGCTTATTGCTGGAATCTGAGTGCAATAGGAAGCTCATTGTAGCGGGGGAGAATATGAAGATGAATGTTTATGTCCGATTAGCGATGCATGCTCCAATCATGGGAGAGAGGTAACTGAGAGCAGGGGCTTAGCAGTGATCCGGCTGCAGAGCCCGACACATGTCCTGACACAGGACCCCCACAGACCACCCCCACAGTGTGGTCAATACTGTCCTTTATTCTTCTTTAATTCATATAATATAAGATAAAGCATGTACTCTGTAATGCCAAATACACAAATCAGAGGTGCTCAATAGAAATGCAACAGTGCAGTGTTGGAGCCTTGCAAATATATAGAATGAGCCTCAGTCACTTATTGTCATATTGCATAATTCAAGGAACTGTGGGAATCAGCCAGGCTACTAAAATGTTTATCTCTTTATACTGTCCATACTGTTTTTAAAAACCAGATGTGACAGTCATTTTAAATTAAGTAAAATTCAGACATATACTGTATGGGGCATTCTACCGAATTAGTACAAAGTGTGGTCCCACGACAAGAAAAACTATTTAACAAAACAATTAAGTATTCAGACATAGATATTTACTAAGAATATGTTATGGTCTATTTAAACACAAGGCATTACATTATATAGTGATAAGCTTAATATATACAAAAACATCATTTATAGCAGGGGTGGGCAAACTTTTTGGCTCGGGGGCCACTATGAGTTTTAAATTTGACAGACGGGCCGGGCCAGTAGCAGATCGATAAAAAAATATTTAGCTGTCCACTCCTCATTATACACTCGGCACTCAATGTTGACTTTTCTTTTCTTTGGTCCACTCATTGTTACAGATGCGGGTTCAAAGGTGAATTATTGCGTCATTGCGTCATCGTTTGCGTCATGACGTAAACATTTACGTGCCTTCTTATGACCCACACAGCGTTTTACGTCGCTGATTTTCTCCGTAACACCGCTCACAACAACATCAATAGAGGACTGCGTCGGGTAGTTTTTAATCATACGAAGCCAGATTAAATTAAAGAACTACTTCTCCAACCTTGTACCATTCTCCAGAGTGCCGTGGTGCATTGTTTATTAATGTGGTTCAGCTGCATTACTGCCTGCTGCAGTGCTGCTCGTCTACCGGAGTTTATTCTAGCCCATGTATTGATTCCATCCGATAGCTGCAATAATATAAAACAAAAGGAAAACGTCTGCCTCTTCACAATGGTCAATAACAGTGAACGGATGGTCATTAAAGTAAGGTCAAATAAACAGAATCACACTAAGCCTGGTTAGTGTTGCCTGACTTTATAGAAGTGTTTTTTATAAGTGTGTGGTCGCGTTCTAGTCACTTTGCTCAGCCCTACTGCTTGTTACAACTTGTATTTGCCGTACTCGCCATGAACTGTTATTGCTCAGGTTAATCTCGAACCCCTCCAATGTAAGCGTGACGTATTTGGTTCTTGGATCTTGCCGGGTTGCCGAGTGGGGCCAGCTGAGAGAATAGACCAGACTCCAGCAAAGGTAAATTGTGTCTAGAGTGCGCCATCTAGTGGGATCAACTGAAATGCCGGGTATTGCAGGAAAAAAGCAAAATGAATGCGGTCTTTACTATAATTTGGACAATTTTGTACCAATATTCGGCGGGCCGGATTCAAAAGCCCAACGGGCCGTATATGGCCCGCGGGCAGTTTGCCCATGCCTGATTTATAGGGTACTTTCTATTGGGAAGTAGCTGTCCCCAACCCTGACATCTAAATTTCAATTTCTGTAAATAACACTTAAAACATTTTTTTAAATGTTGTTCAATGGTGTATTTAGAAGATCTTTATGATTACATTCAAACAGATTTATATCATTTTTTAATAAAAAAACTATACTCGAAAAATCATGTCCCCAGTTTTCATGTCACTACCGAAACACAAGGGGTTTTAGTCCAATGGCTGAGCCTGGTTTTTAGCCACACCCCTGCATGTTTGACTAGGCATTGACACTGCATCCCTGTTAGAGATGGCAAATCCGGATCCTTTTACGGACTCTGAGTCTTCTGAGTCAGTCATTGAAGAGATCCGGATCATACGAGCCATTTGAGTCATATGAGTCAGCATCACCAAGAGCGTAGAAATCCTACCGGTGAAACTGAAAAGTTGTTGCATTTCACGAGCATATTAAACTAACGTTACATTAACCTCCGCTACACAGTGTCTTTTGCTTTAATAAAAAATGTTGATCACAAAAAAAAAGGGTTATTTTGCGATTTGGCGAATCTGAGTCTGCTGTTGACTCCTGCATGACGACGAGTCTGCTGGATCTCTGGATCTGCTGCTATACGGTTACGGCTCTGAGTCCGCACAAGTCTGTTATATTTTGCAAAGTGAGTCAGGATTTGATACATTTGAAAAACATTTGAAAAACTTCATGTTACTGTTTTTGAAATCTCTCCCCACTTTTGTCCGCACCGTAAAATGACTTCCCAGTTCCCGCGGCTATGCTCGTGCATGACGAGACTGGATCTCTGGATCTGCTATACGGTTACGGCTCTGAGTCCCCACGAGTCTGCAGGAAGTGAAGGAAGTTCCTTTGATTCAGTGAGTCAGGATTTGCGAATCTGAGTCTGTTGTTGACTCGTACATGTTGAGTCTGCCTGGATCTCTGGATCTGCTACGGTTACGGCTCTGAGTCTGAGTCCCCACGAGTCTGCAGGAAGTTTCACTGATCCGCGTGCCCTGAGCCAAACGATCACTTCTGGCAGCTATCCTACTTGCTAAAGGCTAGGCAGATGGACTGGGGTACGTTGTAATGTGATTTTACATGTTATAAGGAGAGTAGCGAGTGACGCAATTTATAGTTTTAATTTGTACGTCACCAGGTGTAGGACTCAAGGACTCGGGTTAATGGAGAGGGGAGACTCGTCACGACCAGCTCATTACTAGGATCCGGGTTAATGATCCGGATGAATCAGGACTCACCCATCTCTAATCCCTGTCCCTCATGGCTGAATGGCCAGTAGCTATATCCCATACTTTTGATATAAATCTGAAAATCGGCATGTAACCTTAAAAATTGTCACTACCGCACACATATTATCTTCAATTAAAGTGGACCTATCATGCTATATTTGAATAATATATTGTAGGGCCATACCTATATAAGGTATATTTATACGTTTTCTTTTTCAAAATACCAAACAGATCATGCATTTTAGCCATGCCTCATTTCGCTCTATTTTGCTCTCCTCCACCCTGTCTTTGCATGCGCTGCAGCTGACCACGCCCCCCTGCAAAGGAGGGGGCCGAGTTACGAGCGTCATGTTACCATGCTGTTACCATGCCACGGCAACCTCTCATTCCCCTGATAGGTGGAGAGTTGGCCATATAGGCGGAGCTCCTCCGTCCTGACGTCAGAGAAATGTTCAAATCTGGATCAATCTGTATCAGATCTGTTGCAGCCCCGTTTTTAGAGATTTGGGTATGGAGGAAAAGAGAGAGGGTTGTGTTTTCTGACACTTGGTGAGTTCCTTGGAACACCGGGGACACATTCATGTATAAAAGATGTACAAAAGTGCATATTGCATGATAGGTCCCCTTTAAGTAAACTTTTTCTGGGTTTTATGCAAAGTATTATGTTTTTTAAGTGTGTAAACCTCTTCAAAAACGTGTATGCTAGCCATGTACTTGCTAGCATTCTTTAGTTATGCTCAAACTTAGCCAGAATCGTCACTACCGAAACAGTCACTACCGAAACATATGGTTACATTTCGGTAATTGACATGATCGTTTCGGTAGTGACAAAATGGAGTGGTAAGCAGGTAAATCCCACCATTTTGAAATAAATGTGTTTTAAAGTCTGAAAATCAGTGTGTTACTTTAAAGGTCTCTTATTATACTATTGTTAAGCATATATTATAGGTCTCAGATATATAAAAAACATGTCTATGAAGTGTTTTGCTCCAAATACTAAACAGATCGCCCATTCTAGCCTCATTCCCATCACCACTTCATAAGGAGTTTAACCGTGACACTTTTCGAAATCCCGTTTGTGTCCCCCCACTTTACAAATAGGCCTATGTTTATTATTATTTTTTAACGCAAGCCGTCATCGCCACGGAGGAGCACACAGCCTCTGTGAGCGAGCGAGACAGAGAGAGAGAGAGAGAGAGCTAGAGAGAGCACACCTTTATCTATTTAATATAGCCTAGTTGTAAAAAATAAAGTAAGAAATCATTCCAATGTGTACTATAGGACAGTAAAAAAAAAAAAAAAAACAGTTTAAAAGGGGAGTGATTAGTAAAATATGCATAAATAAAAAGAAAGAATGCTAACTAGGTAACATAAGATAAGAATAAGTTTAAATGATTTGTTATTGGTTGTGATCATATTCTAAAGATGTTTGGATTATTGAAAAGTATACAGCTCCCTTTCATCTGAGTGTTGAGAGCTGTATCCATAAATTCATTTGGTGCTCAAAGTGCTCCAGATTGATGCATTTCACTTCAACATTTAAAAAAAAATGTATCATCAAGATTTATGTTTAAGTAGGCTGGACTCGTACATTAAGCCCAACAATTGATAAACAAAAATAACGCATGCCTACGCCATTTCTCTTAACTCAAAGAGTTTCGCCCGCATATTCTCAGATACCATAAAACAGAATATAAACAAACAAAAATTCTTATAGACTTGTCTGGCTCATTATATTTAAATATAGGTGTGCTGCCGCCGACTGGTTTAGATTCTGTTGTGCAGAGTGAATCCTCTCTCTGCCGGCACACTGGAGACTGGATCACAGGTCGGCCCACTCATCGTAGAGCTTTCACAGAAATCACTAACAGTATGCAAGCCGTTGAGAAATGGAAGCCTCCAGAACTGAGAAGCGTTCACCCCAGGCTCTTTTCTCGTGGCACAGATCAGAGCGGCTGGTTGACATGTGTATTCAGACTTCTTTTAATACACTTCAAATTGCGCTTAGGGGGAATTATATTACATTTTGACTACAGGGATTTGTTGTACTTCATACATTGGTGGGATGTAACTAAGAACTTGTACTTTACTTGAGTATTGTCTCATTTTGCTACTTCATACTTTGACTCGACTACATTTTGTTGGCAAATGTTGTACTTTTTTACTCCACTACCTTTATTTTACAGATTAAGAGACTAGTTACTTTGCACATTTAAATTATAAATACAAAATATAAATCAACCAAATATCAATCATACAATAATTCCGCACATTTCCAGGTGCAACACTGAAGTTATGAACACATGAATGCATCAATAATTATAATACAATAATAACTTTTGGTAATTAAGTATAATATTATGCATGTACTATTATACTCTTACAGTACAATACAATACAGTACAATTTTGAATGCAGATCTTATACTTGTAACAGAGTATTTTGACACTGTAGTATTGCTACTTTCACTTAAGTAAATAATCTAAGTACTCCTTCCATCACTGACTTCACCATCAAACATAAGAGCTTGGTGTGTTTTTGTGTTCATTATTTAGTTTGTTTGTTTATCTTCACCCACTGCACCTGCCTGAGCAGAACGTCTGATTAAATGTTCTTTTGCTGGATGGTGCAGGTCCACGGGTCAGTGGGTGAGCCCTGGTGGTTGTGGGTGGAGGACCCCATCAATGACCACATATACCACTCTGAGCACATCCTGCTGCAGAAGAAACAGGTCAGTCATTGTATTACTTGGTTTGTATTGTCCTTGTGTTTCTCAAAGAGTGTTTCCTGATGTGTGTGTGTGTGTGTGTGTGTGTGTGTGTGTGTGTGTGTGTGTGTGTGTGTGTGTGTGTGTGTGTGTGTGTGTGTGTGTGTGTGTGTGTGTGTGTGTGTGTGTGCGTGTGCGTGTGCGTGTGCGTGTGCGCGTGCGCGTGCAGGTGGTGTCAGAGGAGCCTCAGCACATCGTGTTCACCATCCCTATCTTTGAGCCGCTGCCCTCTCAGTACTACATCAGGGCGGTGTCCGACCGCTGGCTGGGGGCAGAGGCCGTCTGCATCATTAACTTCCAGAACCTCATCTTACCCGAGAGACACCCCCCACACACTGGTACACACTCTCTCACACACACACATTTATGATGTGACAACAGGGGTTTGACTTAACTTGTCTTGAATGTAAAGCGCTGATACTTAGTGAGTGAGAGCTGAACTCTGCTGAAGGCTCCCAGCTGTTAGACAACAGTTGCTTCAGTCCCCTGTCAGAGCCAGTACTGCATACTGTAGTTCAGTCAGGGGGGGGGAATAACACACTCTATTACTTCAGTGAAAGTATCACAATGTTGGAATACTCACTTACAGGTAAAAGCCCTGCATTTAAGGTACTATGTGAGAGTACAATAGTTCTATAGGAAAATGCAATTAAAGTATCAAAGTAAAAGTGATATAATAGAGTTGTATAATGTCTCCTGTGATTGATCAGTTATTGTATATGACATTATCAGTAATATTGGATGATTTGATCATAGATTACATTGCATTTCGCTGACGCTTTTATCCAAAGCAACTTACAATAAGTGCATTCCACCAAGAAGATACAAACTTGAAGAAACCAGAATCATATAAGTACATCAGGTTTCATAGAGCCAACACATTTCAAGTGCTACTCAACTGGCTTTAGATAAGCCAGTCCTTTATTAGTATATAAGTGCTCTGTTAGCAATTCTATCGCTCGAAGTGGAGTCGAAAGAGATGAGTTTTCTGTCTGCGCCGGAAGATGTGTATGCTTTCTGCTGCTTTCATAGCATGGCTCAAACAATTATTATTTATAAAAAAAAGTATATACAGATCTAAAGGGGTTTTATGTAAAAGTTAGTAACAAAAGCTGTCATATTGTGTATTAAGAGTTACAATATTTCCCTTTGAAATGTAATGGAGTAGTAGAATAGTAATACAAAAATGGAATTAGTCAAGTTTAATTTGAAGGTACTTTATTCCAGTGTACGATTTGTACTATTTTTCCTTCTTATCCTGTGTGCTTATTATTTACTTTGTACGGCCACTTTAAAGAGGCCCTATTGTGCATATTAGATCCCACATCCCCATCACTACATGGCATCACTATGTAACACTCTCGCTTCTGTTAAATAGCAGTCCAACAAATTGTACGTGATGCGGGGCATCTCAAAGTAGTTGGCCAATCACAACAGAGCCAGCCAGCTAACCAATCAGAGCAGACTGGGCTCTGGTTTCAGACAGAGGGTGAAAAGAGGTGCTGCAGCACAGGCAGTATGAGAAAAAGAAAAACCTTTTTGAACATTAAAGCATGGAGACATGTCCCAGTAGAGACACTACATACTGATATACACCTGAACATCAGCAGGAGAGGACTCTTTAAAGTAGAGACACTACATACTGATATACACCTGAACATCAGCAGGAGAGGACTCTTTAAAGTAGAGACACTACATACTGATATACACCTGAACATCAGCAGGAGAGGACTCTTTAAAGTAGAGACACTACATACTGATATACACCTGAACATCAGCAGGAGAGGACTCTTTAAAGTAGAGACACTACATACTGATATACACCTGAACATCAGCAGGAGAGGACTCTTTAAAGTAGAGACACTACATACTGATATACACCTGAACATCAGCAGGAGAGGACTCTTTAAAGTAGAGACACTACATACTGATATACACCTGAACATCAGCAGGAGAGGACTCTTTAAAGTAGAGACACTACATACTGATATACACCTGAACATCAGCAGGAGAGGACTCTTTAAAGTAGAGACACTACATACTGATATACACCTGAACATCAGCAGGAGAGGACTCTTTAAAGTAGAGACACTACATACTGATATACACCTGAACATCAGCAGGAGAGGACTCTTTAAAGTAGAGACACTACATACTGATATACACCTGAACATCAGCAGGAGAGGACTCTTTAAAGTAGAGACACTACATACTGATATACACCTGAACATCAGCAGGAGAGGACTCTTTAAAGTAGAGACACTACATACTGATATACACCTGAACATCAGCAGGAGAGGACTCTTTAAAGTAGAGACACTACATACTGATATACACCTGAACATCAGCAGGAGAGGACTCTTTAAAGTAGAGACACTACATACTGATATACACCTGAACATCATCAGGAGAGGACTCTTTAAAGTAGAGACACTACATACTGATATACACCTGAACATCAGCAGGAGAGGACTCTTTAAAGTAGAGACACTACATACTGATATACACCTGAACATCAGCAGGAGAGGACTCTTTAAAGTAGAGACACTACATACTGATATACACCTGAACATCAGCAGGAGAGGACTCTTTAAAGTAGAGACACTACATACTGATATACACCTGAACATCAGCAGGAGAGGACTCTTTAAAGTAGAGACACTACATACTGATATACACCTGAACATCATCAGGAGAGGACTCTTTAAAGTAGAGACACTACATACTGATATACACCTGAACATCAGCAGGAGAGGACTCTTTAAAGTAGAGACACTACATACTGATATACACCTGAACATCAGCAGGAGAGGACTCTTTAAAGTAGAGACACTACATACTGATATACACCTGAACATCAGCAGGAGAGGACTCTTTAAAGTAGAGACACTACATACTGATATACACCTGAACATCAGCAGGAGAGGACTCTTTAAAGTAGAGACACTACATACTGATATACACCTGAACATCAGCAGGAGAGGACTCTTTAAAGTAGAGACACTACATACTGATATACACCTGAACATCAGCAGAATAGATGGCAGTGGCTGTTAGCCTTCTTCCTGCTGCAGCAGGGTCAGATGTGATAGCTGATTATTAATAGCGATAAGACAGATGTGTAACAGACTTCTTTGTCGCATGACTATAGTATAAATCATTCATAAATTGTTTGATTCAACTAGCACGGATAACAAAAAGGCTTTTTCATATACTGATGGATGAGCCATCTTTTATATATTGAAAGAAACCGAAGCTTTTTATAAAGTCTAGCACTGGCACAAGTCAGAGGATAGTTTGTGTAAAAACAGCAGCTATAATTCACAGTGAGCTTAAATCAGCGGCTCTCCACCACATAATGGATTATCTGACATCACAACTCCATGTGGAGCGGAGAAGAAAGCATCGAATCCTCCTGTACTCCACTCATTCACTCCTCAGACTGTAAGAAAGGAAGCATTCATTATTTCTGACCACATTCCCCCTCAGACATAACTACAGCCATATCAGAAAGAATCCAAGAGCACAGAAGAGATCATATCACAGGCTGCAGGAGCTTAATGTTTCTCCAGTCTTTCAGTTGAACAGGCTCTTACAAAAAAGACTCAATTTGCCATATTTATTGAACAATTTCACATGAGAGATTTTGAGATCTTGGCTTCAATTCACAAACTCAAGCAGCAGATATATGATGGATTACTGATGAAAAGCACTGAGGGTTTAGCAGAGGGTCATGGAGGCACTACAGGGACCAGGAAAGGGGTTTTTATTTGGGATACTAACGTTTACAAGCAAGTGTAAGCAGAAGTGTCGGTGAATTGTCAGAATAAATGCCAATAATTCAGAGATCATCAAAACCAAACTGACATGTAATAATTAAGTATAAAACAAGTGTGTATTTTTTTTTATCTACCTCCAAAAAATACAAAAACACTAGTATTTTAAACTTTGATTAATCATGATGAATCAGAGAATATTTGTGTGATTAATTACATTTTTGTTTGATTGACACCTCTTATTTTTATATTTCATTACTGTTGTTGTTGGTAGAGGAAACGGAAGAGAAAAGCAACACTTATCAGTGTTTCAATAGGTGAAATGGTTTGAATGACTTATATGAAAGAAGAAGCTCTGAGAAACAGAACTATGACAAATGTATTAAATAATATAAGTTATAGTGATTATCAGTTTTTCCCTTGAAGATTCTTGTGAAAACCACTATGGTAGTGCCTGGAAAAACCAACAAACATGGATACCTCATGTCAGCCGAAGTCTGTCATTAAAGGTTCCGTTTTGATCATGTTTGCTGGAATATTCAGAATCAGAACTCTGAAATAAATCTGGTTCCTCCTGCCCCCCCCCTCAGTGCTCATCATGAAAGAATCCAGCACGCCCCCAAAGGAAAGCAACCAATCAGAGCTGTGGAGTGTCAGACACAGTGAAGGCTTCTCAATACTCTAATTTCCCCTCCTCGACTCCCCTCCTCGACTCCTATCCTGGAGACTTAGTCCCGCCCACAGGAGATGCGAGCGGAGGAGTCGAGGAGGGGAACCGAGGAGTGAGGAGTGGAAGCAGCAGGCGGTTAGAGAAATGAGAACTCCTCTCCTCTGAGCGGTCATTTTAAAGAGACGTCCATTAATGATGACAGGAGGCACAGCAGCCCTCTGTCTGATGGACAGAACTGCACTCTCATAATAACGTAACACAATCAGAGACTGGATATATCCCCCCCCCCCCCCCCCCCCCCCTCTCTGGTCGCTACAATGAGGAAATGAAATTACGGGCCAAAAGTATTATTTACAAGTATTAAAAGTAAGCATAGGACACCAAACCAACTGAGACCTGTCTGTCCGCCGCATCTACGCACTGTACAACACGCACCTACACACTGTACCACACACACACCTACACACTGTACCACACACACACCTACACACTGTACAACACGCACCTACACACTGTACAACACACACATGCCTACACACTGTACCACACACACCTACACACTGTACCACACACACCTACACACTGTACAACACACACCTACACACTGTACCACACACACCTACACACTGTACCACACACACCTACACACTGTACAACACGCACCTACACACTGTACAACACGCACCTACACACTGTACCACACACACCTACACACTGTACCACACACCTACACACTGTACAACACGCACCTACACACTGTACCACACACACCTACACACTGTACCACACACCTACACACTGTACCACACGCACCTACACACTGTACCACACACACCTACACACTGTACAACACGCACCTACACACTGTACCACACACACCTACACACTGTACAACACGCACCTACACACTGTACCACACACCTACACACTGTACCACACACACCTACACACTGTACAACACGCACCTACACACTGTACCACACACCTACACACTGTACAACAAACACCTACACACTGTACAACACGCACCTACACACTGTACCACACACACCTACACACTGTACCACACACACCTACACACTGTACCACACGCACCTACACACTGTACCACACACACCTACACACTGTACCACACACACCTACACACTGTACCACACGCACCTACACACTGTACCACACACACCTACACACTGTACAACACACACCTACACACTGTACCACACACACCTACACACTGTACAACACACACCTACACACTGTACCACACACACCTACACACTGTACCACACGCACCTACACACTGTACCACACACACCTACACACTGTACCACACACACCTACACACTGTACAACACACACCTACATACTGTACCACACGCACCTACACACTGTACCACACACACCTACACACTGTACCACACGCACCTACACACTGTACCACACACACCTACACACTGTACCACACACACCTACACACTGTACCACACACACCTACACACTGTACCACACACACCTACACACTGTACCACACACACCTACACACTGTACCACACACACCTACACACTGTACCACACACACCTACACACTGTACAACACACACCTACACACTGTACCACACACACCTACACACTGTACAACACACACCTACACACTGTACCACACACACCTACACACTGTACCACACACACCTACAGCTCCTAAAGCATAATCAGGCTACAGCCGTTGTGTATTTTATTATGTGAAGCACTAAATGGTCCTAGAAAAATATCGACTCTTTGTTTGTAGATATCTACTAAACTACAGCAAATAAAGAGAGTAGGCCTGTTATACTAAGTGATATATATTTTACACACTGCTCTGCTTTCTGCACGGACCTCACAGCTGTTCTCACTGAAAACATCGCGTCGCGATGAAAGCAGTTAATAAAATAATATCCAGGGGATGCATGCAGAGCTGTGATTGGCTGAGATCAGTCCGGCCGTGTGTCACGCCTCTTTTAAACATCACTGTTGCCGGAAATACATCCGTGCAGGAGCCGTGGAGGACCCATCAGTGTCTCCTCGGTTAGAGCTCCTCCAGAGAGCCTCCTCGATGCTCGATCCTCGATCCTCGGTCCTCGATGTGCATTTAGAGAAATGAGATGTCCTTCAACATGGCGCGCTGAAATCCATTTCCGGGTCACTACCGGAGGACCGAGGAGTCGAGGAGGGGAAATTAGAGTATTTAAAACCTAACTGCTAAGTTTGACAGCTTGATCAGAAATGACAGGATCTCTTGCACTTAAGAAAAAAGAAAAGAATGTCTATATCAACCATCTATCTGATAAGACTTGAGTGCAGCATCATCACCCGACCCTGTCTCTTCGCCGCAGCTGTTTTTATTCTCTGATAAAGCCAATGTTCACACCCGGCTCAGCAGCAAACCGACTGTTAGAGATAAACAATGGCTAAAAAGTTGTTATTGTTATGAACCTATTTTCTTTATTTTAATTAGATCTGGAGTGGCTGGCACTTCATCAACAGTTTGTTCTCGTGGTTACATATTTACCATGACAGTTTTATTTCCTATCACGAAAGCGATAAACAATATTGCAAACATTCACATTCTCTGAGCCGCTGATACTTGAACCGCTCCAGAGCAATATGTGTCCTGCTCCTGATGTACAACACTGTCTCATATTGAGGCTGTCAAATCACATATCTGTCATAGCTGGCATGTTGTTTTATCATGCTTGGGTAGAAACATCATGTAAAGTAAGGGGCTTTGTTTTTTCCTGAAAATATTATGATACATCTGATCCCTGGCTTTTATACCTCTGAAATAGAGACTCACTGTTTTAGTTTTAATCCTTATTTTAATGTGAATAAATGTATATTTTTCCAAACATTCAATTCGAAACATTTCTACTTTAGAGTTTTCAGATGTACCCCACTATTGGCTGTAATAAACATGAAAGACGTAGAAATAACCCCTGATTGACCTTCTCCCCCCCCTCAGAGCTGCTGGACCTGCAGCCTCTCCCGGTGACGGCTCTGGGTAACCCGGAGTTTGAGAGCCTGTTCAAGTTCACTCACTTCAACCCCATCCAGACGCAGATCTTCCACACGCTGTACCACACCGACACCAACGTCCTGCTGGGGGCGCCAACGGGCTCCGGGAAGACCATCGCCGCAGAGATGGCCATGTTCAGGGTCTTCAGCCAGTATCCCGGCGCTAAGGTCTGACCGGCTCTGTATGCTTCATGGTTACATTAAAGGGCCTTTCCTGTGAGGGAGGGGGGACTTGTTGCTGTCTTTCTTTTATGTTGAGCATTGAAACTCTTTACATAAGAACTGAGAAGTGCAGCACACAAGACTAAAATCTATTAAATCCTTAACAAAAATGTGTAAACTAAATATGAAGACAAATCTCCATGGAGATCCACAGGCTATGGAGCACTATACAGTAGGTGATCATGATCGGTTGTGTCCTGTTAGGAATTGACATTGCAAATGATCAGTGTTTTCATGTAGTGGGTGTATGGTACTGTCTGTAACATACAGTGATGAGGACATTCATTTCTGTATGAGTAATCTCAATATTTGTAACCACATTTTTTACATACATCTCCTACATACCTCATGGATGTGCATTGCTCCCGAAGCTAAACAGGGACACGCTTTTTGGCTCAATAGTCTTACTTGAGGTAAAAAACCAATGGCAGCTTTAACATCTACTCTGTGCAGTGATTGAATTTATATTTTTTCACACAGAAAATAACTGTTTGTGTATTTGGCCAACCTAGGAGTTGTATCTGACGTGGATTTTCCTGACCTCGATATTAACACGTTCTTTATTGTTTGCATTAATTAGAAAACCTTTCAAAAAGCACAGGTTGGTGTCATGTTAAGGCAGCACTTTGTTCACTGTTGCCTCCACAGGGACTGCTGCTTGGAGATGCTCCAACATGCAAATGTGTTGTTGGTATTGTTGTTTTTTATATTCCTCCAACCAGAGAAAACCTACCTGTGTTTCCATTGAATGACTGTTTATTATCTCTGTGTGGTCAGGTGGTGTACATCGCCCCCATGAAGGCCCTGGTCAGAGAGAGGATCGAGGACTGGAAGGTCAGGATTGAGGAGCAACTGGGGAAGAAGTGAGTGATGTTATTTTTGTATTTTATTATATAATTATGTTGCATGTTGGAGGAGCTCGGGTCATAACATTTCATTGCCATGTCTACACTGTAGCTTATGTGCATATGACATTAAAACCTTTGAATCTTGAATTGAATCTTGAATGAATGCATTTACGTAGTCATGAGGATTTTACATTACAGCTGCATGAAGTGACATCGTACAGCTTAAGAAGTCATGAAGAGTCTTGTGTGTAGATTGCATTGTTGGATACAACTGAATAAATCACTTGGTAATGTAATAATGTGAGAAAAGAGCAGGCTCATGTGTTTCCTGATCTTATGTGTGTGTAGAGTGGTGGAGCTGACAGGGGACGTGACCCCCGACATGAGAGCTATATCACAGGCTGACCTCATCGTCACCACTCCGGAGAAATGGGACGGAGTGAGCAGGAGCTGGCAGAACAGAAGCTATGTTCAGAAAGTGGCCATCCTCATCATCGATGAGATCCACCTGCTGGGTAAGAGGGAGGAGGAATCTGTTCTGTAGGTCAAACAGCTCAATCCCATCCAAGCTCTGTTTAAAATGTAAAATCGTTTTTTGAAGGGAGCTCTTTGGAAGGTTAGAGCTTATGGCCTTTCATTTAGCCAAATTCTTTCATTTTGTTTATGGAATGTTTAATTGGGCCAAAAACAACTGCTGCAGGGAAAACGTGACTTTGACAGAGCCTGCAGTAAACAGATACAGCTAATTGGAATTAGTTTTATTTCATCATATTATTTATTTTACTTTGTGGTAAATACTTAATAATATTAAGTTGTTTAACTGTGAAGGTGAATATTTATTATATATTTATAATAGATGAGGGGAAAGAGACGAGGAAAGGAGAGAAGAAGAGATTCAGTTATTCTATTGGTTCCAATATAATTCTAATAGAGAAAATATGACCTCTCTAAGAGTCACCAGTTCACCTAGTTAACCTAACCTGTCTTTGGGCTGTGTGAGGAGGCCGGAGGAAACAAACTGCACACAGAGAAACCCAGAACTAACCACTGCAACTATTATGCCTGAGTTAGCAGTGTTTACACAACATATTTCCAGAAGGCGTCCAGACCAGAAAACCCCTTCCAGTGTAAGGGACGGTACCAACACGTCTTTAATGTACACTCTGACTTTACCATTGTGTGTGTTTGCAGGGGAGGACAGAGGTCCAGTGTTGGAGGTGATTGTGTCCAGGACCAACTTCATCTCCTCTCACACGTCTAAGAGAGTCCGAGTGGTGGGTCTGTCCACGGCTCTGGCCAACGCTCGAGACCTGGCCGACTGGCTGGGCATCGGACAGGTCAGACACACTCACACTCACACTCACACTCACACACACACAATCTCACACACACACACACACACACGCACACACACACATTGATCTTTGGTTAGATGGGGGGATCATGTTCATAAGCTGAGGAATAGTGAGATGGCTGTGTACTGGCCAGCAGAAACCACAGTGTGTGTGCAGCGCTGTATTGTTATGGTCCATTTGTTTCCTGCCTCTTCATATCTGAGTGACTTTATATAATAACAGCAATTAGGATAAAAATATGCTTTTGGTTGATAGTTGATCTCTATAATCTCCTGCAGGCTGCGTCTGATGACATGCTTAAGTTCTAATCATCAGGAATGACTGGATGAACATCCACATGATACAGAGAAGACTTATTGAAAGGATGACACTGATATGATTCCATACTGAAGTTTCCCATGCTGCTTCCTCTTGGGTTGTGTTGGCACCTTTTATCTTTGCTTTGGCTAGTATCTTAAAGGTAGGGTAGGTAAGAATGGAGAAACCAGCTTGAGTGCGCTAGAATTTGAAAATAAACAACTGGAAAAAATCTGCCCCTTCCTTCAGACTTCCTTACAGAGCCCCTCCTCCAACACACATGAACGTGCACATGACCAATGAGGGCACGAGATAAGTTTGTGCACGAGATGGAAGGCTGACAGGCAGGTAGGCCATCCAGTTATTTTAGCCGGGCCGGCTCAGATGATTGGTCGTGCTTTTTACAGCGCCACGGCTTCCACAGATGACATTTTTTTATGGATTTATTGTCAAAGCATTTAATATATTCATTGCTATCGGGATGTTAAGAGCATTCCATGGAATATAACAAAAAGTGTTTCTGAAATAAATTACCTACCCTACCTTTAAGATAGAAGCATACTATATTTTCCTTTTTGTCCAAGTTATTTTAAGAAATTACTATTCAAAATGATAAAGACAGTAGTAGTCAGAATAAATGTAAAAACTGTTTTTTATTATTATTTTTAAGGTAAGATGTCCTCAGAATGTCTGTTGGACATACCGGTCTGCTTGACATGATGGATACATGTCAATTCAAGTCCATGTTAACATACCGCATGTTTTGGATACCATACATTATGAGAGCGTTTCTATGTTTTATTTTTTAAGTTTATATTTGATACTGTACAATGTGTCAGACACATGTATCTCACAAAACGCTGCTATCATCCTAACATTTTTACTCATTATTCTTACGATTACAAAGTCACAACTGGTCAATATATCATATACCCTGTAGGGATCAATCATAATAATGGGGAGGCGTGTGGTGCAGTGGGTTGTGCGTTGGTGTTCGGATCAGAGGGTCACAGGTTCAAACCCCACTGCAGTCAGCATGTCGTTGTGTCCCTGAGACACTTCACCCCAAATTGCTCCTGTGGGGTTTGTCCACAGTACTGAGTATGTAAGTCGCTTTGGATAAAAGCATCTAACAAGTAACATGTAATGTAAAAATGCATCATCAAAGACACGTTTCCAAACCTTGTCTCTGTTGACAGAGCTGTGGAGACTGTTAGTGAAGCAGGTTGGTTGCTGGCTGCTGCTGGGCCCAAATCATTATCAGCTGCCCCCAACACTATAGAGTGGTGCAGGAATGAGTCCTGAATTTGAAAATGAGTTAGCAGTTTAGCACTTCTCTTCTTCTGGCAGTCAATGGGTTTTTGAACCCAAAATAAGGTGTGGTTAACACAATCTTAGGAGATACTACATTACGGGGGTATTACTAAACACAATCACGTCGATGATTAGCCGTATTTAGCTTAGCGTTGGTGACGCACAGCCGTGATGTAGTTTGTCTAAGGCCTACGTTAGCATTTTATTTCTGGTGTTAATATGTGGAGATGTCCTGCTAAACTAAATGTATTTCCCTGCTCTTAGCTTAGTGGAGGTGACTTGAAGTCATGTGACCTTCATGTAGCGATCACAGTTAGCTAAGTTGTTTAAACTATAGCTATTTATTTTTCTGGTGTTTGCATTGATTCTTCAATTATTATAAAAGTGGTGTTTATATATGGAGTTTATCTGGCTGAAGAAAATGTGTGTGTATCATAAATGTGCATTTTCCACAGAGCTTATTTTCTGTAATAATCCTAAATCCAATGGAGAAATCCCATTAGCTTTTTGTCGAGGGAGCCTTTGTGATGCTAACTTCCTCTTACAAAAATACGCTGCACCTCTGTAAACACACCAAATAATGCATCTTACTCTGACAACATCCTGTACCACTCTTTGAGTTGTGTTCACACACTGCCTTCTGATCACACAGTGAACACACACATGAAGGGTTATCCAGCGCAGCGGGGTCCAGCAGTGCTCCGGCCTCAGTGACAGTGACAGACAGTTTACATTACAGCCAGATGGGCTCCATGTTGCCAGCTTCTCACATTAAATCTCTTCTCCCTTTTCTTTCCTTTTTTCTCCTCCCCCCCCCCCCCCCCCCCCCCCCCCCTCTCCCTTTCTTCTCTGTAACAGGTGGGTTTGTTTAACTTCCGCCCATCTGTTCGCCCTGTACCGCTGGAAGTTCACATCCATGGTTTCCCGGGGCAACACTACTGCCCTCGCATGGCCAGCATGAACAAGCCTACCTTCCAAGGTACAGCTCCATGTACACCTCCTTCACACATGCTTTATGTCAGGTTTGTCATTGAGCTGGAGTTACATAAAGTCACTGCTGCTTCGATACAAGTTATCTTTAGATATGTCTTTCCACTGTTAGGTTTATATTCACTGTTTATTTTTATTTATATTATTAACTCATGTGAAATGCCTTGGTAACATGCTTCTCTAACAAAACAATGTTCCAATTTGGGATCCAAAAAGTACTAATTAAATCTATTTAAAGAGCTATTTAATCATTCCTGCTAAGCTAACGTTATTATGAAAAAGTTGGCTTTAAAAAAATAAAACAATTGTTCAGATTTTCTAAAAGTAATTTATACCACATTTTGATCCATCTTCAGTTTTCCTTCAGCCAAACTAAATAACTAATGGGCCTAGCGCTGAGTACCACAGACAGGGTAGAGAAGTCACAAAGAGTCTTTCACTGGTTTTTGTTGACAGAAAGAAGGAAAATGTCTTATCCTCACCCAGATTGTTGGAAACACTTCAAAGCACACACAATAATATAAAACAGTTTCTGAAGCAGTGAAAAGTAATAATGCACATTGAAACTTGTGTCTTTGCAGCGATACGCAGCCACTCCCCAGCCAAACCAGTGCTGATCTTTGTCTCCTCCCGACGGCAAACCCGACTGACCGCCCTGGACCTGATCGCCTACCTGGCCACAGAGG